>NC_142805.1:41637474-41962453 GCF_049724085.1 Artemia sp. Qi Xiang Cuo
AGAAAGACAGTCACTTTAGATATACATACCAACAAAGACAAATACTTCGACTCGCAAACATCATCATAGACATTCAAACAAATAGAATCAAACTCTCGAAAATAGATAGACAATAAATTTATATAAAGACACACACACAGAACGAAACATGGACTTTCAAACAAAACAACATATATGCCAAAATATAGTATTAGGCTTACCAACAGAGAAAGACAGTTACTTTAGATATAAAAACCAACAAACACAAATACTCGGACTTACAAACACCAAAACCGACAATAACACAAATATAATCAGACCTACCAACAGATACAGAAATTCACTTGATATTTACAAAACAACAAAGAAAAAATATTTGAATTTCAAAAAACAAACCCATACATTAAATAAAATATAATCATAACTGCATACTTAAAAAGACATGCTCTTTATTTATAACACCCAACACCTAAAATTAATTTGAATTTACAACAACAATCCTCGACATGCAAACAAATATAATCATATATTCGATAAGATAATAAAAGTCACTTTATACATAAAATAATAACAATATAATTGATTTAATTGCAAACACAAACCACGACCTTTCAACAAATACAATCAGACATGCAAACAGAGAAAGACAGGCACTTTCGTCATGCACACCAATAAAGACAAATACTTTGACTTGCACACACCAACCCTGACATGACAAAACCTCCATTAGGAACAGCAAAAGGAGTAAGACATTCGTTTTGTATAAGCAAACCAACAATGAAATCTACTTGGACTTTAAAACACCAACCCAGAAATACAAAAAAATATACTCAGACGATCAAACTTCTAAAGACAGAAACTTTAGTGATAAAACGACACAAATACAAGTAATTTGAATGTAACTAAAACATCGACACATTAACACAAATACAAACATAAATTCACACAGAGACCTACTGGAACTTTAGATATACAAACCAACAAAGAATCAGTCATTTATTTGCTCACTATATCTCAGACATTTCCACAATAAGACTCAGACAGTAAAACCGAGACCGACAGGCACTACAGATATACCACCAGGGAAAGAAAACTACTTGTACTTTATTATACCGGCCCCGCCAAGCTCACAAATAGAATCAGACATGACAACATAGAAAGACGTTTGCTCTAGATACACAAACAAACACATGCAAGTATTTTGTCTTGCAAAAACCAACCCAGACATGCACAAACACTGACTCAGACATTTAAAAAGAGACATACATGAATTTTAGATATATACACCAACAAGAAAGACAACTACTTTGACTTTTAAAAAAAAACACAGACATTCAAACATATACAGAAAGTCAATTTAGAGCTAAGCACCACCAAACAAAGATACTAAGACTTAAAAAAACAAACCCAGAAATTATAAAAAATATACACAGACATAAAAACAGAGAAAAACAGGCACTTAAGATAAACACACCAACAAAGAAAAATACTTGGAATTGCAAACAACAACCCAGACATGCAAACATATAGAATCAGACATGCAAAAAGGGAAAGATAGGCAATCTAGATATACAAACCAACAAAGAAAGTATCTTTGACTTGCAGTCTTCAACACACAAATAAAAACATATGCAATCTGACTAGCAAATAGAGACAGACATGAAATATATATACATTAAAAAAAAACGAACCTATCTAGGGGTTGAACAAAAAAACACAGACATACTAACAAAGAGACTCAGACATGCACACAGAGACAGACAGGCACTGTAGATATACACACCGACAAAGACAAAGACATTGACTTGCAAACACAAACCCTGACATTCTAACAAATAGAATCAGACATGCAAACAGAGAAAGACAGGCACTGTAGATATACAAACCGACAAACACAGATTCTTTGACTTGCAAACACCAACCCAGACATGCTAACAAATAGATTCAGACTTTCAAACAGAGAAATACAGGCACTGTAGATAAACAAACCAACAAAGACAAATACCTGGACTTGCAAACACCAACCCAGACATGCAAACAAATAGATTCAGACATGCAAACAGAGAAAGACAGGCACTTTAGATATACAAACCAACAAAGTCAAATACTTGGACTTGCAAACACCAACCCACACATTCAAACAAATAGATTCAGACCTTCAAAAGAGAAAGAGAGTCACTTTATATATACAAACAAACAAAGACAAATACTTAGACTTGCAAACACCAAACCAGACCATCAAAAAAATATAATCATACGCACAAACAGAGAAAGACAGCCAATTTAGATTTACAAACCAACAAAGACAAATACTTTGACTTGCAAACACCAATCCCAGACATGAAAACAAAAAGAAGCAGACATGAAAACTGAGAAAGACAGGCACTTTAGATATACAAACCAACAAAGACAAATACTTTGAATTGAAAACACCAAACCCCGACATGCAAACAAATAGAATCAGACATTCAAAAGAGAAATACAGGCAATTTAGATATACGAACCAACATAGATAAATACTTTGACTTGCAAACAACAACCCAGACATGCAAACAAATAGAATCAGACATGCAAAATAGAAAGACAGGCACTTTAGATATACAAACCATCAAAGACAAATACTTTGACTGGCAATCACCAACCCATACATGCAAAAAAATAGAATCAGACGTTCAAACATAGAAAGACAGGCACTTTAGATATGCAAACCAACAAAGAAAAATAATTGGACTGGAAATCACCCACCAAGACATGCAAATAAATTGAATCAGACATTCAAATAGATAAATACAGTAAATATATATATACAAACCAACATAGACATAAAATTTGACTTGCACACACCAACCCAGACAAGCAAACAAATAGAATCAGACCTTCAAAAAGAGAAAGACATGAACTTTAGATATACAAACCAACAAAGACAAATACTTTGAATTGCAGACACTAGCCCATACGTGCAAACAAATAGAATCAGACATGCAAACAGAGAAACTCAGGCACTTTAGATATACACACCAACCAAGACACACTCTTGGACTTTCCAAAACCATACAAGACCTTAAAAAAAATATATACAGACCTACAAACATAGAAACAACGTTACTATATACATACAATCCAACAATCACAAATTCTTGGAATTGCAAAATCCCACCAAGACATGCAAGCAAATAGAATTAGACATTCAAACAGATATAGATAGGTACTTTAGATATACTAAGCAACAAAAACAAATACTTGAACATGCAGAAATTAACACAGAGATGCAAAAAAATACAATCAGACATTAAAACAGAGAAATACTGGCACTTTACAGATAAAAAGAAACACCGAAAAATACTTGGAATTGAATACGCCAAAACAGACAGAGACATATAGGAACTTTGGACCTCAACACCGACACAGACAAATAATTTTACTTTAACAAACCAACACAGATATGCACACAAATACAATCAGACATACAAACAGAGACAGACAATAACTTTAGATATACGAACCAACAAAGACAGAGACTTTGACTTGAAAACACAATCCCAGACATTCAAAAAAATGGAATCAGACATTCAAAACGAGAAAAACAGGCAGTTTAGACTTACAAACCAACAAAGAAAACTACTTGGACTTGAAAAATCAGGTCCCTACATTCAAGAAAATAGAATTAGACATGCAAACAGAGAAATACAGGCACTTTAGATATACAAACCAACAAAGACAAACTTGGACTTGCAAACACCAACCCAGAAATGCAAACAAATAGAATCAGACATGCAAACAGAGAAAGGCAGGCGCTTTAGATATACAAACCAACAAAGACCAATACTTGGACTGGCAAACACCAACCCAGACATGCAAACAAATAGAATCAGACATGCAAACAGAGAAATAGAGGCACTTAAGATATACAAACCAACAAAGACAAATACTTGGAATTGCAAACACCAACCCAGACATTCAAACAAATAGGATCAGACATGCAAACAGAGAAAGACGGGAACTTTAGATATTCAAACCGACAAAGACAAATTCTTTGACTTGCAAACATCAACCCAGACATGTAAACAAATAGAATAAGACATGCAAACAGAGAAAGACAGGCACTTTATATATAAAAACCATCAAAGACAGAGACTCGGACTTGCAAACACCAGCCCTGACATGCAAACAAATAGAATCAGACATGCAAACTGAGAAAGACAGGCACTTTAGATATACAAACCAATAAAGACAAATACTTGGACTTGCAAACACCAACCCATACTTTCAACATAATATAAAATGACAATCAATCTGTGAAAGATATGCACATTTTATTTATAAACCTTCAACGCCTGATACTAGGACTTGAAATCGCAAACCAAGTCATGCACATGAAAAGATAAGGACATACGGCAAGAGAAAGACAGACACATTCGATATACAAACTAACAACGACAGATACTTGGACTTGCAAACACCAGCCCTGACATGCAAACAAATAGAATCAGACATGCAATCTGAGAATGACAGGTACTTTAGTTATACACAATAATTAAGACAAATACTTGGACTTGAAAACATCCATCAGATTTGCAAAAATATAGAATAAGGCATTCACACAGATAAAGACAGTAACTTTAAATACACAAACAATAACACACAGATTGTATGATATGCAATCACCCACTTAAACATTCAAAAATATAGAATTTGACATGCAATCAGATATATATGGTAACTTTATATATACTATCAAAAAAAGACAAATACTCGAACATGCACACACTCACCACGACATGCAAATAAATAGAAACAGACATGCAAACAGAGAACGACAGGCGCTTTATATATACAAACAAAAAACTACATATACTTTTACTTGCAAACACCAACCCAGTCATGCAAACAAATAGAATCAGACTTTCAAACAGAGAAATATAGTTAATTTATATAAACAAACCAACAAAGACAAATACTTGGACTTGCAAAATCAAACCCAGACATGCAAACAAATAGAATAAGATATGCAAACTGAGAAAGATAGTTACTTTAGATATAATAACCAACAAAGACAAATACTTGGACTTGCAAACACTAACCCAGACATACAAAAAAATAGAATCAGACATGCAAACAGAGAAAGACAGGCACTTTAGATATACATAGCAACAAAGACAAATACTTGGACTTGCAAACACCAACCCAGACTTGCAAACAGAGAAAGACAGGCACTTTAGATATACAAACCAACAAAGACAAATACTTGGACTTGCAAACACCAACCCAGACATTCTAACAAACAGAATCAGACATGTAAACAGATAAAGACAGGAACTTTAGATATACAAACCAACAAGGACAAATACATGAATTTGCAAACCCCAGCCCAGACATGCATACAAATAGCAACAGACTTGCAAACAGAGAAAGAAAGGAACTTTTTATATGCAAACCAACAAAGACAAATACACGGACTTGCAAAAACAAATCCAGACATGCAGGCAATGCAAACAAAGAAAAACAGGCACTTTAGATATACTCACCAACAAAGACAAATACTTGGACATGCAAACACTAACACAGACATGCAAAAAAATAGAATCAGACATTCAAACAGATAAAGACATGAATTTTAGATATACAAACCAACAAAGACAAATACTTGGACTTGCAAACACCAACTCAGACATGCAAACAAATAGAATCAGACATGCAAACAGAGAAAGACAGGCACTTTAGATATACAAAGCAACAAAGACAAATACTTGGAATGGCAAACACCAACCCAGACATGCAAACCAATAGACTCAGACAAGCACACATATAAATACGGTCACTTTATATATACAAACCTACAAAGAAACATACTTTGACTTGCAAACATCAACCCAAACATGCAAACATATATAATCAGACATGCAAACAGAGACACACAGGAACTTTAGATATAAAAACCAAAAAACACATGTACTCTGACTTGCAAACAACAGCCCTGACATGCAAAAAAAGAGAATGAGACATGCTAAAAGAGAAAGACCGGCACTTTAGATATACAAACCCATTAAGACAAATACTTGGACTTGAAAACATAAGCCCTGACATGCTCACAAGTAGAATCAGACATTCAAACAGAGAAAGATGGTCACTTTAGATATACAAACCAACAAAGACAAATACTTGGACCTGCAAACAACGCCACAGACATGCAAGAAAATAGAATCAGACATTAAAATAGAGACAGACAGTCACTATATATATAAAAATCATCCCAGACACATTCTTTGACTTGCAAAAACCAATCCCAGACCTGCAAACAAACAGAATCAATGATGCGAACAGAGAGCGACAGTCACTTTAGATCTACAAACCATCAAACACAAATACTTGGACTTGCAAACACCAACCCAGACATGCACATAAATAGAATCAGACGAATAAACAGAGAAAAACAGAAACTTTAGACATACAAACCCCCACATAAAAAAACTTGGAATTGCAAACACCAACCCAGACTTGCAAATAAATAGAATCGGGCATGACAACAGAGAAAGACAGCCAGTTTAGTAATACAAAACATCAACGAAAAATAATTTGACTTTCGAACACCAATCCCAGACATCCACACAAATCGAATCAGACAAGAGATCATACAAAGACATTCAATTTAGATACACAAACCAACAAAGATAAATACTTGGACTTGCAAACACGAACCCAGACATGCAAACATATAGAATCTGACATGCAAACAGAGAAAGACCGGCACTTTAGATATACAAATCAACAAAGACAAATACTTGGACTTGCAAACACCAACCCAGACATGCAAACAAATAGAATCAGACATGCAAACAGAGAAAGACAGTCACTTTATATATACAAAACAAAAAAGACAAATACTTTGACTTGCAAACGACAACCCAGAAATGCAAACAAATAGAATCAGACATGCAAGCAGAGAAAGACAGGCACTTTAGATATACAAACCAACAAAGTAAAATACTTGGACTTGCAGACACCAAACCAGAAATGTAAACAAATAGATTCAGACATGCAAACTTAGAAAGACATCTACTATAGATACACAAAACAACAAAGACAAATACTTGGAATCGCAAAATCAAATCCAGACAATCAAACATATAGGATCAGAAATTCAAACAGATACAGAGAAATACAGACACTTTAGATATAAAAATCAACAAAGACAAATACTCGGACTTGCAAACATCGGCCCAGACATGGAAACAAATATAACCAGAAATTCAAAAAGAGAAAGAGAGGCAATTTATATATATTCAAAAATAAATAAAAATTATTTCACTTGCAAACAACATGCCAGACATTAAAACAATAAGAATAAGACATGCAAAAAGACAAACACAGGTACTTTAGATATAACAACCAACAAAAACAAATACTTGGACTTGCAATGATAAAACCACACCTGCAAACAAATAGAATCAGACATGCAAACAGACAAAGACAGGCACTTTAGATATACAAACCAACAAAGACAAATTCTTGGACTTGGAAACACCAACCCAGACATGCAAAAAAATTTATTCAAAAGTATTTAAAAAAATGTGGGGGCCCGGGGGCACTTGGGGGGCCGGGGGGCATTTGGGGGCCTGGGGGCCCTTTGAGGCCTCGCGGGGGGCCCTTTTGGGGCCCGGGGGATAGGGACCTTTGGGGTTGGGGTAGGGAGGCCCTTTGGGGTTGGGGTAGGGGACATCACAACACTGTTCAAATGGAACTTGCGTATTTTAATGACCACTGAGTTTCAACCTCAAATCTTCTTCTAAATCATCTTCTAAAATCATCTTCTAAAATGCCTCAAACTGTTTCGCCCAAATAATCTTTTAAAATATCTCGAACTGTTTCGCCCAAATAATCCCCTAAACGTAATTTCTGCGTGTTCCTTTTGTTTTGGCATCCCTGAGCTGTCACATTTGAAATTCCTAGGAAACCCTTTCCCGCGTTAATCTCTTCATCTCATAGATGTTCCTAGCTACACTATTAAGGTTTCGATAGAATATCAATTTATCTCTCTGACTTAAAGATCAAAGAAGCCGTATTTAAAAATGGATTTTTCTATCTCTTTAGACTCCCGCATAATTCCAAGATAACAAGTGATGTCATTTCTAATTCCTGACACTAAAGATCAATGAAGCCATATTTAAAAATAGAATATTATTTTTTCTCTCTGACCTAAAGACCATTTATCCCTCCGACCTAAGATCAATGAGGCCATATTTTTTTCTTAATTCCCCTTTCATGAATCAATAAGTCCCCTCGATTATGCAAATCAATTTCTCGGAAATTCACTTCCCCCTCGAGTCCTAGATCCATACATTCCCCCACCGATTATGTAAATCAATTTCTCGGAAATCCACTTCCCCCTCGGTTAAGCAATCAATTTCTCGGAAATCTAGTTCCTAGTCAATTACGCAATCAATTTCTCGGAAATCCAGTTCCCCCCTCGAGTCCTAGATCAATACATCTCTTCCCCACCGTCAATGTGCATGTGCAAACTTTACCCCGGAGACGATACACCTGGACGAACAACAACAACAAATCAATTGACCTTGACCCCATTAGACTCGATCGATAATCCTTGAATAAATTATGTTCGTCCAGCGTTAGACTAAATTGTAGATGGCAGCAGTGGTGTGTGCCCAGTACCTCCTGATAGGTATCTACTGCCGCCAGCCTAAACTTTCCCAAAAATTTCTTTCTCTCACCTAAATCCAAACTATCCCCTCTTACCAACAACAAATTCTTCAAATCCTTAAATCCTTCCAAGTCAACCCAAATTTAAAATAAACCTCCTCCCCTCAACCGTCTTTGGCTTGGGAGTAAAACCTCAAAGACATACATTGGTGCTTATGAGCTTGCCACTCTTGGATTTCTTGGTCATTTAAGGTTCGCTGGACTTCCTTCCATACTGAGACGGTTTCACCCATAGGGCCTTTTCCTTCATTCCACATCTCCGAAAGTTCACAAAGGTCCAGTATTTTCTTGACCTGATTTGACCATGAATCACGTTTATCATCCTTCAAGCTCTCCAAATAAGCTGACTTAAGAAGTCGAATTCTAGATACCCCAATTATCTTCTCCCAGAATTTTACCATTCTAACCAATCTAACACTCCTTAAAGAGAAAAGCCCCAAATCTCCTTTCAGTACCACTGAACTAAATGAATCCTTCAAGCCTTTAATTCTCTTAAAATATCTTAGCTGAACTACTTCTAGCTTAGCTGCTTTAGCAAAACCGCAAACCTCATAGCCCCAATGTAGACTAGAAGCTACTTTTGTCTAGAAAACTCTTTTCTGGATCCTTATGTCAGCTAGCTGATTTAAATTACTTCTGAAAAGTATATTTATTAGCCTATTACCCCTTAAATTACAATCTTCTACATGCCTAGACATCCCCCTTAATGCACTAAATTTAACACCCAAATGACACAAGTCACGGTTTCGGGAGTAATTTTCTTTTCATTGATTCATTAACTTGGGACAATTGCAACCTACGTCGGGACTCGGCCAATGCTATATGCAGGAGGGCTGTCAAAAGGGTACAATAGCAATATTTCAGAAGTGGCTAAGGGTATTAAGTTATAACTCCAAATAATGTTGAGAGGGAAGTTGAAAAAGGACAGAGAGCAACTAGTCCCCTCCTCTTGTCCCTTTAGATGCTCCCCTTTACACTGATGGAAATATTGAAAAGCCATTTTATTCAAAATAGTCACGAGGTCTAATAGCTTCGCCCCTGCGGATGCCATGCCCCCACAGCACCCGGGGTAAGGATTTTAAATTATTCAATTTGTCCATTTTCAACATGTAGGATTTATCATTGGGAAAGAGGGGAATGTTTGATCCTGGGTCCGTCCGGAAAGACTGAGGCTGTTGAATGGAAATTTCGGGGATCGTTAAGGGATATGTAAAGCTAAATCAAGACACTATCTGCATCCAAATTATCAAAAAGACATATCTGCAATATCGTAGGAACGGGTAAGGATATTAACTTGCAAGTATCAGGGCTACTAATACTACTACTGCGGCTGCAAAAGTGCTTGGTTGTGACTGCGACAGCTCGTGACTGTGACTTTGACGGTTTGCAACTGGTACTACATTTACTTGTGACCACTTTCAGAGAATGTTAGGGGATGTTGAACAAAATCAATTCACACTATTTGCATATTGATTGTCAAAGGGGTGCATCAGCAATATCTCAGGAACGGGTGGGGCCATTAAGTGGAAACTTTCAGGGCATGTTGAACCCTGGTTGAACCTTCAGGGAATGCTTAGAGGGATTTTAAACTAAAAGACACTGTGTGCATCCAGGTTATCAACAGAGTATACCGCATTATCTTAGGAATGGCAAAGAATCAGAATATTCAATCAAAAGATACTATGTGCATCTCATTTGTCAAAAGTGCGTATCTGAAATAACCCAGGAACTGCTAATGACATTTAGTTGAAGCATTTAGGGAATGTTGAGGGGTGTTGAAATCAATTAAAAACCACTAATTAGAACTATTAACATAAAAAAGGCGGAATAAACTCTGTAAGAATTTAAACTCCAAACAACCAAAAATTTCTATTAAAGAATAAATAAAACACAAAACGAATAGAAATTAAAAGAAACGATCGTAGGAAATATATCGATAGCAGCTACTAATATAAGATAAATAAATAAATCTTAACAAAGAGTAAAAATTCAATTGAATGTGCAAGTCAAACTTGAACGAACAAAATTACTAAAAACAGGTGTTTGGCTACTGCCCTTTTCCCCCTTCCCTAACCGTAAAAGTCTAAAGCTTATTGTGTCGGAAAGTTGTTTTTTTTTTAGTACCACCAAACAACGATAGGACCTTCGTTAATGCTCTTTTATTGAATGAATCAAGCGCTTGCTCATAATCTATAAAGCTTAAGACTAAAAGAGTCTGATAACTCAGGCCCTTCTCAGTTATTAATCTTGAAGTAAAATTTTGGTTGAATCATCCTCTACCTTTCCTAAAACCACACTGTTCTTCTCTTAGAACTTTATCTACAGCATTTGAAAGACTAAAAAATATCGTCTACTAATTAATTTGCTTCGTACAGAAACCAAGCCACTGCCTCTATAATTACCACACTCACTTTTATCACCTTTCTTAAACAGGAGTTTAATCAAAGTTTTCCTAAAATCGCTAGGCACTTCCCCTTTTTCAAAAATCATATTCATAGTCATCTCTAAGTTCACAACCGTCATATACAAGATTTAAGACTCCTTTACCGCACTGTCAGTACATGGGTTGGGGCCTTATTGTTTTGCAATGTTTTAATACTGTCTCTTATTCTTCCTTGCAAGATAAATCGTCCATCATTTCCAAAGTGTCACAAACTTTTCCGTTCGTTTCTGAATCATTTCCTGTAACTTTATCACGGTTTCGCACATTCTCAAAATTCTCTGCTCATCTCTATTTAAGTCTTTCCTTGTCAGTAATTGTGGCCCTGTTCCTATCATTAACTGGGACAGGTCCAGATGGACTATTCTCTCTTAGTTTTTTAACATGCCAATACAATATTTTACTATTGTACCTTCTGGCTGCATCTTCTAGATCTTCAGCAATTTTATACATGACCTCCACTTCCCACCCCCTCAATTCTTATTTTGATGCTTTCTCTACTTTTCTTACATTCCTTTTATATTCATATGATCTGTCTCTCAAATACTTCTTATGCAAGCCCCTTTTCTTATCTGCTAAAACTTAAAGCATTTCACACTTTTAGACTCTTTAGTTATCTATAGACTCTTTAGTCTTTAGTATTGTCAAAGTTTAAACTGTTCCTGGAAAGTTTCTCTCAAATTCTCATCCTGGAGGCTATCATCGTCATAGCTTTCCGAAAAGTAGTTACACTTCCGAAATTTCAGCTTTAAATTAACCCTGTACGCCTACTAGATCGTGATTTTTACTTTTAACATTAATAACGTCACTCCTATATATTCTGGTATCTTCTATCGATCCTGCCAGTCTTCTGACCATTTTACGACCAAATACTTTATTGGTTATAACTAGACTGTTATACCTACAAAATTGCAGCAGCTCGTAGTCATTACTGTTTTCTTTTCCTAAACCAAATTTACCTAGGCTAGGATACCATCTATCTCTATTTTTACCGACCTGGGCGTCAAAATCTCCTAATAAAATATCATATTTCTGCTGGGGATCCTGTCTATTTGTTCCTGTAGCTGTAAGTAAAATTCATCTGAGTCACTGTCATCTCCATCGGTCGGTTCTATAAGAGCACATACTGCTATGGCTGATACCTTGTGCTTTTCAGTCGTCAATTTAGGAATTATCATTCATTATGAATACCTTTCCAACCTCAACAAGGCTTAGCAGCCTCTTAATTCATCATGATCCCTACTCCACGCCTATGCACAAAATTGTTCCTGGCCGATTAAATAAATTCTATATCGTCTAATTTCATGATTCCCATCATCTGGGATATGGATTTCTGAATCTCCTAACAAGTCCAGTTCAAGACGTCTGAATTCGCTAGTCAAAATATCAATACTATAGGTGCTTTTTAACGTTCCGACATTTTAATTTTCATATCATTTAAATTATCGAAATTATTATGGCTTCAGGAAAAGTAATGGATCCCAAATTAGTGCAGCACGGGGACCAACACATCTTCTCAAGTTTACAGGAAGCGCTTAAGCCAGCTCAAAACCAGACAGCAAGAAGTCCCTGGGACCTTCAGTATGAATGGAGGCTTTGTGCAATCCTGGGCCATCTTGGTAACAGGATGGTTTTCCACCCTTGGTGATCCTCT
Source organism: Artemia sp. Qi Xiang Cuo (assembly GCF_049724085.1). Taxonomy (NCBI): domain Eukaryota; kingdom Metazoa; phylum Arthropoda; class Branchiopoda; order Anostraca; family Artemiidae; genus Artemia; species Artemia sp. Qi Xiang Cuo. The sequence continues at coordinate 41,650,263 of NC_142805.1, forward strand.
TCTGTCAACAAGAATCGAAATCCTGTACAAGCAAGCTCAAGCCTCCGACTCATTATATGTTAATGCCTACAAATATTATACTCCTATGGGAAGGCAGCCAATAATAGATAACTTAGCTATGAAGAGGTTGTAAGGTTATATAAGATAAAAATCTATCGCATTTAGGGGGTGGCTGGTCCACAGTGGGATTATTTTATTTATTTAGTTAGAATCAGCCCAATACTGTTGATTTAGTAAAGAGCTATCTGTCTCAACCCAACTATGTCTTTAGTTGTGCACTGACTCGGTGCAAGAAAGAGCTAAAGCCTGACTTGGTTTGAAAAGGCGGTGAATCTTAACTTATTACAAAACTAGTTAAGTCCGTACTCGGTGTGAGAATGAGCCAAGCCCAAGCCGTGGACCTATTCGATGGAAAAGAAAGTTAAAACCGGACTCGGTATAGAAACGAACGAATTCCTGACTCAGTACAAAAATGACCTAATTCACTAGGGGTACGAAAACGAATCAAATCCTAAATCGACGAAAAAAAAAACGAGCTAAATCCTGACTTGGTGCAACAACGAGTTGAGCCTTGACAGAGTGAGATACGACCAAAATGCTAAACCAAGTGTAAAAACGAGCCATATTCTGATGTGAAAGAGCCAAATCCACATTCGCTGCAAAGACGAACTAATGCTAAAACAATCCAAATCAGAGCTGTAGACCGATTTGCTTCAAAAACGAACTAAGTTTTGTCTTGCTGCAAAAACAAGCAAGCCCAGAGTTAGTGCACAAACGAAAGAAATCCGTAGGTGCAAAAATCAAGTCAAGTCAGAGTTTAAGGTAATATGGTGACACGGGGCAGTGAAAACAAAAAGATAAAAAAATAAGGCTAAAAAATAAAATCTAAAACAAGTTATGTGCTGATTCACTGCAAAGACGAACAAAGTCTAAGCTGTCAAATTTTGGAATACGCTGCCAAAAAGATAAGCCCTGTCTTAGTGTGAAACGTGGTGGTAAGTCCTAAAAATAGGTGGCAAAAAGGAGCTAAATCCACATTTGCTCGGAATAAATTTAGGAATTTCTTCATTATGTTACTTTTAGGTTAGGCTTTGATGTTCTAATAGTTGATTTTTAAGGATATTTCTTTTCACAAGGGAAAATTTTTAATTGAAAAGTTGTTTTTTTTTAAGTAACGAACTCTGGATTGAAATGATCTATGTTCTTTAAACAACACCGACAAACGAACGTGATTATAACCCAAATAGATGTTAACCACCGCAAATTCTCAAGGAATTCAAATCAGCCCATGCAATACATTTAGAAATTCAAGTTTTGAAATCTTTATCATTAATACCACGTCAAAATCTTAAATTAAGCAATGACCAATTATATTCTTAAACTTAGGAAATTGACAACGAGATGGAATATAAATTCTAGCTCCATAAGTTTACTCTATTTTAAGTATTTTTTAAATTATTCCAAGGAGACAGGTATTCACGTGACTGCATTTTCAATTACATCGTTGACATGATGTTTGATCTTGTTTGCACTCATTCAGTTTAGTGTCTTGTTTGTCGTAGGAACCTCTAAGGATGGAAAATCGAGAAGGTATACTCCAATGCTTTACTAACTTCTTACACTCTCCTTTTATTTCAAATTTTATGTTTAACGTAGACAATCAAAGGGAAAAGTTTTAATTTTATGGCACTTATTACATGCAATTTTATCACACCCACAGTTCACGGCTCGAAGTCCACTTTGGCTTACCACCTCGAGTTCTATATGGTGCTGGACATTTGCCAATAATGGTGGCATTTATTTGGTACATTGTCTTTATTCTCTGAAATTCTTCCTCTAAGTTTATGGGCGGTTCACCATCTCTAATTACCGTAGAACAAGATACACACATCTCTATAACAAGATATATGTATATTTTATTTTCCTGACTAGATGGTTAAATATAATATTTTAATAATCAAGGATTACTTGTCGTTTTTTGCAGTCATTAATGTTTAATGCCTTTTTAAGAAACAGTTATGTCAGTTTTCTGCAATTTTTGTATTCGACCCTCTCTCTTTAAGGGAGTTTCTAATATAATGGATGTCAGAAAAGAGGAGATAAGAGTAAATCATCGTTGCACCATTAGCACTGAAAATCGACACCGCCAGGGGATTTTTGGGTGAAAAGATTTATCAAAATCATCCAAGTATTAGCTGGCTCTTGGAGTCATCTTCTTTAAAATTGGCAATTGTTGTCACCATGAAAAGTGTAGTCACATGCTGTAAAAAAATAAATAATAAATCAGTAAATGTACCTAGGAAGACAATGCTATATTGTCTGACAATGCAAGAATATTGGATTTTTACATACGATTATATTCTTCGAATAGTTTTTTCATCAGGCGATGCAGACAAGACTGGAAGTAACAAAAAAAATCTTGCGCGAATTGGAGGGAAGAGCACTCAATCTAGCCCATTTAAATATCTGTGGATTCCAAAATAAATAATTATTCAATTTCCACCATCAGGGTTTTCTTCTTATATCATATATTACAAGTCTCTTTAATTTATTTCTTAAATAAGTCACAAACATGTAAAACATGTCTTTTTCCCAGATTATACATATTTGAAACATGAGGAGTGATATATTTGATTGAGTATTTTGAAGCCCAGGATATAATTTCCGGAAATGTATAATACATAAATATACTAGGAAACTTACTAGCTAAAATTAATAAAATTGGTTTACCATAAGAGTAATCATTCGACTACAGGATAGTTAAATATCATACGGTAGCTTTCTGATGTGTACCTAAAATCCAAAAGATCGAAAAAAAGAAAAATGATATACTTCTTGAGGTATGCTAAGGATTAGTGGTCTATGGAAATAATTTGCTTGCAATTTTAGTCCCTTCTCTTGCAAAATTTGAAAAGCTTGACCAAAAAATATTTAAATAAACTATGAGCCAATTATTTAATTACGTTACAATAAGTGAATGGTTAATAATTTTCAAAAGTCAAGATGGAAAATGTGCTTAAATTACCACTGTCAACCTATATCCTGTGCTAGTTTAACTCTTAGATGGTTAATATGAAGTTGAAAAGTCAATTTTTCATCAATAAATTCCTGGCTAACGATATGAGGCATCTCTTTTAATTCTATAATTGCCAATATCAGTTTTACGAAAGTTTATCATATTTATGGCTCTTGTTGACAGATCAAAAATGGTGTTTTAACAAAATTTGTGACTAATTCATTAGATCGAAAAAAAGTATTTATACTACTTGCACTTACTTTTATACTTCCCATTAGCACTGAAGGCAGTCCTCTTTTTATTAAATTTCATATCATTTGTAAAAAAAATTAAAACACTACTTTTTTTGAATGACCAGAAAGATCATTACTAAATATTAGAAACAGCAAAGGATCCAGAATAGAGCACTGAGGAGCTCCAATACTTTTATTTATGGTTGTCCCAGTAAGGGCAACCTAGTAAAGAACAAAAAAGACCCATAGTAACCGATAGTTTAAAAATGTGTTTAAAAAAAATATCCAGCGAAAAAAAAATTTTATTTGTAGCTAATTCAGTAAGTGTAACTATAATTTCGATTAAATCTTAATAGTAAAATGTTATTTTGAAAACAAATTCATGGAAATTTTGAAAAATAGTCCGAAATTCCTCGACATGATCAAAACGGAAAGTGTAGCATTGGAATCACCTTTGCCGAAAACCTCATTCAGGAAATTTACAGCTCCCACGTTGAACAAATGGAAAAATCACTCTTGCATGAGTAGCACTGATGTGTCCTCGTTTTCCTTGCTTTGCCTTCTTTTTTTCTTTTCTTTACCACTAGCGAGGTACTGGAACATCATAGATATCCGTTTAAGTGCTAATTTTAATGGAACTCACTATTACTAAGTGGTTTCTAAGCAACAAAACATAATATCTAAAATAGAATGTAGATCTTGATAAAAACAGTATCTTCAGATGCAAGATTAAGTAACACACGTATCTTTTGAAAGTTGCTTTCTGGGATACGATGTCATCTTTGAGTGACTCTGATGCCTGATTCTCTGGCGGTCGTTCTTTACTAGATCCAGCTGACAGAAAAAAACCGATGGCTTTTTCCTGTGTGTAATATTAAACAAAATCGAGAAAAATTCGATTTTTCTCAAATATAATTTTCTGGTCAGAAAAGTAGGATTGAAAGAATGACAATTCTTTCCACGTATCCTTCAGTTTCCAATTCATCAAAAGGAGTTTAGTGGCATGGGCGTAGGGAGGGGTAGGCTGGGGGGAGGGGCATCTGCCCCCCCCTAGACCTCTAAATATGCATTAGATATGGCTGAAAAAGCAGATGGTTGGGATAACAGTTGATGAAAGGTAGATGGTTGAAAAAACGAGAAATAAACAGAAATTTATTCAAACAAATTTATTCAATTCAAGCAAGAAGCAATCATCCATAATATCTTGGAAAGATTTAGCTGTGATCCAAGGAGATTAATGATGAAGCATATTGATGATTAATAATTTTTGGTGATTACTTATTAATAAGGATTTCATAAGTATGATAGAACTTGCTGGCAATGTAAAGTTTTGTGAACTGCCAATATAACTTCAGCTCCCCCCCCGCCCTTCATCACAGAAGTGGCTGCCCCCTCCCCTAGGCAAGAAGCTTCGTACGCCCATGCCGACATAACTTCCTCTCCCCCTCCATGACGATAAATAAAAGTTCAAATAGGGATAAAATCCTTTTAATAGACAGTGATGATGATAACAGTGATAGAAATTCCCAAAAATACCAGATATTTCGGTCACATATCCACTGACCATCATCAGTAGTAAAACGGTCACTGTATATGTGACCGAAATATCTGGTATTTTTGTGAATTTCTATCACTGTTATCATCATCACTGTCTATTAAAAGGATTTTATCCCTATTTGAACTTTTATTTATCGTCATGGAAAGGCAGTGTGGTCTCCGAAATTATCTACCCTCCATCACACTATCGACTCCCCCCCTAGACAATATGCTGCCTACGCCCATGTTTAGTGTTTTATTGCCTTTAAACCTTTTTAAAAATGAAAGTAATAAATTGAAATAGGGAAAAATTAATAGGTCTAACTGAAATTGCCTTGAACAATGGGTTGGAAGAAATAATATATATAAAATTAGCCATAATTTACCTTTCAATTCATAACTGAGTTGGGAACTTCATGTATATACCCGATAATGTGTAACTGAATTGGCATTTTAATATCGAGAAATGAGTGAACCGTTTTGAATATTGAACTACGGAACAATTTTCTTGGGTGTAACGAAACTCATACCTTAAGTAATGAAACCAGGCAAAAACACAAAATTTATCTGAGGAGAGGGGCAGAACTCTTTGAAAAATGTCAAAGTAAGTGAATATTGATAAATATAAGAAATCTTGGGAAAATATTTTAAATTTCCTGACGGGAAGGGTCGGGAAAGAAGCTACTTTCAATTCCTATATTACAGAATGAAAGCCAATTAGGCTAGCTTATTAAACAAGTTGGTTCAGATATCAGCCTCCTATTAATGTGCTAAAGCACCTTAGGCACCGTGGAGTTTTTCGTCGTAAATAAGGAGCATTAGTTTAATGGTTTAAGGCCTGTTGATAATGAATATTTGCTAATACCCCGATTTAGCTAGCATTGATTTAAGCCAATCAGATTTTGTACAAAATCTTTTGATTAGTTGAAATTTTCTTTAAAATAATCTGGTTTTCTCAAATTATCACCAGCTAGATCCGGGTATTAGTGAAATATCTTTGTTGGTTGGCTTTTACTTCAATATTTGGAGAAGATAGACTCGGTCTATAGCAAAGTATAAACACATACAAAGTACTGACAAAACTCTCCAAAAGTGACCCCGCGTACCTCAGCGCCTCTAGACGCAAAATGCTGTACTACTTAATTGCTCCAAGCGAATAAATTATGCTAGAGCGTGATTCATGCGTCGAGTGACTGGGTAATTGTCGAATATTAGCCGGTTGAAATTAAAGAATAAATCGTGCGATATGGATATAAAGAAAAAGTATTGTGCTTAAAAAACAGATTATTATTAAGCGTTGCCGGCTAGCAACCAGAATGGGCGTTCGATACTTTTTCGAAGGGTGCGATATTAATCGAAAAAATGCAAAAGAAAAAGGAGTCAAATTACTTGCTGTGCCAAATAACAGGTAGGCTATGAAATGTTTTTTTTTTTTTTAAATTCAGAAAAGTTATATTCTAGTACCATAATGAGATAGCTAAGAAATGAACATACCATGATATACTTATAATTCAATGTTGTAGGCTATCAAAATATAAATTTAGAAAATTCCAGAATGGCGGGATTCCTTTCATCCCCTAGATTCTATAAAACAAACTTTTCGAGGAGACGGAGAGATTCGGGATAGGGCCCCAGGGCAAAGACCCGAACCCGGAGTGAGCCGAAAACTAGCAAATACTGACCTAGTCTAGGCTATAGGTTATAGGCTAATGAGAAATCTGGAAATGGGCCGTAGTTATATACGTTTTATTGGGTTAATTCAAAGCTGTAGCCTACTCAGTGAGAAATAGTGAGCAAACAAAAAAGATTAAGGGAAAGATTTTACACTAATTATAAAGACGATAAATGACCGGAAAGTCACAGCTGTATTATAGCTCAATTTCAAATACTTTGGCTACTTACCCCCAAACTTATGGTCAATTTATCGGAAGGTGCACCTTTTAATGGTAAACTCCAATATTTCCAAGTTTCAAAGCACAAAAAAAAGTTATGCAGAAAAGACTAGCACGTTTTAAGCCTCTCGAATCCAAGTTTCGTCTTAGACACTATATTTTTTTCTTTATTGTTTCCATTTATTGTTTCTTTATTGTTTCAATTTTTACGTGAGTAAAGGTTTGTTACATCCGAAGGCCGCAAGGACAGCAAGGGTTGTAAATTTCATTGATAAGCTGTTCGACTGCGTTAATTCTCTTGGATTTTTAGAAAAAAAAATATATAGACGCCCAATTTGTAGGGAAAGCGCATCATTCCAATTTTTGAGGTCGGCCAGTTCATTTTTAGGCGATTTAAAATTTGTTAATAGTGTGGGGAAAGATGTTGGGAAAACAATATTGCAGAGGGATGGCAGCTGACTATTTCTGCCATCCTCAGTCTATCAGAAGATTTGATGAAGCATGGGTTTAAATATGTTTATACGAGGAGACTTAACCAGGATAGTCTAGAGCATTTCTACGGCTTATTACGATGCTCTGGGGGCTTAAACGATAAACCTACTGCGTTGCAATTCTCCTGCCCTTTACAAGCAAGCAACGTTTAGAAGCTTTTCGGTTTCTTCAAATTCGACGGGGAATTGTGAAGCACTTTCTTTCCATCAACCTCTTTTATCCGAAGTTTTTTCATCAGTTAACCCTCATGCAAAAAGAATTGTGCAAGCCGGACGTGATAGCAGCGACATTCATGAGCCTCACGAGTTTGATTTTGATGAGAATGTTGAGGTTTTCACCTTAACAGAGGAATCAAATTTTGCATACGCAGTGGGGTATTATTCTGCGAAAAAGATTCTGGAAAAGCATTATTGTAATAAGTGTAGAACGCGGCTGTTTAAATCAGGTATTTCTCTGTTTGATTCAGTGTTTGATCTCATGCGGTTGAAAGCTTATTAAGAAGTCAATTCAGACTTCTCAAACCTTTTTGTTCCTGCGATCTTCTTGATTTAGTCTTGCAAAAAAATAGAGTACATCATCCAGACTGAAATGACGCTCTGCTGGAACGAGGGAATCGTACGGCGAGCATGGGAAAGAGCGTCCCAACTGTTAATCCCAATTTCGTGTGACCTATTTCCTCGCGAGTGTTTTGTACAGTACTTGTTTCGAATGCGTATCTTTTACATCACTAAATTTGAAAACCAGAAGATGGAAAGAAGTGCTCTATGCGGAAAAAATAAAAGCAGCTAAGTTAAAAGCATTTACTTTTAAATATTTTTTTTATTCCGTGGTTAACCATATTTATTTGTTCTTATATTGTTTGAATTTGCTAAAAACGTTTTTGGATTATTCTAAAATGAATTTTTCTAAAGCAATGGTACTTCTAGCGATTCTCGATTCTCTTAAAACTATTTTACAGAAATGAAAAATATTTTATGGAATGATTGCCAATTATGATTTTGGAATGGAAAATTATTCAGCGAATTAATAAGTTGGGATTATTTATTTTCTTGTTTCTTTTATTCTGTTGCAATTAAAAAAAAGAAAAAAATGGAAGAACTATTAATACAGAGGTCATATACCATTAAACCACATCTGCAAACCCACTTCTAATCAAGATTATCATTATCCTAACTGTTCTTGAAACTCATTCCAACGTTTTGGGGTAGTATTTTTCACAAGAAACTCACATGTTTGTTTTTATCAATCAATAGTAATTCCCCCTCGTTTTTTTTTGCTTTTTAGCTTTTTCTTTGATCCACAAGTAGCGATGATGTTCCACGAGAAAATTTGTAAACGCCTCGAAGGAGAAGTGAAAGAACTCTAGAGAATAGCATACTGATTTTCAAACGAAATTGTTTTACAACAAACTACATCGTTTTCATTTTTCTTTCCATTATATAATAAAGCACACTTTTATTCGTCTGTTTCGTATTACTCGTATACAAGACTAATCTAGTTTCAAATAAGCTCTGAAAAAGCGAGCTAAATTTGTGCGAAAAGCAAAAAAAAAGTCTGATTCAGTTGACGACTGCTCCATACACTCAGTGTTCCATACTATAATTAATTTTGCAGCATACAACAATAAAAATACATTTAAAAGTTGCTCATTAAACAAAGTATCCCATATTTGTGTGCTTTTTTTTTGCTTGCCTTTCGAAGAATATAGTGGGCCTGTATCAGCATATCTCGGCCTCCAATCAAGGAGATTAGGGGACAAACAAGAAGTAAATTTCGTACGGGTCTGAACCAAATTAAATAAAAGTAGATTCTATCAAATACTATCAATACAATTTAAGCGGCTAATTTCTTTAATCCAGTTGCCATGCAATGACAGGAAAAATAAATACTTTCGAAATAAATTATCATATTTTCAAGTTTTGACGTCAATAACATTGAGAAAAAGGGATAGATTAGAGGAAGATGAAAACAATTATAATAATCAAAGCAATTTTCCATTCGATATACAAGTATTTACGCGTAGCACTCTCAAATCGTAAATATAGGCGTGATAAATGGGTGTCGATAATCACATAAAATATAATAGGGTAGAGCGAAACTATTTCAAAATAGAAGGCATTCATTTAAATATGCTCCTCAATAAAGCACCCTAAGTTTTTCATTGTTCTAATGCTAATCACAAGCTTTATATAAGGATCAGTCTCTTTAATTCAGAACAAATCTGATCAAAGCATATTCACCTACGGACCCGGTTCCGTAGGTGACTATCAAATTATGGAACAAGTATAACGCCCTACGCAGCTTGAAAAATTTAGGCACCAGGTTCGCATCGTCTCCGGAGACGCGGACAAAGGGTCACTTTTTGTGTGTGGAGAGGATAGGTTTTGTCAGTACTTGTTGTATGTGTTTATACTTTGGTCTATAGCGAATACAAATCTTATTGGCGTCGCTCATGCTATTCGATTCAGCTCATTTCTTCAAATAGTCTAAACATTACGAAATGGTTGTTGTTCCATGCTATCTTCTTTCAAATTTAGCTTGGGATCAGCTGTTATACATCGTCTCCTGGTTTAATATTAAATAAAAAAAACAAGTTTTTTTAACTGAAAGTAAGGAACGACGTTAAAACTTAAAACGAACAGAAATTATTCTGTATATGAAGGGGGCTGTCCCCTCCTCAACGCCTCGCTCTTTACGCTAAATTTTTTTTATTGTTTAAAAAAATTTAGTTGTGAGAAAGTCTAACTTTAGCGTAAAGCGTGAGGTGTTGCGGAGGGGACAGCCCCCTTCATATACAGACTAATTTCTGTTCGGTTTAAATTTTGACCTCATTCCTTACTTTCAGTTAAAAAAACTTGTTTTTTTTATTTAATTTTTGTACATTTTTGAATTAATTAAGGTTTTTATTTAGGCTCACCGTAACAGAATAATTAAAACAAAATTTGCATATTATATTTGGTTAAATGGCTTTCTCGAAACTTGTTTAATTTTATTTACGAACGTTTTTATTAGTAATAAATATACGTAACTTAGAATTAACTTACGTAACGAACTTCTATATTCATAAATTTTTAACACGTATATTAGGGGGTTCGCCCCCTAGTCAATACCCTGCTCTTTAAACTATAGTTCGAATTTTTTTCCAGTTCTTTAAAAATGACCTCATAATCACAATCAGTTGATCAGTTGAAAAACTTGTTTTTTTTTTATTTAATTCCTGATCTTTTTCTTTAATAATGCTGGGAAATCCGGCGCCCCCTTCATAGCAATGTCCCTTCCCCCATGAAAACTTCCTTCATGGAAAGATCCTTCTATATAGCCACCGACCCTCTCCTTCCCCCACCTACCAGAAAAAATCTCCTCTGAAAAAGTCTGTATACGTCCCAATAACCACTACTTTATTTTAACATTGAGTAAAGTTCATAACTTTCAGCCCTCCCCCTGGGGACTTTGGGGGATCAAGTCATCCTAAAAGACATTTTTATCATATTTTCGACCATGCTGAACAAAATGGCTATCTCAAAATTTTGATCGGGTGACTTTGGGAAAAAAATGAGCGTGGGAGGGGGCCTAGTTGCCCTCCATTTTTTTTGGTCAATTAAAATGGGCACTTTAAATTTTAATTTCCGTTCCAATGAGCCCTCCAACGATATTCAAGGACCACTGGTTATATAAGATCATCCCTGGGGAAAAAAAAACAAAAAAAACAAACAAACAAACAAATAAACACGCATCCGTGATCTTTCTCCTGGCAAAAAATGTAAAATTCCACATGTTTGTAGATAGGAACTTGAAACCTATACAGTAGGGTTCTTTGATACGATGAATATGATGGTATGATTTTCATTAAGATTCTATAACTTTTAGGGGGTCTTTCCCACTTTTTTCGAAAATCAGCCAAATTTTCTCAGGCACGTAACTTTTGATGGGTAATATTAAAATTGATGAAACTTATATATTTGAAATCAAAATTAAACTCTGATTCTTTTGATGTATCTATTGGTATCAAAATTCCGTTTTTTAGAGTTTCGGTTACCATTGAGCCGGGTCGCTCCTTACAAGTTCGTTACCACGAACTGTTTGATTATGCTTTATGTTATCGTTTTAAATGAGAAATAATTATTCATTCAGTAAAGATGCTACAGTTTCAATTCCAAAGAATAAATTGCTGGGCTCATTTATATTCACGTGGTATCTTTATTTGTTACTAGCTCCAAATGAATAAATGCGAAGAAAATATAATATATTTTCACTATCTACTCCTCATTATGATAACATGGTTTGAATAATAATTATTTATGATGACGTCCTGAATATGTTTCCAGATATACCTATACAAATTCGACCATCTTAGGAAAGGAACAAAACGTTAGGCCGTTTATTGCTGCTAAAATTTGCCGGGAAACTTCAAAAATTCAAAAATATGGCGAAAATTTTCGGATTAAATGGTTTTGAGCCGTTTATGCATAAAGTTAGAAGGAGAGGTACTCAGAGGGGAGTTTGGCAACACCTCTTGAGCAAATATTTTTTGACCGGAATTGGTTTTAGAGATAATATTTTTTGGCCAGTTTTAGAGGCTAGCTCTTCAATTTTCTTCTTTGAAACTGAGCATCTTCTTTATAGTTATTCAAAAGACTTGATTTTGGATATCTTCGAAAGTTAGTTCTAAAGTTAGATTGGAAAATAGTTGGAAAAGAAACGGAAGCAAAATAAAATAGCCATAATAAAAACAGTTAATATATTTTTATTTTTTCTGTTCTGCATTTTGGAAACGTAAAAACGGAAAAAAACAGGTATTATAAAAATATAGTCTGCTTTTGTTTTTAAGAAAAAGGAAACAAGACAAGTCAAAAGGAAAACAGAAACAACGCAGTCGCTGAGTTTTCATGCCCTGAAAATGTATCCTGAAATTTTCTTCATTGCACTTGCCTCCCACAGGGTAATCAACTTTGTACTATTTTTTTGTAGTAAATTCTACTGTCATTTGGATCAAAATGATTTAAGTTCTTTGACCATAAATTTCAATTTGAAAAGTAAGTTTTCAGGTTGCTTAAATATTTTTTTTCACAAAATGGTTTATTTTTCCATGTAGCACGCAAAAAAAAATATAATTTAAGATATTACCTGTCTCTTGTAATAATGCGTAAGTATAACTGCTCTTTTCTTTTAGATGACGAATTACCCTTTCCTGATGTGGGTGTATCGAAACCTATGGCGAAGTTCGTTCGCCAGCCATCCAGAGCAAATCGACTTACCAAGACCGATTCCTTAGTTGGTCAAATCAGTAAGATATTTTTTTTTAGTTCATATCTGTAAAGAAAGAAAATCTGACTTGATTTAAAAAACATGGGCTTGGGATAAAAAAAGATGCACGAACCAAGGGGCTTTTGTCTTTGTGTACGCTGTAACTTGTTGTTCAGATTTTTGTCTTTTTGGCTCTGTTTCTTCACCATACCATATTTTGTATGAATTATCTGGTAATTTATTCAGCTCTTTGTGCACTTTTTTTTAAGGGACACGAGTCAGAACAGCTTAGTTTGTGTTAATTTTGCTTAGAAATTGGAAAAGTGACCCAAAATTTCATCAAAAACGATGTTTTATTTACATTGTGTAGAAAACTTAGAATTGATTTCTTATTTTTTCCATAGTTTTAGTCCAGGAATCTTAGACTTAATTGAATTTGCTTAAATTTTTTAGAAAAGAAATAAATACCAAATTGCCGCTTCGGGGCTTAATGCCGGTGCGCAGCTGAGCAAGTATATATTGTGCATATTACGAGTGGAAAAATCCAAAAAATTCTTACTTGCGCTTTTTTTGCATAAACTACTGTTAGATAAAAGGGTGACAAAACATTCAATATTTCTCTTAATAAGGAATGTGTATAACCATAGGTGAACACTAGTTTGATCCTTGGAAGGTGATCAAACACTCAATACGATAAGATCCGACATTTAATTCCTTTAACCAAGGATAATAATCTGGCTATCTAGAAAAAAAATTACCCAGTGAGATTTCTTATAATTCAGTTTTAGGTGATTAACCATTATCCACTCTTCTATCCTTGACATACTATCCCTTGTCATAGTTGGTAATTCACTTTCTGTTCTTGCTGCCACCGTAAGACATGTATCATCCGCAAACAGCAATAAAGCTTGATTAGGGTCCCGTTGTCTTTGGGCCCTTCCAACTTCAATATACAGCCCACCAAATGCTAAGTATAGGTCATTTATATATATTGCAAACAATAGTGGTCCCAAGGGGGACCCCTGTGGGACTCCACATCTTACTTTATGATCTATTAATGGACCTCCAATCGGCTCCAATTTCACAAAAAAAAGGATTCGATCGTTTAGGTAAGATGCAAAAAGTCGTAGTGCATTCCCGCGAATGGCTCGATTTTCTAGTTTCTTCAATAAAATCAAATGGTCACAAGTATCAAACGCCTTTAATATATCTAGAAAAACTGAACCAACCTTAAATTTATTATCAATCAATTTATTTATTTATTTATCATCATCATCTACTGTTGTAGTAAGGAAGTGGATAGCATCCTCTGTAGAATAACCTCTACGAAAACCAAACTGAATAAAAAAAAAAAAAAATTATTCTTACTCAAAAAAATACCCATTCTCACAAATATTAATTTCCATCACTCTTTAAAAAGTTGGCAGTAGTAAAATCGGTCTATAGTTATTAAAATCTTTTGGGTCTCCCTCTTTAAATACTGGTGCACTTTTTGTTTTTTTAAAGGCTCTCGGGAATGAATCTCCTTTAAAACAACAATTAACCAGATTTACAAAATTTTGCACAAAAAATGGCAAAATCGATTTCACTATCCTCTAAGATGTAAAATCAGGTCCTTTAGCACTGCTCTTCATTGAACACACTATCTTAACCACTTTTTGATCAGTCACTTTTGTGATCAGCCAAATGCTCATATTAATTGAAGTGCCCAGAAACTGTTTAAAAGTTCATTCCTCGGGATGAGGAATGGAATCGAGTTTTGATGAGGACTGAGGACTTGAATCGAGGACTTGAGATGAGGAATCGAGATGAGGACTTCAATCGAATTTTTTATTTTACAACCTATTTATAAAAATGGGAAGCCATTCCTTCGGCAAGTTGACCTGGATCATCCAACAGATTTCAATATGGTGGCTTACTAGTATTATATCCAATGACTGACAATTGTCATCCAGGTCTTTGCTGGATTATCCTGATAGTTTTTTAATTCCTTAAAATAATATTCCCTTTTCACATTCCTCAGGAGTTTATTTAAAGCACTATTATAATTCTTATACACTCTACTATCACTCTCACTACCACTTATCACACTCAACTTAAAAAGGCCATGTCTCCGATTAATTGAATTCATTAAACTTGGCGTTATCCAGGGTTTCCTTGGTTTTTTTTTTCTACTTTCTAGAATATGTATTTTTTCTTCAGTACTCTTCCTTCAAAAGGTCACTTATTTTCTGAGCAAGAGACTTTCAACTGAGCCTTTTTCAAGAGACTTTTACTGAGCAAGAGATTTTCAACTAAAGAGCTGTTCCACCCTGCTAGGATTTCCTTGGCTGTTTCTTACTACAAAAGGTTACTGTAAACGTTCTGGCCTTCAAATTTTTAATTATTTGGCTCAACGTTTGTTATAATTTTAGTGTCAACTTACTATTGTCGACCCCAGCTTACCATGGTCACTTACCATAATAAGTGGGGATAGTTATTGATATTTAGGCAAACATTTTGAAAGTAGCTACTGATTATTTTCACTTGTTTTTGCTTCTAGTTCTTTGAGCTAAATCGCAATCTGTTAAATTTGAATTATGTTTTTACAATAAAAATTGCATACCTTCCATAAAAATTGTCCAATATTGTGGCTTGTAGTAACATGTCTGTGTCGTTGTCAGCTGAATCAGATTCTAGAAGTGTTTGTAGCGCTTCAAGAAAAATTTCCTGGTTCGCGTGTTTTAGCTTTTTAATTGATTACTAAAAATCTACTATCTGCTTACTACGAATATTCCATCCGCATTGTAAGTCACGACGTCGGCACTTACCATGGCAACTAAAGTTTGAAATACCCAAGATTCAACAAAAAGACTTTCAAAAACCACCACGCAAAACACATGGGTGTAAGAACACATCTGACTACACTTTTGAATTTAGCATTAGAAAATGCGTTGAGGACTTTCCTAAACATTGAAATGCAATAGATTTAAAACACCCAAATTTTACGAAAAAAAAACAAATAAAAAATGATTGCGCACAAGATCGTCATAGAAACCTTCTAATTTTATACTCGAGTTCAGCGGAAAATTGCATTAAAAGTAAAAGGAAATGTTTTATTTACCATATTGTGTTTCACAGTGTGAAACCTTGGTGCTATGCGATAAGTACCAATAAGAATTTTAGCGGATATATCGATGTTTGTGCAGCTTATTTAATGTATAATTCAAAATTACATATCAAATGTGTCTCAGTATATTGCATGCTATGGTTTATCAGGAGATGATGACAGGATGGAGGAGTAACAAATATGTTCTCTTACTCCTTATACCTACTCCTATTTTTTGTAAACAAATCCACAACGCTGTCGAACGTTTAGCGTTATATGGCATTATATAAATGCAATAATAAGGCAAAATTAGAGCAGTTATTATGCAAAATTAGTGTAGTTATAAGTGTCTGATCTGTGCTTTGAAAAAAAGTACAATTACAAAGCTTGAAAATTGGGAAGATATGGCAAATGCCAGACGGTGTTGGTGATTTTTTTTTTTTTTTTTTATAGAACGCTAGTATCAGTTTCCGCTTTTGTAAGTTACCGATCTTTGCCTTGGATTTCTCTTATCCTAGCTCGTTAGTCCTACTTGTTAGTGCTGACAAGATTCTGCAAAATAATTTATATAATGACAAATTGGAGGCTGAGATTATAGGCTGGGACAGACCCTCCTAGACACATAGAATTTGCCAGGACTAGGGAGGGGGATGAAGGTATTCTCTAAAGATAAAAATCATTTATAATGACATGAGTATTCCAAAAAACCCATGAATCATGTGTTGGTGATAAGTCGTTTTTTATCCAGGAGTAATATGTGGGAATATTACATAGCGAAAAAATTATTTTCTGGCCCAGCTTAATTCATATCTGCTAGGAATTAAATTTTAGAATAAATAGCTAGCGAGCACATTGTGGATGGCTTCATTTACTACATTTACCACTTGTTTTTTTTTTTAGATTAGCAGCTCATTGAACTTTAACTCAGCTTTGTTATTGCATTGGGGGAATTTTATAAGTTTGAAGACATTTTTGATTCCCATTATTTTAGCCAACTTCTTTTTTAGTACTTTCACCAGCAGAAAAGGTACATTTCCTGCTAGGAGGAGATTCGCAATTTGATGACAGCATTCAAGTTCACCCTCTTTTCTGTGAGCTTGAGGAGTTAACTGTCAGCCCAACTGGCGAAATGGAATGGAGTGAAGCTGCCAGGTAAACATTTTTGCTGAAAAAAAGAAAACTTTTTTTTTATTTATTCGATGTTGTCTTATAATTAGTTCTGACTATCAAATATTCTTTATATTAGATACAGGTGCTTGTTACTTAATAAGCCGGTTATTCTTCGAACAACAGTACATTTTATCAAGCAAAAATGCTCCCTAAAGATTCGAAATTTTGCCTAGATAATCAAAAAGGTAAAAAAACTATACACGGAAGTTTAATTTGTTAGTGGTTGGCAAATTTAAATAAAAAGGAAAGGAAGTTGCAAATTGAAATAAGGGCTGATAGTTTGCCACTGGGCCAAAGAAGAAAGTTGGTTTTGAGGGAAAGGTCAAACACTGGTCCGTATTTATGTCCAATGTATGTTGGTTTAAATAAGAGTGCTTATCACTAGATATGTGAAGGTGAAGAACTGAATAATTAGAGAATTAAAGTGTTTCGTCAGGAGGATTTTGAATTAAAATCAAGTAGCTGCAGGCATCAAGACATGGCTAATTGTAGAAAAAGCCAAGACAGATAGTCCAAGTGAGTGAGATGCAAATCTGGGATAAGCCCTTTTTAGGATTGTATAAAAACGATGTTATTTCATTTGTTGATGGATACGTCTATCTATCATCCGTCCATACGTCATTCCTAGGGCAGAACTAAGGTAGATAGTCATAGAATTAATTGGATTGATTTTGGGTTGAATAATGGGTGAGAGTGTATGCGGATGGAGTTTTTATTAGTGTAAGAAACTTGTAACGATTCCTCCGTCTTACAGTGGACAATAGAGCTGGGTTTCAGTTGATTTATGTTAAGATTTTTGTAATTTCTGTGTAATTGTTGTTTTTTTTTATAGATTTTGTCTTTGCCAATGGGCTTTGAGCGGAAATAAATTCATTCATTCATAAGACAATACATAGAAAATTATTGATTTTAATTTTGTTTTTGGTGCCAACCATTTTTTTTTCTTTTTTCTGGTTAATTTCATAAATCCCCGTTATTTTTCTGATGTCTAAATATCATACGGATGTGCGAAACACGTTAAAGAGGGCATGTTTTTAGACTCTACGTTTCTGAATCAGAATGTAAAACAAAACCATATTTTTTGGGGGAGAACCTTCTATGGGGGGGGGATAGGTCCGGTTCTCTAAAATATATTTATCTGGCCCAAATCTCTTAGCTTTCCTTGTAAAGGCGTTTTTAGTCAATCTTGTGGGACGTAGAATCCCCCTGTTTTTGTCTTGTGCATGCATGCTAAATTTTTCGAATGTTGATAAATGTGAATATTTAGTTTTCAATCCCAAATCATCAACTCATAATTTGTCCTGTGGAGCCTCAGTAATTCACAATGTTACGAGTTTACGGTAGTTAAGAATTAGAATCTGTTACACTCACTTTTTAGCGACTTCAAGTACGGAGAGATGTTAAAGAAAAGTTGAAGATCGGATATGCGAAAATTGTACCTAACCGTGGAAAATATTCACGCCGAGCTTTAGCTAAAATGTATTCCACATATTGTGACCATTCTGTCTTGTTTTTAAATGGAATGTATTCGTTATTGAATAAGAATGATTTACGCCAGATCCGTATCGCTTATTTTAGATATTGCAAATTTTCATTGTACCTTCCCACTTCATATCGTGATACACGTATTTTTGAGAAGCATGGTGCTACCGACATTATACAACCGTTTGAATTGCTTAATAATAATTTGACAAGAAATGCCTTTGTGTCCTTAAGCCCAAACCATAATATTAACCGTGTGTTTTGTCCGTGACTACGGTTTAAGTCATCTTTGTTTTTGTGTATTTGATTGATTTTTTTCCTTTTTAGTGTACTTTACTCCGCTTGTTTTGTGTAAAAGAGGGTTATAAATAAATTATTATTAATTATTAAATATTAACTATTGAAACATAGCACGTAGCTAAAACGTTTTGTACATTTATTGTATTCTCGTTTTGTAGATGGGTGAAATTTGAAGAAGCCGTAGAGATTGGTGGGGCGCGTTGGTCCAAGCCCCGCGTTGCATCACTAACCCTTCACTCAATATTTGAACTCAGAAGTATTATTGGTAAAGGAGTTGTTCTTCTCGATTGTAATGCAGCCTCTCTCGATGGTATCTTTAATCAGGCTGTTGGAAAAATTGCAGATGAACAAAAGCTTGATGCAACATTGAAAGATGAGGTATGTTCATTATTCCCGAATTATAAAACAAGTTTGATGTAGATATTTTAACCCGTCACTTGGCACGAATGGTAAGACATTGTTAATAATTATAAATTATGGCAGGTAGAACCAACAGGATCGGGGCTCATGCCTTAAAAGCCCATTGTCTCGACTCCCCAGACGGTTAAGCTTGCAGAGTCACACCAATGACCCCCATCGCAAGGCAGGACCGGAAATTGGTGACACCAGGACTCGAACCCGCGTCCCGAACCACATAGAATTGGAAGTCCGGTGTGTAATCCACTCGGCCTGGTTTACTCGTAGTATGACATAGTTCAATTTCTTCGGCTATGGCATTATATCAACGGTACCATTGTTGCCCGATTGGAATTTTGGACCTGCTGTTTTTTTCTTTTTCAAACCGTGTTTTAAATCCACTCTACCCTCTGGTGTACAGCTTAGACTCATCAATAAAGTGAGTTTAAGTAAATTGTCAAGTACTACTACTACTACTACTATCACTTCTAATACTACTAAATCACTGCACTACTATGCTACCTGCACCCAGCCAAACACAGCTGTGGATGCTCCTTCAGCTCCCCAATCTATTCAAAGCTTCACTGTTTACCCCCCTCACATACATTCCATTTTACTTTAAATCCTTCCTTAAGACATCTTCCCATCCTATTTGGGGATGACCTGTTTTCGTTTGACCTTAGGTGAATGGCCAAAATGACTGATCTTTGGCAATCTCTCATTCTTCATTCGTAAAAGGTATCCTAGCCATCTCAACCTTCATTTTATTGTAGCCATAGAAAACAGGAAAGGACTACATTTTTCATGCAGCTTGTTGTTTGACTTCTGCGGGATTAATTTTTTTTAAGGGGAAGGGGGACTATTTTTACAAATATTTGGGGGAACACCCGCTCGAACTTTTGGAATATAGCGATGTAGGTAACGGAAGCAGTATATAGATAAAGCAAAAGAGATTTGGCAAAGTTCTCTGACTCTTGCTACATAACTCATGCACCGCTAGTAACTCTGTTCCGTTTTTTAAGAAGGACAATATATTATTTATGTGTTTATGCTAGGCAATAAAGGAAATAACTCAACGAAGGGATTTTTGACGACAGAGAACGACAATGGCTAAAGTTCAATTGGAGTATTGCTTGTGAATAGCAAATTTGTGTTTCATATTCTGTGCCTGAGTTTAATAAAGAATGGGATGTGGTTCAATTTCCGTTCCGAATGTTGGTTAAAAGCATAAAATTCAAAAGATTGCAGATCAATAGCTTTAAAACTCTTAAAGAAAAGTATGTCAGTGAAGTATGGGTGTTGTGTCATTTTATCATATGAGAATCAGTTGGTGCCCATTACTGGTATTCTCAAGATTGCCGCTCGAAAATTCTGCTAGTGGACAGGGACCTGCAATTAATTTCAAAGGGGAGTTTGAGGAAACGTTTTTGTGCCAGAAAATCTTAAAAATATATTTGGGTATTACCAGATTTGGGCCTTTGAATCTTTTCAGAACGAGGGTGGTATAAACCTCTTCCCCTAAATCCGGGTTAAAGCTTTGCTAAAACTCACTTTCAGAAGAAGAATGTTCTGTTTGACCGATACTTGTTTGCAACTTTAAAAAATGTTAAATATTTATAGAATTAGTTATCTATGTCCTAATGGCGACAGGGTTGCAAATAGACCAATCTTAAAATTTATTTGGCCAATCATCCCAAATTCAAAGACTAACTAAAATATGAGAATGCTAAAGTTGTGTCTTATTCGGCCGTGTTTTTGTGACTATCATCCAGTTGACCTCGCCCTTTGTAAATGTTACAACTGAAAATTTTATCTTATATTCTTTTTTGAGTCAATTAGAATATGACATCCTTGATTTCTGGGTCTAATAAGAACAGAAAAACTTAGAATTTTAGGAGAAGTCCGAGTAATTAGCAGGAAAGATTCGTACAAAATCCTTCAAATAACGAAAAATAATATCATCGTGAATAAAAAAATAATTCATAAAAACTAGCTATTTACTAATAGGGGTGGCATCAGTAGCCAATAATCATGGTTGCAGATTGGAGAGTAGGTTTGCTTTAGAAAAAATGTTTATTTAATCTAGTAGACATTTTTCTTTTGCTATTGGGTAAGTACTATAATATAAATTGGGCTCTGTTATAGATTGTCTCATTACTTCTTCACAAACATCGACATCTTCATGAGCTTCGGAAGGATCTTCCACTTATGGCCGATAAAAAGCTTCAAGCAAGAAGACCATCAGTACCATCGAGATCTTTGATCACTTCCCCATCCTCTGCACGTTTTCCATCTAGTCCCAGCTCAGCCGGATTTTTGACAGACTACTCAGATGACGTACCCAAGGTATATCTTTTTTTTACCTTACTTTTTTATTATTAGGCTAATATACCGCTTTTGAGCACCCTTTGGTAACTTCTTGGACCAAACATAATTGCTATCTTTGGCAATTATGTTTGCTACACGTACAAGTAGCCTACTGAACGTCTGTTTTGAGAACAAAATAGATTTTTGAATCTTTCTCTGTTAAGACATGATGGAAAGTATCATACTTATAGAGTTCGTTATAGAATCAAAAGAAAACAAAGGGATGAATGCTGTTTCATCAGATAGGCCTAGACTACCTGAAGGAAGAAAAATTTGCGCTCATTCTTAACATTGTTACACTCAGAGACGTAGCTTCCGTAACTAAGGTGTCAAGATTCAACTTGTCCTAAGATAAATTTCATGTTTAATCTGAAACATATTGAGTAAACATTCCGTATTCTGAAGTCTCATTAGATATCCAAAGTCTTCTAGGTTTCCATCTTCTTCTGAAACATGTTGAGTAAACATTCCGTGCTCTGAAGTCTCATTAGATATCCTAAGTCTTCTAGGTTTCTATCTTCTTTGCAAAATCCTAATGCAAACATAGTTTGGATGTTTTTCTTAAAGATTATACAAATAACAGAATGAAAATATTTTAATCCCATTTCTAACATTGACCGCACGTATGGTTTTCACGCAATATTGTTTAGGATCTGCAGTAAACACCCAGCGGCTTCATCAGGATACTGTTGATATTACCTGAATAAGCGTTGGCTACCATTTCTTGTTAAGAGGAAACCAAATTTATATGCGAAAATCCCTCAGACTCCCTTTTAAAGGAAAGTTGAATAAAGTAGGATTTTTAGTTTTTGAATAGAAATAAGCTAGGATATTAAAATTGATTTAAAATTTATAGATGACCCCTTCCCCCCCCCACCAAGAAAATATATATTGCGGAAAGACAGAGCTGTAATGGAAGTGCTGGTTAAAGCACGTATTATGGGCTGCTTTAAGACCTTTTGTCAAAGCCTGGGCCCGCTTATAATGCTACGGTGCCTATTCTATTTAATTAATTTTTTTTTATGAGATTCTCATATTACGGATTCAGAGTCTTTTGATATAA
Organism: Artemia sp. Qi Xiang Cuo; assembly: GCF_049724085.1. NCBI lineage: Eukaryota > Metazoa > Arthropoda > Branchiopoda > Anostraca > Artemiidae > Artemia > Artemia sp. Qi Xiang Cuo. The sequence continues at coordinate 41,672,542 of NC_142805.1, forward strand.
AAAATGGGCCTGGTTTAGTGCCAAACAAAACATAAAATTAATTATTTCTGACTCTAAATACCCACATATTGCGACTAAGTCTTAATGAAAGCAAAGAAATAATAACAAAGTAATCGCAATCAAAATGATCCCTTAGGAGAAATGGTTGCTTGGGTCGATTGCATCATGTTTCAAGCAATAATATGTTGTGTAGTCTTAACCTATTTTTTTTTCAGAAAAATAAAGCCTTTATGAGGAAACTCCCACCTGGTGCAGAGTCAGCAGTCCTTCTAGTTGGTGAATATGAAGGTCTCGAGCGTCCCGTTTCAGCATTTATACGCTTGACAAATCCTCAGGTCTTTGGTGATCTTATTGAGGTCGATGTTCCCACCAAATTTATTTTCTTCCATATTGGACCTGTGGTAAGACTCACTGAAATATTAGGCTAATTTTGTTTGATGAAATTGCCTAGAAATCTAAAAATAATGTGCAGTTTTAAGGTTAGATACGCACAAGAAAAAGAAACCAACCAAGAACAATAAATACAGGTCGCTTTATTAAGCGACCGTTCAAGTTTTGTATTTATATTTCTCACCAAAATCTAATTGCGATTGTCGTTTGATCGTCTGGCCATTTCTAATTCTCTCTTTTTTTAATGCCGACCTCTGACAAGGTCTTTCTTTTCTTTTTTTCTTTTATTAGTATTAACAACTGAAAAACTATCTGCGTTTGAAAAACTTGTTCTACATTAGAATACCAAAAAGTTAATAAAAAATGGTGTAAGGTTAGCAGATTTAGTATCAAAAGGTGGAATATTTTTGTTTCTTTTCAAAAGATTTGCTTTTGTGTGTGTGTTTTTTTCTTTTCTCTTCTTTTTTACCTTGGCATTGGTCTGTATACTGAGTTTCTGTGCTAACGAACTATACTGCTAGCAATTATTCCAAATAAGTGCTGCAAAATTTAAGAGTTTTAAAGCAGCATTTTTTTGGTGTCAGAAAAGATAAAATGGGGCCCCCACAGCCAACTAATGAAAAAAGTAAGTGTTTATGAGAAAATTATATGGGTTTTACTTAAAAATCTATACTTTGCCGATTAGAAATTATATTTATAGCCAACTTCGAAAGTAAAAATTTTACATTTGTGCTTTTAATAATAATAAAAAGATGTATTGAAATATATACTTGGGCAATTGATTTTTTTTATAGAAATATCCCTTTCTCCATCCCTTTCATTCTGATATCTAAAACTATATATATTTTTTTAATGGCATGTGTCTACTATATTTCTTCAGTTTAAACTATTCAAACATTTTTACTTGTTTAACTTTCGAACAACGTGAGCAATGGAGCCTATTCCCTATTCCACAAAAGCAGGCAAATTGTCAATATGTTTATTTTAAGACATTTGCTCCAATGGGGTTCAGGTGAACCAGACCTAAGTGCGGAAATTTTACTTTTAGCTGAGAGTTCATAGAACAACTCAGTAGATTCCTGGAACTAAAACTGTCACTAAATGACTCCTTTCTCTTGGGCTCCAATGGGGTTCAGACGAATCGGACCTAAGTCCTTAAATTTTACTTTTAGCTGAGAGTTCATAGAACAACTCAGTAGATTCCTGGAACTAAAACTGTCACTAAATGACTCCTTTCTCTTGGGCTCCAATGGGGTTCAGACGAATCGGACCTAAGTGCGTAAATTTTACTTTTAGCTGAGAGTTCATAGAACAACTCAGTAGATTCCTGGAACTAAAACTGTCACTAAATGACTCCTTTCTCTTGGGCTCCAATGGGGTTCAGACGAATCGGACCTAAGTGCGTAAATTTTACTTTTAGCTGAGAGTTCATAGAACAACTCAGTAGATTCCTGGAACTAAAACTGTCAATAAATGACTCCTTTCTCTTGGGCTCCAATGGGGTTCAGACGAATCGGACTTAAGTGCGTAAATTTTACTTTTAGCTGAGAGTTCATAGAACAACTCAGTAGATTCCTGGAACTAAAACTGTCACTAAATGACTCCTTTCTCTTGGGCTCCAATGGGGTTCAGACGAATCGAACCTAAGTGCGTAAATTTTGTATTTGGTTAAGAGTTCAGAACAAAACGAGCAAAAATGGCGATGAAGTTGCTCACGCAACTCATATGCTATATACACCGTAGATTTCTGGAACTAAACTGTCACTAAAAGACAATTTTACCCAGGCTGTTACTAAATTGTGGCTCTAGTTCTATTACTTTCTCTACCCCTCTCTCTCTCTTGCTCGCCCTTTCTCTCTCTCTCTTCATATCTTTTACTCGCAAAAGATTTGGAGTCTTTTGCTTTTACCGTCACTGCATATCTTTGATACCTCAGGTACCTTTTAAAGGGCCTAAAAGCAGGATATCACGTCTTTTATCGGATCAGTCTGTGGTTCAGTTTGTAATTTATCTTTTTCAACAAATCTTATGACTCTCAGAATCATCTAGAATCGTTCTAGAATCATCCAATGAGAAGACTTATAGAATTTCTCATTGTGAAATGATTTTACGTTGCCTTTCTTTATTTTAAGTAGGCTAAAGGAAAGCAGGTAGAATTTTGGTGTCGTACAATTTTTTACTACTTAAAAAGGGCATTATACCTTTTAATTTTTTTTCGAATGAGCCTTATCCTAAATTTCTCAAATTATCCAATGAGAAGACTATCGTTAGATATTTTCATTGTGAAGTGACTTTATTTCAAGTTTCAATTTTTAGATTTCAGGCACAAGTCAATTACAAGTCTCGCTCTAAATTATCAAGTTTTGTTTATTTCTTGATGCTGAGCTCCGAAATGAGCTGATTCTCTTCTACGCTTCTAAAATGTAATACGGTCATGATTGTCGGTGGTTGTCTGAGATGAATGTGAAAACGACTGCATGTATAAAAGAATGCTCATTCTTCTTCTGCTTCGGTTTACATCTTTTTTCTTCCAGGGTTCAAGTGAAGCAAATAAAGAAGTAGGCAGGTCATTGGCAACCATGCTAGTAGATGAAGTCTTTCACGAAGTTGTTTATAGAAGCAAAAACAGAGAGAATCTACTAGCTGGCGTTGACGAGTTTATCGATAACGTTACTGCCTTGCCTCCCGGTGAATGGGATCCTGATATTCTATTAGAACCACCAAGCAACGTACCCTCTCAGGTAAATTTATTTTTAAGACAACCTCATAGATTTAAAAATTACAAAATTGTTATATTCCTATTTCCATGATATCAACAAAAAATTCCTATCACCCATAGCCGACATTCAGAGAATGTCGGCAGCTTTGTCCCATGATTCAGTCAATGATTTGACTGACAACACTGGCTAGTTCTAATTAGATATAAATCATTAATGAAAATTGATCATTGAATAGTTTTTCTTAACAGGAGAATAAAAGTGTTTCTTCATATATTCAACATCGCTGTTCTCATATAACTGTTGGAATTGCCATAAAATGTTAGAAATTCTACCTTTTACTGCTGCGTTCATCTGCTGAGTGTGAAAAATTTACACTTAGTAGGCTCTGGTTTTGGACAGCCTAGGAAAGTATTGATTCGTTTCATAGCTTTGATAGAAGATTTAATTCCAATACTCAATATTTGCAGATGTACTGCTTGTTTTAAATGTTTTTCAAATTTTTCAAAAAAATTTCCTATAAGGCCGTGGATAACGTCTGGAATTTTGATATCAGTTAATAAAAAAAACAGTTATTTAAAAAGCAGCTAAAGAATCCAACTGATTATAATATTAAAAATTGCAAAATCTTCAAAAATAAATTAACCGCACCGATACGATTGTCGAATTATAGGTATTATAAAGAGTCTTTCGAAGAAGCTCAAAATTCTCCTCGCAAAACGTGGTCTTTAATTAATTCTATTATAAAAAACAAAGGAATTCTAAGTTTCCTGAAGTTATTAGTTTAGAAAATGTATCGACTACTAACAAATTGGAGAAAGTGGCTGATATTTTGAATACTTATTTCGCTAGTATAGGAGAGAAAATTGTTTCAACAGTAATGAACCAGTTTGATTGACGTAGTAATAAACATTTTTCTTCATACCTTCCATCTCCCCAAAGTGATTCAATTTTTGTTGGACCTATTTTTCGGTATGAAATAAGAAAAATAGTGTGTGATCTAAATCCAGGTAATTCAGCGGGAATTGACGGGTCTAGTTCTATAATTGGTAAAGAAATATTGTCTGCAGTAATTTTGCCATTACAGCATATAATTAATCTTTCATTTAAAACTGGAGTTTTCCCGTCTGCTTTTAAAGAAGCGAGGATAATTCCGCTTCACAAAGGTGACTCTCCTGAAAACCCATCAAATTACCGCCCTATTTCTATTTTGTCAGCATTTTCTAAAATATTTGAGAAGGCAATTTATAAGAGGATCTATAGTGGCGTTTTTTTTTCGTGGTTGGTTCCGTGGTTTAATCGTGTTTTGCCATTTTTGCGTTTTCGACAAAACACGTAAAAGCATGTTTTAACAAAACTTAGTTTTTTTGTGAAACACGAAACATCATGTTGCCTGTTCGACTGTCTGTTTCCTCAAACTTGGAACTTGCTCTTTGTGCGTGTTGCGTGGTCGATTGGTCCCTATCCAGATAGAAAAAAGTTATCTGTAGATGACAAAAGAAAGGATAAGATGGAAGGGAAGAAAATGGACATAGATCCTGCTGAATATGCGTTTTTGAATAGAGGCCAAGGTGAAACATATGTGTACAACAAAACAGGCAAGTAAAAAGCTCAGAATTTTTCCACATGTTTCCACAGTTTTCAATATTTTGCCACTTTTCCTAAAATGCGTTTTTAGACGTTCAACCAGGAACATGTACAGAGAACACGAAAGCGACAAAAACTGCGTTTTTGGGCTAGAACATGAAACTTGGAACATGAACCATGAAACACGGAACTTCGAAAAAAAACGCAGCTTATGACTTTCTTAAATCGTTTAATTTTTTCACAAATTCCCAGTTTGGTTTTAGGTCTGGACACAATACTGAACACGCTATCATTGCTGTCATCCAATATATTCATGAATTCTTAGATAGAGGTGAAATTCCAGAAACAATATATTTGGATTTAAAAAAAGCATTCGATACAATATCCCATTGTATTCTTTTTCGTAAATTGGATAATTGTGGTGTGCGCGGACCGGCCTCTATCTTGATAAGAGAAAGCAACGAATAGATGGAGGTAATTTTCTCTCTTCACCTGTTCCTCAGTCCTCGATGGTTGGGGTGCCTCAGGGCTCTGTCCTAGGTCCTCTGCTTTTTCTAGTTTATATAAATGATTTTCACCGCGCTTTGGCAATCCCATGTCTCAGCACACATTTTGCTGATGATACGGCAGTTTCAATTTCTGAGAGGAATGACGAGGAGTTGGGGGCAAAACTTGATGCTGCATTTTCTAATGTTCTTGAATGGTGTTCTGCAAATTTTATTGCTTTAAATTTATCAAAAACTAATTTCATAATTTACGGCAGGAAGTCAAATATATGCCATCGTATTGCCTAAGTTACTTCTTCAAAGTATCTATTATCAATACCTCGGATGAAAGTGATAAGGTACCTTGAACTTATGATTGATTAAAGCTTATCTTATAAAACACACATTCAAAATATACCCTTAAAGATTTCAAGGTATGTTGGTTTAATGCAGAGGTTGAAGCATTATTTGCCCTACTCTGCTTTAAGAAGCATTTATTTTGCTCTGATTCAGTCTAATATTAATTATTGTTCTCTAGTATATTTATATACATTTAAAAGCCATATTAAACCAATACAGATTTTACAAAATAAAGCAGTAAGAATCCTCAAACTTTTTTATTTCATCGCCTATTTCACTTCCAAATAAGTCTTCTACAGCATCTTTATATACTTATTTAGATCTACTTCCAGTTTCTCAACAATTTACTTTTGGAGCAATTATTTTCAAATTTAATTATGACATTAAGAAATTACCGCCATATTACCTCAATCAAAGTTTGTTCTCCCAATTACAAGATTCATATCGTTATAACACGCGACAAAAAAGGAGTATCTACATTGACAAGTATAGTACTGAGAGATCTAAATTCGCCCCGTTCGTGTCAATAGCCCGGTGCTGGGATGCTCACAAGGATTTTATTGATAAATTTTCTTCTATCAATTTAATAAAAAGGAATCTTAATTTTGATTTAGTTCAGGATTACTTTTAATTAAGCGTCTTTTTAATATGACTAAGTTATTTGTTTGGATTGTTGTTCTAGGTGAATGTGGGCCTCTCGGGTATCTTTTGGTATGAATCTATATTTAATAATATTGATTTTTTATTTTTTTTTATTTATATTTATATTTGGATCCTGGGCTAGCTGCTACTTTCATATTATTGTTGTATTATTGTATCTTTGCCGTCGTAATTATCTTTGTATTGTAGCGTAATTTTTTATTGTATCTTTGTCTAGGCCTAGTTTTTCGAGCTTGTCTCCCCATGGGCCTATGTCAATTATATACATGTATATGTTAATAATAAAATGATTGAACTTGAACTTACTATGCAAATTGCTCTGACAGTTTGCAATCGATAGTTGAATTAGAATGTCTCTAGAATATTTTTCACCTACTACCTTCTGTTCCCTAATATACAGCAAAGATTGAACTTGAAACGATATCTTGAAGTGACTGAAATTCTAATCAATAATCTAAAGTGCAGAGATAGATAGATAGATTAAATAGATTTTATTTCGTACAAATATAATCAAACACAAAAAATTAAATAGAGCCAACAGGGAGCTAAGCTCGAAAGGAAGGCTAACAATTATTATTACAATGAGTTCACAGAGTAGACATAAACTCTAAAAAACTTTTGGTCCTTAGAATAAAAGTATAAAGTAACCATGTGAAGGTCGTCGCTCAAGTTTTGCATGTTGCATAGAATCTTGTGTTTTAGCAAACGAGTGTATTTTATGTAGCTAATATGATGGTTAATAAAGTGACTCCCTAATCTTTGAAATTGCATATCTCAGGCGAAAACATCTGCCAATATAAAGTGTCCAATGTTGTGGACGACTGTTTTCTCCTACCGTCAAATTATTTGGAACTTTTCGAAAAGGTTTTATAAGTCATTCATTTGCCAAGGTGTTCATTAACTAAAAACCAAAATGAAACATTCACTTGTCCTATATTTCTTCTAAATTTGTTTTTTATCCAATTTTAGGAATCTCGAAAAAAGCCAGAGCCCTTGCAACTTGAACACGTTGATCTTGACAAGGAAGAACTAGAATATCTCCAATCTCAAGGATTAGTACGGACTGGCCGTCTCTTTGGGGGTTTGATAAATGACATAAAGCGAAAGGCACCTTTTTACATTTCAGATTTTACAGACGCTTTCCATGTGCAAAGTATTGCTTCAATCACTTTCTTGTATTTTGCTTCTCTAAGTCCTATTATCACTTTTGGTGGTTTATTAGGTGACGCAACTGAGGACAGATTGGCTGCAATTGAGTCTTTGATTGGTGGATGTTTATGTGGGTTGATTTTTAGTCTGTTTTCTGGGCAGCCTCTGAGTTTGCTAAACGCAACAGGACCTGTTTTAGTTTTTGAAACTATTCTCTATAACTTTTGCAAGTAAGTAATCTATGTTTTACAAGCTATAAATTAAAAGGCCCATAATTTACCCAAAAATGTAAGTGCTGCTGCTAGATTTAGGGTCAAATAATTTAACTTATTTACGCCAGAAAACGGTGAACCCTCGTTGCCTACCTATAATCGGTAATAATTGTTTACTTATAATAGTTTCCTGAAAAAGCTAATAATTGGGTATACTTTTTTTCCTCCTTCAAAGTTGCACCTCTTTTGGACTCGTTGCAGTGGCGTAATTTCATTAAAATCCGTGGGATTTTAGAGGGCAAAGTGGGAGTCAAAGTGGGCAAAGTGGTAGTCAATTTTACGAAATCAAGTGAAAGTGACAGTGAAAACTGAAAAGTGAGCCATATTGTAGCAAAAAAAGGTAAATATATACTAAAGAAAACTAAACCGTGTCTTTGGATGCTTGAATTACGCCGCCTTATCTTAGTTTTGACAAGATTTTTGGAAAAACGAATTTTCCACCCGGGGGGGGGGTAAACTGGGGTCTGGGGGACTGAGGTCTGAGTAGGGCAGTTGCTCCTCTGTCCCATAGCCGATTAATCCCCTGGCTTTTTGTACAGATGTATGTCCAATGACACACTTAGAATGCATAGAAAAGTATGTTTCGCAAACAGTTTTGATTGGTGCTTGGTTTCTTCAAACTCTTCTCCCTTTAGTATTTATTCCTTCAAATGTGTTTGTTTTATTCAGGCCACTGTTGAATTGTAGCGTCTTCTTTTTCCAAAGATGAAACACATTTGATACCGCGTCACAAGGCTCTGATCCGTGTCGTCACAACCTAGTTCTAGTTCAGTTGCTACTCGGCAATCGGCATTCATAGGTTTATCCTGATGTATACATCAGAATCGCGCATGCACGAAGCCGGAGTATGAATCTTGTGTGGTTTTAAATGTGTTTCACTTTTTTTTAATGGAGAGCATAGCCTCTGTCGATACTGTATATTCTCTCTACTGTGATTCAAGCGCAGCTTAGCAAATGAACAAAACCTAGAGATAAAATTGGATAAATGGCTAGTGGTGAATCAATTTGCCCTATGCCATGAAATGTGTCACAAAAATAGATGAAACAGTGTATACTAGCTAGGTAGTAGTGTGGTTTTTGAGTATTAAAAGAGCTTTCTCGGTTTAAAATGCCTAAAATTAACCTTGAAAAATGAATTTGAAATTTAATAAAATTATAGACCGTCCCACCTGGTATCAAAAATGACTAGTTCTTCTTTTTTTTCATGTCATCTGCTATTCAGAATATTTCTTGCCATGCACAAGGCCTGGTAATCCTGTTTACTGAAAGGTACTCCATATTTAGTTAAACTAAACAGTGGTAATTTCGTTTACTTATACGAGTCAATCCATAGTTAATTTACTTATGGTCATTGTACATGCTTAAAAATTCTTGTTAAAGGCACCTTTTTGATGCCAGTTCTTGGAGCATGTTGGTGGCTTTGTCTTTAAGCTCCTCTTCCAGAAAAAATGAATTTTAGTGACTTTAATGTTTTGTAATGTAGGCAAGTAAGGTCTCACTTTCCAGGGTTCATGTTATTTAAGGCATAATTTTTTCTTAATTTTTTTTTTTTTTATAGAACTGAAGAAACTAACTTCTGTGTCAAACGGTTGTTACTATATATACTATCATTTGCTCACTTGCGAGCCAAATATGTCCGTCGAGGCAACTAGGCCTTATATTCCAGAAACGTAAAAAGGAAAAAAATATGATTAAATAAATGCCAGTACTATTTAAGTGATTAAATAACTAAAGCTAATACCTCAGCTTAAAAATGGCATGCTTGCAATTTTTTTTTGAAGGTTTCTATCTTGGTTTCTAAAATAGACGAGATGAAAGACGAATCATACATGTCATTAGGGAATTAATACCCACAAATATACAATTTCTCAACGTGTAGAAATTCGAATTCATAAAGCACCATTGATAAGGTCAAACACAGATCATATATCTTTAGAGACAGATTCAGTTCACAGTGAGGTGTCAAAGCTGCTTATACCGGGTGATTTCTTTAAAGTATTAGGCAAAAATACAGGTTTTATCAAATAAAAGTAAAGAGTGACACAAAAACTTCCAATGATAAGAAATTAAGCCGTATTTGGCGGGCTACCCCTTTCTCATCCTCCTCCCTGTTCTTTTTGAAAAAGTGTCATGATGCTCTGCGGAAAGTATTTATAAGTGTGCCTGTGCTTGAACAGTTGTTCGTTAAGGGTTGTGGAAGAAAAGCCAAGGTTTGGCATGAAGAATGGGAATTTAAGCAGGTTGCAGCCCCGCTCGTATGCCGGATATTTCCTGCTCGGTTTAAGTTTTAATGTCGCTATTTACTTTCATTCAAAGAAGACTCTTTCCTTTTTCTAATTTCTTCTTGTTTTTAATACCGTGCTGAGGGTTACCTTACATGTAAGGAAAGCTACATCTCTCTCAACCCCAACTCTTTAAATCAAAATTGAACTCCGGTAGCAATGCTTCGGGGAAAAGAACTCATTTAGTGTATTTGCCTTTCGAGATAAAGTGTAACTGTCCATAAGGAAAACTCGTTTCGTATATTCAATTTAGTTTAATGAATCTTTAAAATATATGTCTATATTAACCATTTATTTTGTATTGATTGCGTATATCTTTAGGAGTGAATATGCTACCGCGCACCATTACTACCTCTGATGCTGGAAAGCTCAGTATGTGTTTTTTTTTTATCATTATAAGTTGATTGGTAATCTCAGAGTTTTCAATCAATGGCTTTTTCTCCCTCTCTGGGGCAATATTGTTGTTTTGTGTCACATAATGGCAGAAAACTCTACTTTGCTGTGGTGCAATTTTTTTGCTACTTGAAAAGGGCACTATAATTCTTAACTTCCGTTTGAATGAGCATTTTCCCAATTTTCTAGAACCTTTGGTTCAGAACCGTCATCCCTTGAAAAAAATCAAATAAACACGGCTCGACGATCGTGCTTCTCGGAAAAATGCAAACTTCCGCATTTACTTAGATAGAGGCTTCAAATTTCTAAAATACACTGAATCTTATATACTCTTTTGCATGGCATTTGATCCTGTAATTTTCGTCAAGACCATTTTTACTTTTCGGGGCGTTCTGTGCCTTTTCCAAAAAATAAGGCAAAGTTTTCTTAGACTCGCAATGTTTGTTGGATAACCTTAATTTTAATAAATTACACTTATTTAGTATCACTATGGAAATTCAATTCTTTTGATTCTTTGAAAAGTTGCTCCTTACTTGCAGTTCATTACCGCGAACTGTTTAATGTTAGTTAAATAAAATACGATAACCTTGTTTTGGTTTATTCTGGACTCTAAATCTAGTCGGTCAAATTTTGTAGTCTTATTGAATTTTCACCAAATCTGGACTTGAATGTCAACCCCAGCAGCCAATTTTGTTTGAATTTCCTGGTTTCTAGAAAACTCCTTAAAAATTACGACTTCCTATCCTTTTCTCCTGCGAAAACGTAGTATCAGCTGGCCGTATGTTCTACATATGGTAAACCACAGTTGCATATATGTAGTTCTGTTTTGGAAGGGCTCAAGTTGAGCTGGGAGGGGGGGGGGTAAGCCAAATTTGCACACGCAAAACATATGGAGATTCAATCGGTCCAAGTTTAAAAAGGTCGTGGACAACTTCGAAATATGTTTTTTTTTTTTCAATGTTAGGTTGTCAAATTCGTCCCGTAACCTTTGTATTGTCGCTTCTGAAAATTAATCAAATATTAAATATTTTAAGTGATTAATCAATCACTTTATTTCAGAGTAAACGATTTCTATTATCTTACCGTACGATTCTGGGTTGGTGCCTGGATGGGATTGATTATGCTCATTCTTTGTGCTTTGGACATATCAGCGTGGGTCTGCTTCATTACCAGATTTACGGAAGAAAATTTTGCGCTTCTCATTGCCTCTGTATATGTCTACAAAGCTGTTGAGAACATTATCAAAATTTACCATAAGTACCCTATGAGCCCTCCTGATATGATGAATATAACTGGGGATTGTTTCTGCACACCTTCTGGAGGTAACTTCACTGGTGGAAATTTCACCGGGAGAGCTCTTAATTGGACTGGAATGGCTGCAAATGAATGCAGCATGGTCAGTTTTTTCTTTCTTTCTTATATTTTCTTACTACTATGTTTTCCTTTTGTATGTAGATACTGTGCTATTATTTCTAAATGGTAAAAACAACGGTGTACCCCCCTGTTAATCTTACGGGAAATCTAGCTAATGGAAAGGTTCACATGACTATTAACACCGCGAGCAGGGACATAACTCCGGCATTTTTATTGGTGGGGGGCAAGAGGGGTCTAAGTCCAGGGACTTAAGGAGACCGGACTATATACTATTTTTTTATCCAAATTATTGGGACAACTGCACCCTTCTCCGCTCCTCCCCCAAACGACGCCACTGGCCGTGAGACGGATAGCCAAATATTTTCCCAGGCAGGGAAGGGATTAAAGAAAGTCGAAATTTATTTCCTGCTGTCAGAGGATTTTTACTTCTTTCTGGCACAACTTTCACTTTCTGAAACTTAAGAAGGTCTTAGTCTACTTAGCCCTGTATCACACGGTCTATATACACATAAAAGATAGAGTTAGGGATTACTGCTTAAAACGGGGTCCCCCCATGAAATGTGGATAAATTGGGCTAAAAATGGACAAACATCTTTGTGTTGTAGCAAGAGGATGGTTGGTGGCGGGGAGGGAGGTCAGAACTTCCCAGATACATTCTTGAAAATTAGATATAAATGTTTAATTTTTAACATACGCATGGCTTAGTATAACTTTGTCTATAAGCATATTTTTATAAGTGACACCCCTTGCCCCCGCTTCAAAGCGAGCTTAACCAAAGTTACTGGGCAGATTTCTGTCAAAATATATGTTTTTGAACTGCTTAAATTTCAGTTTAGATGCGTTTGGGTGGAGTTTCCAAAAAAGTAAAATTAAGGAGAATTTAACTATTTCAAACTATATAGATAAGTGGATGAATATAACGTAGAATTCAGACAAAACGGCAAGCATAAATCTATTTTAAGGGGAAATCCCTGACAATTAGTAACTGTTGTGTAAAAAGGAAATTGGTAATCAAGTAATCGATAATTAGAGAATTGCATGGTTGTAAGATTTTAGGGCTGGGTGTCCCTTAAGTATTCTATTCTCCATTCATTTGTGATTGACTTGACAGAAAGCAAAACTTTGCCTGAATGATAATAAAGCTATACGGTCATTTCTTTAGCTCTATTTTTCGGTAATAGTTTGAAAGATTACCATCTTGACCTTCTGGCTGTGTCGGAAGTCCGATGGCTAGGATCTGGATAAAATAAACTGGATGGAGATGTGACCATTATATACAGTGGATCACAGCAAAAGCGTGAATACGGAGTAGCACTAATGATGACAAAACAGACTTCCCAAGCTCTACTACATTGGACACCAGTGTCACCTAGAATCCTGAAAGCCCGCTTCATCGGCGCGCATGTGAAACTGTCAGTAATAGTATGCTACGCACCCACCAATGATGCCACCGACGAAGCAAAAGACGAATTTTACAGAGCTCTCCACTCCGTGGCACACGACATACCACGGCATGACATGGCATGTTTTCTAGGAGACTTTAACGTGAAAGTAGGGAACGACCGATCGTTTTCCCCAGAGGTTCTCGGTGAGCATCGCCTGGGCCAGCGAAACAAAAACGGAGAACTACTCATTGACTTCACGCTCCTTAACGACCTAGTAATCGGAGGTACCCTATTTTCTCATCGGGATGTACACAAATATTCTTGGATATCTCCCGATGGCCATACCCGAAAACAGATTGACCATTGTCTTTGGAGCAGGAAGTGGAGATCAAGCCTATTTGATATAATGGGATATAGAGGAGCTGACGTTGGCTCAGATCATAATCTGATGGCAGCAAAAATCTACCTCAAATTGAAAAGAAATAGAAAAGCAAATAAGGCTCCCTTAAACCCAGTCTTTGACTCGGAGAAACTGAGGTTGAGAATTCAACCAATCTTTTAAACTAGAGATGCGGAATAGAGTTGAAGCCTTGTCTTTACTAGATGATGCTGATAGCAATCAATACTGGGAAAAAATAAAGTTGTGTTTTCACAATGCCACAAAAGCCACCATTGGGTATTACAAGAGCCCAAAAGACCAGTGGCTATCTGACCAAACTTGGGAACTCATTGAGACAAGAAAAAAAGTGAAAGCATTACTTATCCAAACACAAACCCCCGACCAACAGATCCTCAGAAACGATGAATACAGAGCCGAGGATAAAGAGGTAAAGAAGAGGGCCAGAAAAGACAGGAGAAACTTACATGAGCGAAAAGCAGCGCAGGCAGAAGAGGCGGCGGAGAGAGGTGATTCAAGAACTGTCTATAAAGTCACTAATGAGATTATTGTAAAGAAATCCTCTATTCAACATAGACCAGTAACAGACCCCGCGGGCATCCTGAAAACAGCAGTTTGACGTAAACGAAGTTTGGGCCAGTCACTTCGAGAAGCTGTTAAATAGACCTCCACCAGAGGATCCCCCAGAGATCCCAGCAACAACACTGTTTTCCTTAGATATCAGCACGGATCCGCCGTCATCCACTGAAATTATAGCAGCAGCAAAGAAGCTAAAAAATGGGAAGTCGCCTGGCGAAGACAGGATATCGGCGGACAGGATCAACGCAACTGTTATGACATGCATCAAGTTCTGGACAGCGCTGTTCGCAGTAATCTGGAAGACCGCCAAAGTACCTTCGGATTGGAAACGCAGCACGCTTGTGAGGATCTTTAAGAAAGGCGATACGTCCTTCCCAGGCAACTGGCGAGGAATATGCATGCTTTCCATACCTAGCAAATTGCTGACGCACATTTTACTGCAGAGAATCAGCTCGCAGCTCGACGGACACCTTCGCGACGAGTAACATGGATTCAGACCGAACCGTTCATGTGCAGACTTGATATTCACCCTACGGCTACTGACGGAAGAAAGCAGAGAATGGCGCTCCAAAATCTATATGATATTCATCGATTTTGAGAAGGCATTTGACTCAGTAGACCACCAAAGTCTGTGGAAGATCCTACTGCATTACGGAATCCCTGAAAAGATAGTTTCACTGATTGTTGCGTTTTATGAAGGTAGCGAGTGTTGTGTAAAGACACCAGATGGCCAAACTCGTTTCTTCTACTTTCGGTCAGGATTTAAGCATGGTTGCGTCTTGTCACCACTACTTTTCGTAATTGTCATTGATTACATACTGCGAAGTACAAGCACAGACGGAATCTAGCTAAATCCAAAAACACGCCTCAGTGATGTAGACTTCGCTGACGACATTGCCGTCCTAGAATCATGCAAGCAAAGACTCCAAGAACTCCTTGACAAAGTGAGGGAGAGAGGCGGCCATTTCGGCCTAAAAATAAATAATGAGAAAACAAAATGCATGGCTACCACAGATTCACCCCTGAGCATCACTTGCGGAGACCAACACATAGAGCAAGTTGTTCATTTCAAATACTTGGGAAGCATAATAGAAAGTACCGGATCGACCACAAAAGAAGTGCTCACAAGAATCGGCCAAGCCAATGGGGCCTTCAATAGATTAAGGAAAGTGTGGCGGTCCCAAAGCTTCTCTATACGGCTAAAGCTACGACTCTTCAATAGCAATGTTATGCCAGTGCTGCTTTACGCTGCCGAAACCTGGCACCTGAACCAAGAACAAGAGCTAAGAATACTTGCTTTCGAAAACACATGTCTCAGAAGAATTCTCAACATCCATTGGCAGCAGAGAATAACAAACCAATCCATCCGTGACAAGACTGACCAGCCTCTTGTGACACATATTATAAGAGTCCGCCGATGGAGATACCTTGGCCATGTACTACGTATGGACAATCTCCGACTACCAAATGCAGCGCTCCATTGGCAGCCATCGGGTCCACGCCGCAGGGGCAGACCCAGAAACACCCTGCGTCGAACGTACCAGACAGATCTCCGTAACCTGCACACATCAATCCAGCCTCAGTTGGAGGACATACTTGCAGCAGCAAACCGGCGGGAAGATTGGCGGCTCCTTCTTGATGCCCTGGGTGCCTCTGGAGGCACAGGTGGATCTAAGGTCTAAGGTCTAAGGATAACACCTCTGACATAGGAACTAGACACCACCATCTATTAAACTCCTTTTTCACACAAGAGATATCTTACTGGTATAACAGTCTAGAAGCCATATCAACTCTTACAAATTTAGAGAACATCTCCAAAGACACAGAACGCCCTCATGTTTAATTTGTCCCAATCGGTAGGCTATATAGTTATTGATCCCAAATCGGAAAGTTGTGATTTTTCGAAAACGTTCTAGGGATCATATTTTCAGGTTAGGCGCATTAAATTTATAGGAGGCAGGAGAGAAGATGCTTTGTGATTGAAACAAAAAGTTTTATAACTTCATATACTATATAATAAAACGAAAAACCATTATTCAGTAGCACACTCTCATTTCAAAAAAAAAATTCTTATAATATCTAGTAAAAGCTATTTTGACCTATAACTCAAGAAATTTATGCATGCTCTCAGTTTAAATTACGAAAATATAAGATATGTGAGAAAACGCAAGATTTGAAAATATTAGTCGGTGATGAAAACGACACGACTGCCCTTTCTGCTAACCTAGTATAAGTCTACTAGGCGGCCAATTTTGATTTTAAGTCAAGAAGTACCTAAATGTGTTAAAACTTTGAAAGTATTACATTTGGAATGTGGTATGCAATGTTCTTTTCATTATTGCTCACATAAAAAAACATATTACCAGAAAATATTCATATACAAACTATGATTACAAAAACCATGACGTTTTTATGCAAAATAGCCTACATTGAAATATGTCCGGGTAAGAATGCATTTTTCAGTTTTATTGCCCTAATTTAGGGCAATGAAACTGTCTCTGTAATTAATTGCAAAACTGCAATTAATGCCTCTTTCGGTTTATTATTTTCTTCATTGCCAATTTGCTGATAAATTTGCTGTTTTTTTGTGTGAAATGGAAGAAAAAGTTTAGAACATTTAACTACATATTGATGGACTGGAATAAAAATAGTATCTGCAAAGCCTTTCGATGAAATCTCTACAAAATGGCAAAAAATTGCCTGTGTGACACACCTGCTGGAGATAGAATTGCATTTTGTTTTTGATGTGATTGGGGTTGTATGTCAATTGCCTAGTAAACGAACCAATATGTGAGTAGTTCACAAGGAAAGATAATCTAAACTTTGATCTATGGTGTAAACTGATCAAAATTAGAAAGCATATTATAAATCTGTAAATTGGTTGTCACAAAAAGTATAACATTTCTTAAGAATCATTCCCTTAAGAAATTGCAAGCCTAAATCATTACCAAAAGCACTGGGAATAATATGAAATATCGAAATATATAATAATGTGAAATATTTTTCATTAAGATAGCGAATTATTTATATATATTTAGTTTTATTTAAAGGCCTCTATTATGTTCCTACTTAATATTACTGTAAGCTCATTAACCTAGGTAATGCGTTAAACTTTTTTGGAGAAATAATTGTTTCATTTTGCTGAAATTTCCTTTAAGAAGACAATTTTGCTTGTTTTGGTCCTGCACATTTTCATTGTTATTATCAGTGAATTAGTAATAATTTTTATGTTAAAGCCCAAGAGTACTAAAATAAGAATTTATGAAAGGGATGCTTATTCATGACGTAATCTATAGTATAAACAGATGGAGATCAAAATATTTGAGATTTTTAGATATCTGGACTAATCCCGAAATATTATTTTCCTTTACTTTTTTGCAGCTTTACAATGGTACCGTTGAAGGCACAGGCTGTTTGGAGGAGCAGGCACCGTATGAGCCTAATGTCTTCCTTATGTCGGTTTTGCTTGCCAGCTTCACATTTTGGCTTTGTGTTAAGCTCAAGCACTTCAAACACGAACTTTATTTCTCATACAAGGTAGGTCACACTACTTAAACTTTTTGATGGAGATAATTTTCACTGTATCCACTCCATACCCACCCCACCTTCCTTCTTGATACCCTTCCTACTTTATTAAGGGCTTCAGCGAGCCATATTATTACTAATGGTTTAATTCTGGGTGATGCAATAATGCTTTAGTTCTGTTATCCTATTTCAAAATTTAAGGTCTATTTGGAACATTGTTTAAGCCTTAAGTGGCTTTATATTTATTGAGGTTGTGGCTGAATAAATATCTGTATGGCAATTAAGTATAAATATCTTTATGGCAATTAAGTTACTCTTAAAATAGATAAAAACCAGATAACACTAACATTTGGCATGAAGAGAAAATTATTTTTGGGAGATGTGTCTTCAAAAACAGAATAATTGGCTTCAAGTTTGCCATGCTCAGCTTGAAAAAAAAAAAAAATATGGAAAGCATCCAAGCTATAAGAAATTGATATGTAGAATCTTGTCCTCATGTTTTGACTATTGCTCTAATAGTATAAAGATAAGAGGCAAAACAATTTAGAAAAGACTGGAGGTTTATTGTGAGTTTTATTCTATAAAATCATACTTTTCTACAACATAATATCAGAAAAGTTTTCATTGATAAATGTTTAATCTTTATACTGGTCCACTCCTAATTAAGGACTGGCCCACCCTAATTAACTAAGGAGTGTCAGAATGTGCATTGTCAATTTAATATACATATACTGATATTTAATAATCAAAATGTTAATCTTATTTGATTTATTAAAGTTATAAAAGTAAAAACATTTATATTTTTTCAATAAAGTGTAAATTTCGTTCTAGCCATGGAAAGGCATAGGGGTTTAGAGCCCAACTTATGTTAATTTCTGCTCGTTTTGAGTTTGACTCGGTTATTTATTGTAATTTTTGTTCGTTTTGGGTTTCATTTATTTATCAATGCTGATTTATGGTAGTTTCACGCTTGGTAGATTATTTGATTTAATTTTTGCTCATGTTTTGTTTAATGGAGTTGTTTAATTTTATTTGAAAAACTTATTTTGTGGAAAAGGTTTTTTTAATTAATTTATGTTTTTTTTATATTGACATAGTCTTTTAAGGGAAAAAGAAAATAAAACTTTAAATCTTTTCGTTTTTTTAAGAATTTATATTTTGGCCTGCTATTTGTATGCTGGAGAAAAATTTTCAGGAATTTTTAACAACATACACCGTTTTAAAAATCTGGACACTAATAGTAGTGCTTAATTTAGTTTTATACCTCCTCTAGTTGACCTGAAATGGAAAAGTTGATACCATTCGCAAAAAAATCTGTTTACTTTCTTTGATAGCTTGGATACACTTACGCCATTTTGATTTGGTTAAATTTTAAGAGCAGAAGTAGCCCCGAAAGTTTGAACATAATACCCTCAGTCGTTCTTGGGATACTGCTGAGATGCCTTACTGGGAATTAGTATTAACACAGTGCATTTTGATTTAATCTTAAGGCAACATTTAGTTTTTAAACATAATGGGCAAATGGGAGGGTGGGCGTGGGAGGGGGATTAGTTGCCCTCCAATTATTTCGACTATTAAAAATGGCATCAGTCCTTTCTATTTTCTATCGAATGAGCCCTTTTCGAAGTTCCCACGACAACTCCTTCGATACGAAGTGCCCTGGTCTAAACACCAACAAGAACAAAAAATAATACATTATACCCACATCAATCTTTACTATAAAAATGTCAAGCCTTCCAATCACTTTCGACTATTAAAAAGGGCACTATGCCTTTCGATTTCCAATCGAATGAGCCGTTTTTTGAACGACAACGCTTTCTATAAACACCTTATATGCCCACAGGGCATAAATTAAAACCCTTACCCTAAGGGCTGTTAGGGTTGTTGTCATCCTCTAAGACCTAATTTCCAGCACTTTCAACTACGTTAAACAAAATGGCTATCTAAAATTTTTTATTGGATGTGTTTGTTGAAACGGTGGGCGTGAGAGGAGCGATAGTCGCCAATCACTTACAACTATTAAAAATAGCACTAGCCCTTTCAATTTCCAATCAAATGAGACCTTTTGAAGTTTCTACGACAAAACTTTCAATATAAAATCTTATATGCCCCCAGGGCAAAACTTACAAACCTTGCCCTGAGGGCTGGGGGGGGGTGTATGTCATTCTCAAAGACCTAATTTCCAGAACTTTCTACTACGTTGAACAAAATGGCTATCTGAAAATTTTCATTGGATGTGTTTGGAGGAATGGTGGGCGTGAGAGGGGGTTAGTTACCCTCCAATCACTTTCGACTATTAAAAAGGGCAGTAGCTCTCTCAATTTCAAATTAAACGAGCCCCCTTTGGAGTTTTACGACAACTCTATCTATAAAAATCTTAAATGCCCCCAGGGTAGAACTTACAACCGTTGCCCGTGGGGCTCGGGGGGGTTTGTCAGCCGCAAATACACAATTTTCAGAACTTTCAGGTACGTTCGACAAAATGTTCATCTCTAAACTTTGATGGAATGTGTTTGTGGAAATGTTGGGCGTAAGAGGGGGGTTAATTACTCTCCACTCACTTTCAACTATTAGAAAGGGCAATTGCAATGTCCATTCAAATGAGCCCTTTTTGAAATTTCTACAACAACTTTCTATATACACTTTATATGCCCCCAAGTTTTTACGACAAGGATTTCAATAAAAACCTTATATGCCCCCAGGGCATAACTTATAACCCTTGCCCTAAAGACTGTGGGGGGGAGTGTCCTGCTCAGAGGTATAATTTCCGGAACTTTGAACTGCGTGGAACAAAATGGCTATCTCAAAATTTTTATTGAATATGTTTGGGGAAATGGTGGGCGTGGAAGGGGTGTTAGTTGCCTTCCAAACACTTTCGACTATTAAAAAGGGCACTAGCCATTTCTATTTCCAATCGAATGAGCCCTTTTTGAAGTTTCTGTAACAACACGCTCTATAAAAACCTTATATGCCTCCAGGACATAACTTACAACCCTTACCCTGAGGGCTGTGGGGGGAGGGGATTGTCATACTCAAAGACCTAATTTCCAGAACTTAAAACTACGTTGACTAAAATGGCTATCTCAAAATTTTGATTAGATGTGTTTGGGGAAAATTTGGGCGTGAGAGGGGGGTTAGTTGCCCTCTAAAAACTTTTGACAATTAAAAAGGGCACTAGCCCTCTGGTTTTCCAATTGAATGAGCCTTTTGAAGTTTCTACGACAACCCCTTCTATGAAAAGGCTTATATGCCCCCAGGGCATAACTCACAACCCTTTCTCTGAGGGTGTGGGGAGGGGGGGGGTTGTCATCCTCAAAGACCTAATTTCCAGAACTTAAAACTACGTTGAATAAAAAGGCTATCTCAAAATTTTGATTGGATGTGTTTGGGGAAAAGGTGGGCATGAGAGGGGGGCTAGTTGCCCTCCGATAACTGTCGACTATTAAAAGGGCACTTTGGGCACTTAAAAAGCCCTTTGGACTTCCAATTGAATGAGACTTTTTTGAAGTTTCTACGACAACGCTTTCTATAAGAACCTTATATGCCCCCAGGGCATAACTTACAACCCTTGCCCTGAGGGCTGTGGGGGAGTTTCCTCCTCAAAAACATAATTTCTATGTGGAAATCAACTACGCTGAACAAAAAGGCTATTTCAGAATTTTGATTGGATGTGTTTCGGGAAATGGTAGGCGTGGAAGGGGTGTTAGTTGCCTTCCAATCACTTTCGACAATTAAAAAGAGTACAACCCACTCCAATTTCCAATTGAATTGAGCCGTTTTCGAAGTTTCTACGACAGCTTCTTCGATACGAAGTGCCCTGTTCTAAAGGAAAAAATTAATAAATAATACATTGTGCCAATATCGTTCTTATATGCCCCCATGGCATAACTTAAAACCCTTGCCCTGATGGTTATAGGGGAGTGTCCTCCTCAAAAACGTATTTTCTATCTGGAAATCAACTACGCTGAACAAAATGGTTATCTAAAAAATTTTGATTAGATGTGTTTGGGGAAAAGTGGGCGTGAGAGGGGGGTTAGTTACCCTCCAATCACTTTCGAGTACTAAAAAGGGCACTACCCCTTTGAATTTCCAATCAAATGAGCCTTTTTTGAAGTTTTTACGACAGTTTCTTCTATAAAAAACCTTATATGCCCCCAGGGCATAACTTTCAATCCTTGCCCTGAGGGATGTGGGGGAGTGTCCTCTTAAAAAACATAATTTCTACCTGGAAATCAACTACGCTGAACAAAATGGCTATCTGAAAATTTTGATTAGATGTGTTTGGGGAAATTGTTGGGCTTAGAAGGGGTGTTAGTCGCCTTCCAATCACTTTCGACTATTAAAAAGGGCACAAGTCACTCCAATTTCCAATTGAATGAGCCGTTTTCGAAGTTTCTACGACAACTTCTTCCATACGAAGTGCCTGCTCTAAAGGAAAAAATCAATAAATAAGACATTGTGCCAACATCGTTCTTATATGCCCCAGGGCATAGCTTAAAACCCTTGCCCTGAGGGTTGTGGGGGATTGTCCTCCTCAAAAACATATTTTCTATCAAGAAATCAACTACGCTGAACAAAATGGCTATCACAAAATTTTGATTGGTTGGGTTGGGGGGAATGATGGGCGTTGGGGGGGGGGGCTAGTTGCCCTCCAATCACTTTCGACTATTAAAAAGGGCACTAGCCACTGCAATTTCCAATCGAATGAGCCCTTTTCGAAGTTTCTACGACAACTCCTTCGATACGAAGTGCCCTGGTATGGAAAAAAAATAATACATTGTGCCAACACCGTTCTTTACTTAGGCAGCGCGATTGCGCTGCCTATGATAAGGCCAGTGCCCAGTTTTGTTTTCTTAACTTTTCTATTTCTTTTGTTTTAGGTACGATGCTTGATCAGTGATTTTTCAGTCTTTATTTGCATTGTATCCATGACAGCACTAGATTGGGCTTCTGGCATCGCTACCCCAAAACTCTCGGTAAGTGAGTTTTAGTTTATAATATAAAAGCGTACATATAGTATACACTAATATATATTCAATGTAAAACCTTCAGTATATTATACAAAACTTGCGAAATCTGAGCCTCAATTCATCATACAAAATTGTACATATATGTACATTAGATATAAATTTTTTGGGTATAAAAACTCTCGGTATTAAAGCTTCAATTCATTTTACAAAATTGTGCATATAATATACATAAATATAGTAATATATGCACGTTATATGAAAAACTCTTGGTATATTATTTAAAACTCTTGGCACGTGAGATTCAGTTTATTTGATCAATTGTACATACATGTACATTATATTCAATTCAATTCAATTCAAACTTTTTATTTCCTCCGAATACGAAGAGTAAAAAAGAAATAAATAAAAATAATAATCGCTAATCAACAGGACATAAAATTATTTTAAATTATATAACAACAAATACGCAAAGACCTTCAATCAAATTTACCACACAAATTAACACTTCATTCTATAGATAATAAATTAACACTTCACAAATTAACCCTTAGCCGTTACAAATGATCTGTTTGTGTTAATATTCTTAGACAAGGTATTTTATAAAAACAATCGTACATATTTCCTACGTTGATTTTAACAATTCAATGAAAATTATTATATTTCAAACAGACTTTGGCATTTCATACAAATTTGTAAACTAAATGTGATTAATGAGGCTTACTGTCCTAGAGAGAGGAAAAATGGCCAAATGTTCCTTATAAATTACAGTCCCTAAAAATTTATTCCTATTCTTTTTTAATTTATTTGTACTTCCCAGTTCCCACTGATTTTTCTATTAAACCATGAAAAGGAATGCGTTTCTGAATTTACATAATGTTTCGACCGCCATCTGTAGTTGTCACGATTTAAGATAACAATGAAAATATAAGAAGCAGTGAACCCCAGTGAGCCAAATAAGGCTATATTAAGCAATCCTTATGTGTCATTTTCTTTGTTGATGAAAAATAACTTCGTAAATGGCTTCGAGGTCCAGTTGATACTTCTTTGTATTTCAAGACAACCAAGACGAATAGGTATTAAAGTTGATAACCACATAAAACAAAGATGTATATACTGTCGATGAATACATAGAAATAAAGTTTATTTTAAGCAGTTCCTCTTTTATGATTACAGCATGAAAAATTTAAAATTACTGAAACTTCCGGGATTTATGTCGTTATATTTTAAACACCCGTTCTACTTTCCTGTGATCTTGATTATTATTGTGATCTCCTTCTTGTTTTCCCTTGTCGATGTTATGACAAATAAAACCATACTTTTAAAATTTCCTAGCAAAACTTAAATGGCACTGAAGCTATTTTGAGGGTTTAGGCAAGGCCGTAACCGGGATTTTTTTTTCGGAGGCGAGGGGGTTTACTCAAAGATTTTTTCCGGGGGGGGGGGATTAAACAAAAAACAACTCAAAAAACGCATAAATTTTTTTATATCCATTTTTGTTACGTTTTTAAGAGTTAGACAAACTTTTTTTTTGGGGTACGGCCTTGGGTTTAGGATGGTCACATTATTAGTTGCAGAAGACCTTATTTGTAAACCATTATTAGCCATTTTTTTAATGTTGTTGATGTTATGACATTTTTGACGCACAAATTGTTTTCAGTAAACCATAAATCACGGTCTGATCTTTAAATGGTATAGGGGGAAAACTTGTTTAAAAAAAAAAAAGTATTTTCATCTGAAAGTGAGGAGCAAAATTTAAACTTAAAACGAACAGAAATTATTAAGTATATGAGGGGGGTGCCCCCTCTTGAGTACCTCGCTCTTCACGCTAAAGTTTGAGTTTTTGTTCCAAATATTTAAGAATGACTCCTGATACACAAGGACCGTTTAATTAAAATAAAAAGCTTTTTAAAAATTCAGAAAACACTTTAGTATAAAGAGTAAGGTACTGAGGAGGGGGCAACCCCTCATATACTTAATAGTTTTCGTTTGTTTTAAGTTGGAATATTGCTCCTTACTTTCAGTTAAAAAATTTGTTTTTTTTATTTGATTTCTGATAGTTTCTTAATTAATGCTGGAACATCCAGCTCCCCCTCCCATGGAAAATTCCCTTCCCCCATAAAAAATTCCTCCATGGAAAGATCCTACCCCACCAGAAAATTCCTCCCCCCCCCAAAAAAAATATCCTTATACTCCCCTATAGCCAATACTATATGTAAGCAATGAATAGAGTGCATAACTTGCAGTCTTTCCTCCGGGGACTGTGGGGTGTCAAGTCACCCTCAAAGACGTAGTAATTAGATCTTTCGACCATTCTGAAGAAAATGGCAATTTCAAAGTTTTGATTGGACAATTCTGGGTAAAAAAGGGGGAGCGAGTTGGGCTAGCTGCCCTCCGATATTTTGGTCACTTAAAAAGGACTCTAGAACTTTTTATTTCCGATCAAATGAACCATCTTCTTATGTTCTAGGATCACTGGTTCAATACGATCGCCCCTGGAAAAAAAATAAATAAAAAATAAACACGCATTCGTGATCTTGCTTCTGGCCAAAAATACAAAGTTCCTCATTTTTATATATAGGAGCGTCAGACCTCTATAGTAGGGTTCTCTGATATTCTGAATCTCATGGTGTGATTATCATTAATATCACTTAATTTCTTAGGGGTGTTTTCCCCCTTCTTAAAAAATTAGGTAAATTTTCTCAGACTCGTAACTTTTGATGGGTAATATTAAACTTCATGAATTTTATATGTTTTGAATAAGCATCGAAATTCGATTCTTTTCATGTACCTATTGTTATCAAGACTCAGTTTCTAACAGTTCCGGTTTTATTGACTGAATCGCTCCTTAATTACAGTTCGTTACCACAAACTCTTTGATAGAGCTCAACTATCCATCCATAGCAGTATATGCTATCTTTATGTTCAATGTGATTAGCCTTTTTAATTTCTGTTCATAATGGGTTTCATTTGTTTGTTCATTGTAATATGTTTCTTTTAAGTTTGAACTATCACAAGACATTATTTCTGCGCGTCTTAGGTTTTACCATGGCTAATTACTTTTCTTTGAAAATTTTCTTTTTCGGTGAAATTTAAGATGCTTTTTCTCGTCTGGTAGCCTATTTTTTCCTATTGAAAAATTAAGTCCATTTATTACAAGCTGTATTTTGATTATTTTTTTTTTCGTAAAAAATTCGGATGTTGTAAAGAAAAGTTTTTTTTTTTCTAGGAAAGGTTTTCTGATTTTCAAGAAAAGTTTTGCAAAATTCCAAAATAATTTCAGATTTTTCTTGTATTCATAGTTTACTCGTAATCAGTTTTTTCCAACATTTTTATATTTTGCACATTTACATTTCATAATTTTTTAAAAATTATAGTGTATTAATTTGATTATTTAGGTACCTGCTACCATTACACCAACTTGGCCTGAAAGAGGATGGACAGTACCAATTTTTCATGAAAATGTACCTGTGTGGCTTATGATTGCCTGTTCTGTTCCTGCAGCTTTGGCTACCATTCTTTTGTTTTTAGATCAGCAAATCACATCTGTTATTGTAAACAGGAAAGATAATCTACTTAAGGTAACTTATTTCGTATCTACCCAAATAGCTAAAAAAATATAAAATAATGTTTTTTGACTGAGAAATCAGTCAAAAGTTTATCATAGTTGCATTAATGGAAAAGTTTTTGGAATTGGATATTCCCCTATGTCATAAATTCATAGATAGTAGATGGTAAATTGCAATCAAAATTCTGAAAAAAATAGTTGTCTGCTGTATACCATCGTTCTCCTGTATAAAAGTAGTGTAATAACTAATAGTATAATATAGCATAATTACATTATATTATACAATACTATATAATATAGTATCATTATTCTAACTATAATTAGTATAATTAGTAGTAAAATAACTAGATAAACTAAAATAGCAAAATGAATCAATTAATGGAAAACACCGGCAAATAATGGTGTTTTTCTAGCTTATGTTTTTTTGTAAATATTTATAAGCAAGCTTGGGAATCCCAGTATAGACTTATTGTTGCTATTAGCAGACGCCAAGTTTAAATACTAGGAATCAACGTAGGGCGTACCCAAAACAGAGTAAATAGAGTTTCTAAAAAGTGAATTTATCTTATAGACACTCATCTAAACCTGTGTTGTAAGAGGGAAAAATTAGTTAGGGGAAACCGAGCTGAAATAAAACCTGGTAAAATGGTCTTACCTTACCTCGCAAATTGAATGGAAATCCGCATTAAAATGGGAAACACATATGGCACATTAAAGTTAGATATTTTTTAACTTTGATATATTTCTGACATAAAATATGAAAGTGAAAAACTTAGAGGAAGTTTGCTTACTACAGTTTCTTTTGCATACTCAATGTTGCAGTACATCATACCAATGGGGTATAATACTTGTTATTCGAAATATGTAGTATGTTCAAAATGCGTACATTTTTGTTTTTCTTGTTTCTTAAAAAAGAAAATGACTGAGAAAGGATTTTTCTAGAATTTCTACTAACATTAAGCTTTTCTTGTGTTTTGTATGGGCAAGTTTGAAACTATGAAAGACCGGGTAATCAGGTGAACTTAGGATGCAAACTTAAGGATTTCAATGAATTGCTAGAGGCGGAGCCAAATACATTTGTCAAACTCCAGGTGTAGTTGAGGGGGAGGGGAGGAGGGTGATTTGCCCTTTTATCAATTTTTTTTCCTATCAAAATACCCCCAAAACGCATTTTAAAATTTATGGGGGGGGGGGGGGCAAAACGTCTAGTTTGTCTGGAGGGCAAATATTCCCTGTAAAGCCCTCTAATTTATTTCAGTGGATGATCCACCCTCCCTCCAAAACAAAAAGCTTAAATAATATTCGGAACTGTTCATCAAATATGCCTAATGCTCAGGAATCTTATCATACTCCAAAGATGGCTCTAAGTTCCCCTCCGCCTAAAAATAGATGAACATATATCCAGTCTTAGAGTGTATAAAACTTCATGAAGGTTGTTGCATTAAAAGTCCAATGAAATCAAACTCATTTTAAGTCAGAATGCTTTATAGTATTTAACCAATTTTGTATTTCTTACTTTTTTATTAGAACAATCTGCACTAACAGAAGTATATATATTTATATATATATATATGTATATATATATATATATATATATATATATATATATATATATATATATATATATATATATATATATATATATATATATATATATATATATATATATATATATATATATAGACCCCGGCGCCGCGCCGATGAGGGAAGAACGGCGGCGGCGGGGTCAAAAACAGCACGCCGCGCCGCCGGTAAGATGTCGGTGGCGCGCTGTCGGTGAGATGTCGGCGGCGCGCCGCCGGCGTGATCAATGTTGACCGTAAACATTAATGTTTTCATTAGTCTTTCTCAAATCACAGCTTAAATTTACAACAGATTCGAGCCTATTCACGAGTTCAAAAATTCACTAGTCGCTGGCTGGAAACTGGTCTTCTTCGTTATTCATCAACTGAAGTAGAAATGGGGTAGAAACGAAATGACTGTGGCGTTTCAGAACCCTTGCATAATGCGAGTAGTTGAAGTATCTATTAGCTATGTATTCTTAACATAAATAATTATCAAAATTAGTAGTTTTTTTCATTAAGCATTAATGCATACAAAACTTCAAATACCGTATCACAAAATTCGTCAGTTATCTAGGTAAAAACTTTGAATATAACTTTGAACTTAGAAGCTTAATTTTTTCATAATGCCCTTTGCCTGTATCTGTTTTGTCACCTTTAAAACAGTTGATATGGGCGACTTTGATATTGATTGTTTTTTTTGCTCTTTTGGATTCTTAAAAAGATTTCTTGTATTAAAAACTGGTTTTTAATTACAATAAAAAAAAATGCATTTTAAAGTTTTTTGGCTTCTTTATAGAATATTTGTCATGTAGGCTAAGGCTGAACTGCTGCTTTTTTATTGCTTTGGCTGCTCTTTTGGATATTATTCGTTTTTTCTTTTAGGGATTCATTCCAAATTATAAATTGATAAATACCTAATATCAGTCAAAATATAAACTGCATCTAAAAGGAGTAAATTTATCAAATTGAAAAATACATGATGAACACTTCACGTGAGAACACTTCAGTTACAATGAAACAAAAAACATGGTTTATTCGGTATGAAGAAAAATTAAATGCCAGCTATTTTCTGGTTCAAAATGAAAAGCTCATCCGCTTTAAATGTAATTAAATGAAATAATATGCAGACTGAAGTAGCTCCAGGAAGATGTTGAGATTTTCATCCTAGTTCGTCACTTTTAATCCAAGCAAAATGTTAGGACACTTAGCATCAGTTATTGAGTTAAAGCTTTGATTTCCAAATGCTCACAAAAATTACCCAATTCAAGACAGTCGCAACAATAAGTCACGTGTGGTCAAAATACTCAGACTCCTCTTTGATTCCCACCCCGGATCAAAGCTTCTGCTATCGTCATTTCTACGGAAATCTCCAAAGTATTTCTTATTACAATAGCTTTCAAGCGTAGTTAGGGGTATTTAGCCTTTTTTATTTTCCTTTAAAGCTTTGAAAAAAGTGTTATAATATTCCAAATGTTACATTTGTTATATTTGTGCATATTTTTGGTAATCATTTGTCGGGTGATCGTATTTTTTAAACCACTGTAGATACGTAAGAACGTTGCAACATCTAGTACCCTGAGGTCATAAGACTGTCAAAGACTCCTCCATGAGCCTCCCAAATTGAAAGCTTTTATTATGACCTGGCCTTTTAATGTAACTTGGCCACTTGACCAAGGGTGCCACTGTCACTCGAGCGCAACGTTAGGTGGGGATGTCGATATCGCTTTCGTCACACCAATTCGTTTTAGTGTGAATCTGCCTGGTACTTATGAATGAATGTTTTCAAAGTAAATCCGTTTCATCAATAAGAAAAAAAAACAGGTTGGATGCATATTTCCCTTTCCCTTTGGACGATAAAACCATGTAAGTGCTGTATCAAGTATAACTCACGAAAATCTTGTTAATTTTTTTAAACTTTTCAACTTTTTCGCATCCCTGCTTTCAATAAAAAAAAAAAAAAATCAAGGTACTATCATTTAAATATAATAACTCCCTATGCCCCTTCCCCCCTCTGAATACTATCTTGATAGGATACCGTCTCTGCTTTAAATAAAAAAAAATAACTTATTGGCACCCCTGCTTTCAAAAAAAATCGAGGTATTATCATTTAAATATGATAGCTTAATACCCCCCCCTCTGGATACCACCTTGATAAAATCTGTCTCTGCTTTAAATTAAAAATAATAACTTTTTGGGATCCCTGTTTTCAATAAAAAAATTTCGATATATTATCATTTACATGTAATACCCCCCTACCCCCCCCCTCTGGATACCACCTTGATAGGATACTGTCTCGGTTTTCATTAGAAAAATAAGTTACTGAATAATTAACTAGGTCACTATTTGGTTCAAACAAACACGCAAAATAACGTTAAACAGCTTAGTGTTCCTTTGAAAAAATTGAGGGTATGAGTAAAGGGGTACAAAGACAACAACAAAAAAGTTGAAATTATTCAGATATACCTCAAATTATTGGAACACTGAGTCATAGACTCGCCGTGGCATTCAATAAGATTTAAAGAATCTAATTAAAAGGGAGCACACAAAAGCCAAATTAGGCCAGTAGCCTATGAGAAATCGCAAAATACCCAAGACAATGAACGAGTCTTAATGGGGGGGCCCTGGGTCTATCAAAATATTTCAATGGTTTCCCAGGGAATTTAAAAAAGTTTAAAAAAAGGGGGGGGGGTGGGGTAAAAAAGTTTCAGAAAGAAGATTTTATTTTCTATTAGGCGTTCAACAATTGAGTATTAAACATTAAGAAAATCTTATCTAAAAACAGAAAAAAAATCTGCAAAATTACAATTCAGCTGTAGAAACAATATGTCGGCTGTCAATTTCAAAATCCAACTGAAGGCTTAAGCTGTATAGTAGTGAATTCGTTCTATAATTCTATTCAACTTGAAAATAAATTCTTGACTACGATCGATGTTGGAAATAGCGATTGGGAAACTACATTCGAAATGATTTAAACTCATTTCATAAAGACGATACTGTTTTTTGTCAACATATGAAGAACTGTGTATATTGCAATATTTGCAATTGCATATTGCATCTGTCGGGTTTTATGCCAAGTAGCAAAAGAGATGAAAATTAATGAACAAGAGAATAGTGAAGAATTATGGTATGCAAAGTAATATCTGGTAGAGAAAGTCATTGGTGATAAATCGCTAGGGGTGGCACCGTGATTTTCGGGGATTCGGGGAACCAAATTTTTTTTCGCGGTGACGCATAGATTTTTGGGGAAATACCCGAAAATTCGGGGATAGTGCAAGCCCTGCTTGATTTCTAATCAGGAAAAACCACACGAGAAGGAAAAGCTCCGACTTTGCGGTTGACGCAATAAAGAATTGCCGAAAAATTAATTTAAAGTCGACTGAACGCCGCCGCCTCTGTCGGCGGCGGCGCGCCTGCGGCGTTACGACACTTCGGCGGCGTTCGACCGGGCCTCTCGTCGGCGGCGTTCGGTCGATCTGCCGGCTTGGCGCCGGGGTCTATATATATATATATATATATATATATATATATATATATATATATATATATATATATAATTATAATGTTTTGGTTTATAGAAAGGCTGTGGCTACCATCTTGACTTATTTGTCTTGGCTTTCCTTGTTGTTTTGATGGGATACTGTGGACTCCCTTGGCATGTTGCTGGCACCGTTATCTGCCTAAATCACGTTGACTCATTGAGGAAAGAATCTGAGACCGCTGCGCCTGGAGACAAGCCTAAGTTCTTCGGCATTAGGTAAGATTTTGAAGGGCTTAAGTGTTTGGTACTTTCTGTGCAATAATGTTTTGCCCCCCCCTCTTTAGATTTTGAAAAACACCTTGCTTTGGTATTTTCATTGGAAAAGTTTTGTTTTTAAAATTTTTTGGTGGAAAAACGAAAAAAAAACAATAAAATAGTCTCCTTCTAGATTTTCAAAAATATGTTTTTGTCCCCTCCCCCAATTTTCTTGAATTGGCGCTACTGGATGTCATACTTGTATTCCAGAAGCGGAAAACTAAAATGGTAAGAAGTTGGTTTGAAAAGCTTGCATCAACACTTTTCCTTTTTATCTTCTGCATGATTTCTGTTACAAACAGGAAAACTGCAATTCCAAGCTTTCATCTTTTCGAATTATGACCTAAGTCTTGACTCTGATTGGTTAACTGGGAATTTTATGACTGAAAGTTAAACAATGATCAACTTGAGAAATTACGAACGGCTTACATAATTCGCCCTGTAGCCGTGCGAAATTTTGATTTTATCGACAATTGTGACTATAATGCAGCCTGGGCATAAGTTTTACCAAAACCTGGTTGAAAAGGGTTCCTTTGCAGGTGATCACCAAGGACATTGAAAACACCAAGTGGACAGTTATAGGTTTTCCATTCCATTTATTTAGTTTTGGTATTGATCTTAGACACTGAAGCCTTCATTAATTTTACTTTCAATCTAGGGAATAATATTAACAACGACAATCTAAATAAGCATTCCTGGTAAAATAAGTTGAAAAACAAACTCTGATAATTTAAACATAAAAACAAAAAGTTTTACGAATCAATGAAGTCAATTAAGACTAATAAAAATTAAAACGAGTGATCAAGTAAAATTTGTACTCTTCTTTTTTAAAAACATTGCTGGCTTTTTAAAGGATGCACGTTTTCAATAAAATCTTTAAATTTTTTTAACATAGAAAATTGTTTTGATGCAGATGTGATGTATGATTATTTACTTAGTCGACGTGAATAAAAGTTTTACCTCAATCTTCAGTGAAAATTTTCTGGGTTATGATGAAGAATGTAATTGCGTCTACCATATCAAGGAGGCACACTTGTGCCTCTATAAAGAGGCGACCCACCACAATGTTAAGCGATTTCAGGTCCTAGAGGTCGCAGAGAGACGGCGGTGATCGCATTTTGTAGCCCAAGCTCAAACTAAGAAACATGCAGAATTTCATCCTCCACCGACTTTATCTTCATGGGGTAAACTGGGCCGGAAGTTTCGACCCTCCCACCACAGCCCCCCTTTAACGTTGTCCGATTGAGCTGAAATTTAGAGGTTAAGCTTTCCTAGGGCTCTGGAGTTTATCCTCGAACTTCCAGCTCAATCTAATAACTTCGTCTCTGTTTTCCAAAAACCAAATATAGCCCCTTAAACTTCATTTCTCTTTTTTTTCTTGTTATCCTCGTCTACAGGCCACAGTTGGCAACTGATCCGGGTGAATGAGGACTCATTCGAAGCAGAATTTGACCTGTTAGTGCCTTTTAATATTTTCAGACCGAAAAAATTATCCCCCGAATTTACATTTACGAAAAACCTCGTTTTCCTATAAGAACCCGCTATAAGCGGGCTCTTATCGTTTCCCGTTCGGGCTAGCCCGCAAGCCCGCAAGATGTCAAATCAGCTAACAGTTAGTCAAGCAATAATAAGTAATAAACTGTACAAAAACGTGCAGAAATTATTTGAAAAAAAACTACGTTTTCTAAAGAGTTAAAGAGGCTGAGTTACAAGGTCGAACCTTAAAACGTACAGGGATTAGGAGGCACAGTTGGGGGCTGCCGCCCCCAAACCCCCCGCTTCCGCAGCCTTTAAATAAAAAAAAAGAAGTTTTTTAAACTGAAAGTAAGGAGCGACATTAAATCTTAAAACGAACAGAAATTATTCCGTATATGAAAGGGGCTGTGCCCTCCTCAACGCCTCGCTCTTTACGCTAAAGTTTTATTGTTAAAAAAAAAGAGTTGTGAGAAAGTCAAACTTTAGCGTAAAGAGCGAGGCGTTGAGGAGGGCACAGCCCCTTTCATATACGGAATAATTTCTGTTCGTTTTAAGATTTAATGTCGCTCCTTACTTTCAGTTTAAAAAACTTTTTTTTTTTTATTTAAAGGCTGCGAAAGCGGGGGGTTTGGGGGTCGGCAGCCCCCAACTGTGCCTCCTAATCCCTGTACGTTTTAAGGTTCGACCTTGTAATTCAGCCTCTTTAACTCTTTAGAAAACGTAGTTTTTTTCATATAATTTTTACTAAAAAAGAACGGGGTTGAAGAACCGTGTTGAGGGTCTACGGGCTTCTTTTGTTCTTCAAAATGTACAGATCGATATTAATTCATGATTGTGGTTCAGATGAAGTGCAACATGCCTCTTTGCAAAAAAGCTGCCAGTAGGGGAGACATTGGAGGCGTCACAAACTCGGCTAATACCTCTAATTATACAGATTAAGAATCGCTGAATAATTCCAGTTGAAATAGTGCCTCCCTTTCAGAGGCAACGCTGTAGCGTTGCCTATAGTAAAGGCCATACGGCTCCACTGTTTTATTTTTTTTTTTTTTCCCAGAGGCACTTCATACGGAAGGGGTCGTCGTAGAAACTTAAAAGGGAGCTCGTTCGATTGGAAATCGAGAGTTCTAATGCCCTTTTTAATAGTAAAAAATGATTGTAGGGCAACTTGCACCCCCCTCCCCACGCCTCGCAGTCCCCCCAATACATCCCATCAAAATTTGGAGATGGCCCTTTTGTTCAACGTAGTTGTTTTCCACATAGAAAATATATTTTTGATGAGGACACTCCCTCAAAACCCTCCGGGCACTAATTTTAAGTTATTCCCTTGGAGCATGTCATGTTTTTATAGAAGGCGTTGCCGTAGAAACTTCAAAACTGGCTCATTCGATTGGAAATTCAAAGGGCTAATGCCCTTTTTAATAGTCGAAAGTGATTGGAGGGCGACTAGCCCCCCCCCTCCCCACGCCCATCATTTCCCCAAACACATCCAATCAACATTTTGAGATAGCCATTTTGTTCAGCGTAGTTGATTTCCAGATAGAAAATATTTTTTTGAGGAGGACACTCCTCCACAACCCTCGGCAAGGGTTTTAAGTTATGCCCTGGGGCATAACTTTAAGTTATGCCCTTGGTTTTTATAGAAGGCGTTGTCGTAGAAACTTCAAAAAAGGCTCATTCGATTGGAAATTCAAAGAGATAGTGCCCTTTTTAATTGTCGAAAGTGATTGGAAGGCAACTAGCCCCCCCCCACGATCATCATTTCCCCTCACACATCCAATCAAAATTTTTACATAGCCTTGTTGTTCAGCGTAATTGATTTCCAGATAGAAAATATGTTTTTGAGGAGGACACCCCCCCACAACCCTCGGGGTAAGGGGTTGAAGTTATGCCCTGGGGGCATATAAGGGTTTTACTGAAGGAGCTGTCATAGATACTGCACCACAGGATCATTCGATTAGAAATTCAATGGGCTAGTGCCCTTTTTAATAGTCAAAAGTTATTGGAGGGCAACTAGCCCCCCCCCCACCCCCCGAATTTCCCCAAACCCAACCCATAAAAAGTTTGGGCTAGCCAATTTGTTCAGCGTAGTTGATTTTCAGATAGAAAATATGTTTTTGTGCAGGACACTCCCCCACACCCCTCAAGGCAAGGGTTTTAAGTTAGCCCCTGGGGGCATATAAGGTTCTTATAGAAGGTGTTGTCGTAGAAAATTCAAAAAGGCTTAATCGATTGGAAATTCAAAAGGTTCGTGCCCTTTTTTATAATAGAAAGTGATTGGAGAGTAACTAATCCCCCTCTCACGCCCGTATTTTCCCCAAACGCATCCAATAAAAATTTTGAGACAGCCATTTTATTAAGCGTAGTTTTAAGTTCTGGAAATTAGGTATTTGAGGATGACAACTCCCCCAAAGCCCTCAGGGCAAGGGTTATAATTTAAGGATTCTCCGAATCCTTCATATTGTTTCTTATGGAAGGAATGCTCCTATAAACTTTAGAGATGGATCATTTGATTGGAAATGTAAAGCTCTTTTTAAGTTTTTGATAGTAGAAAAAGCTGGGAGTGCAACTAGCCCCCCCCCCCTCCTCCATGCCTTAAACGCATACAGGAAACAATTTGTGGTTGACAATTTTTTTAAATATTAGAAAGTTCCGTTAACACAAAACTCTGGTGTCGACACACCCCACCAGGGCCCAGGGGTAGGCGTTGTAAGTTATGCCCTGGGGGCATATAATTAATCAAAAAATCATTAAATAAACAATCAATGCAAGCAAACATACCATAGATATTAAAGTAAATCAATAAGTAAATTTAGTTTTTTAAATTAATTTTCTTATGTTACTAAGTTTTAGACAATAGAAAACTAAAGGTCATAAAGGCAATAAGGTTTCGATGTTTTATTGTTTTTTAGTTGTGCACTAAGATTAGTGAAAACAGGGCCACCAACGGGAAGGTTGTGCACAGCCAGCCCCGTCCGCCCACCCTTCAGGATTAAAACCGATCCCCTAATATCCTCCCATTAGTAGTGCAGATGTGAGGATAGCCTTATATAGTGCTTGTTAATTGTTATCTCTTTTGTAAAGTTATTTTAGTTTTTTTTATTTAATTTTTTTCTGTTACGAAGTTTTAGACAATAGAAAACAAAAGGTAGAAAAGACCATAAGGCTTCAATGTTTTATTGGGTCTTTTTCCAAAAACTCCTCATTTTGTTCTGTACAGACAGCCTTGCCTATCTTTCCCTTAGCATTAAACCTGACGCCCTGATATCCTCCCATTTCCATTGCAAATGAGAGGATAGGTCTGTCCAACCCCGCAATATCCTCGCATTTGCAGCGCAAATGTTCGTATAAACTTTAGAGAGGGCTCATTTGATTGGAAATTGGAAGTTCTAGTCCAGCTCTTAAGATTCAAAATTAATCGAAGGGCAAATAACCCCCCCCCCACACGCCCTTTTTCCTCACCCCTTCCTTTGAACTAATTCTGTTTATACCTGAAGGCCCAATGAGAGTTAGAATGTTTTGGTATTAACACACACACCTATTAGGCATCTGCTCTCCTCCCTAACAAGGAAAGAAACAGAGAGTGTAAGGCAGTGGCGGATCCAGGGGAGGGGTGAGGGGGGCGCCCCCCCCTAACGTAGTCTAAAGTAATGCAACTTACTTAATTAACGCAAGATTGCGTTAATTAAACTTGCTATTTTTTAATCCATTCATTGGTGTCAATCTCTGTCCACAAGTTATGCAAGCTGTCTATTGTTCATATATAAGGTTATTATCAAAGAGGTAATCGTATAGACTTTGAAAAAAGCCTCATTCGATTTAAATTGAAAGTTCTAGATCCGTTTTTTAACGTCAAGAATAATCGGAGAGGAGGCAACCCCCCCCCCCCATGCCATAAAAACTTGAAACTTTTTGCAATCAAAAACGAACAAAATTAATTAAAAAAAACTTTCCGAAAAATAATTTTTTAAAATAAAATTAAAGGCCATTTTAAAATTAAGCTCAGGATATAAAAATATATTTTAAAATTCAAACTAAAAACGACCAGAAACTACTATTAAAGAATAAATGAAACCCAACACTAACAGAAATTAAATAAACAATTATAGCAAAAAACATACAACAAGTAATAATATTAATGAATAAACAAATCTTTAAGGGAGTAATGCTTAATTTTAATATGAAAATCGATCTTGAAACGAACAAAGATAGTTTGCTATTAAAGTATAATGAAAACTTGAACCAAACATGAAATAAATAAACAATCAATGTGAATAAACGTACAGTATTTATGAATGAAAATGAGTAAATAAATCTTAAAACAAGTCAAAATAAAATTGAATATATAAATCAAGTTTGAATCGAATAGAAATAACCACAAACAAGAATGTGGGTATCGCCTCACTACAGAAGCCTAAAACCTACTGCGTCATTGGCGCTTTACTGAAAACGAATCATATTACAAATGTTTTCTTTTGTACTTAATAATGAAGATAAATATTAAAATTGCAGTAAAATTTTGAACCGCTGAGGTTTCAGCAATAAATATCATTATGCATAATAAATTCAGTTTCATTTATTAGTTATTTCCATTATTGGTCAAGACAAATGTAGTTTCACTACAAACAAAAGTTTTATACTGCCCCCTTCAATAACTGTAAAAACCTAAAGACTAATGCGTCATTGGCACTTCACTGAAAACGAATTACTGTTATATTACAATTTTTTTCTTTTCAAGTTCTTACAGAATTTAAAATGAAAATAAAAATTACAGTGAAAAAAAAAATATTGAACTGATTGATATTTTCACAATTAATATCATTATATATTTAATATTCAATTTGATTTTGTTTATACTTTCCAAGACTGTTCAAGACTCGTATAGTTTTCAGTAAGGCACCAATGACGCAGTAGGTTTTAGCTTCTGTAGTGAGGCGATACCCACATTCTTGTTTGTGGTTATTTCTATTCGTTTCAAACTTGATTTGCATATTCAATTTAAGTTTCACTTGTTTTAAGATTTATTTATTCATTTACATTAATACATATTGTATGTTTGTTCGCATTGATTGTTTATTTAATTTCTGTTCGTCTTCAGTTTCATTTATACTTTAATAGCAAACCATTTTTTTTTGTTTCGAGCTTGATTTTTATATTCAGTATGAGCATTACTCTCTTTAAAATCTATTTGTTCATTTATATTATTACTTGTTGTATGTTTTTTGCTATGATTGTTTATTTAATTTCTGTTCGTTTTGGGTTTCATTTATTCTTTAATAGTAATTTCTGGTCGTTTTGGGTTTGAATTTAACAGGTATTTGTATCTCCTGAGCTTAAGTTTAAAACGGCCTTTACTTTTCTTTGAAAAACTTTTTTTTCGGAAAGTTTTTTAAATTAATTACACTAAAGAGTAGCTGCAGTAATATCATGCTGAAAAGTTAGGACAAGAGACATAGTGTTAATTAGGCTGTATATGATAATTTGTAAGTTTCAATCCTTATCGACGCTAACGATTGAAAAGGTTCAACTGACTGCAAGGTCAATATATATATATATATATATATATATATATATATATATATATATATATATATATATATATATATATATATATATATATATATATATATATATATATATATATATATATATATATATATATATATATATATATATATATATATATATATATATATATATATATATATATATATATATATATATATGAAAAATTCGGTTCCATTTCCTCTACGGAGAGGAACGTGCAGGTAAGAATAGATTGATAGGAAGGTCATTTTTACTGTCTGCTGACGATGAGGCGTTTGAAACATGTGCAATATGTTTACTTTTTTTGGTGTTCCGTCCGGATTTAGCCTCGGCGGAGGAAGTTTGAGGAATATTATTCTACCCACTCCAGTGAAAACAAGTGCGTTTTACGAGCTTATGCCCCAGATATCCTGCTTATAGATAATCCATAGCAAAGAAACAAAACCAATGCAAGAGATTACATTCTTGTGTCAATTTGCCTACATTTTGTTTGTTTATGATTAATTTAATGGTACATTAGATAGATACATTCAAGGCTGAATTGGCTGCAAAGGCCAAATAATATTTTTGAACCCCTTCCTCGGATTCATGACTAAAGTGCTGTTGCAACACTCCGCGTTACCCACAACAGAAATTATTACGTATATGAAGCAAAACGGAAGAAAAGTTTTAAAAAAAGTATCAGAGCCATGCAACCGAAATATCTACTACAAGAAAACAGCACTATATAAATATTCTGTAAAAGTTAAACGTCGGTTAAAAGAGTCGTGGTTGAGTGGATGGTAGCTCTCCTCACGTTTAGGCTAAACGGTAATATGGTATTAAAAACAAACAAGAATAAAAAGAAGTTTATTCAAATGAAAGTAAAGAATGACATTAGGACATAAAACAAAAACAAAAAATTATATACCAGAAATACAAATATGACGCAATTCCTTGAGACAAGTGGGATCGAACCTGCCAACCTTTGGTCAGGAATCACAGCTCTCTCCAACACGTTATCCCAAGGTATTAGTTATAATAATTCTTCTAGGACGCAACTCATTTACTATAATCAGTAGAATTTCAATGACTAGAATCTTAATAGGCCTAGTAAAATTTTCAAAATATAGAAAATAGGTTCTCTATTTTCAATAGGTCCTCAAAAATATAAATGTTTTTACATTTATATTTTTAATAAATCAAATAATATTAACATTTTGATTACTAAATATCAGTATATGTATATTAAACTGACAATGCACATTCAGTTGTATTTTTTTCAGTGAAGTTCAAATTGTGTTCTGGCCTTGGGAAGGCATAGGGGTTGAGCCCTACTCATGTTAATTGCTATAAAAGCTCGCATTTGGGGATGACTAAGTGTAGCCCAGTCATTTACGGGAAGTCAACTGTGGGTTAAACTAGTCTGTGCTATTCAGACTATAAAATTAACTGTAAAAAATATTTTATTTAAAAATTACTCATAAAAAAATTCAAATGAAACATTTCGAAAAACAATAAAAACTTTTTGATAGCCTTGACAATAAAAATAAAGATTGGATTAAGCAGATTATTGTATCTAACTGTTCTTTATCATCCAGACTGGTGATTTTTGGATAATTATTTAGTTTTTTTTTTACATTTTATACGGTAAACCTGCTCGTTCCTAGCGACAAGTAGGCTATTCTCCTTGCAGATAAGGTAAACCTTTGAAGTAACATTTATAAACTTTGTTTTCTAGGGAGAATAGAGTCACTCATTTGTTTATCTTCATACTCGTTGGTCTGAGTTCATTCATGACATCAGTGCTGAAATACATTCCTATGCCTGTACTTTACGGTGTCTTTATGTACATGGGTACTGCACCTTTAAGTGAAATGGATTTCTATCATAGAATCAAACTGTTCTTCATGCCTGCGAAATATCAACCTGATCATATTTACATAAGAAAGGTTAGTCGAAATGGTTCAATTTTTTATGCAACGATAAGCAAGAACTAACAAAACTTACTTGTAAAAATGTACCAAAGTTTAATCTTAATTATCCAAAAACAATCATTTGTAGAAGAAGCACAGGTCACAGGTAAACGAGCTGCTTACGTAGTTATCTAAAATAGTTTTATGTGCTCGCCCTGGGATTTACAGATTTGAAATTATTATTGATATTATTCTTACACTAATATTATTATTGTCAATGCAAAAAGAGTTAAGCCCAATTTCTGTTTGTTCAGTTGAACATTCGATCTTTGTGCTATTTCAGTTGGAATAGTTGTTTGTTCAGTTGAACATTTGTTCTTTGTGCTATTTATTTAGCACAAAGAGAAAAAAAAGTATAAACTCGCTAATTTTCTGCAGCTTGGAGGCTTACGATATTTGATATTATGCCTAATATATCCAATTTAGTACTTTTCGTTATGTGTTTAGCTAAGTGCGACTTGGACTGAAGAAAACGCTTGAATTAAAGTTAATTCACCGCGCATTCTGCTTTCGTTTGACTCAAATTTTAAACGAATAAGGAAGCATTAATCCTATTACACCAAATACTAAATTAAACGTGAAAAATAAAGACTAGTTGTATACCAACACCTGAACACTTTTTAAGAGGTATTGGTCACCTTGATAATGTTTACGGTGATTGTGTAATTATTATAGTGGTGTGCTCACATTTACAAAAAAATAAAATCAGTTATTGGGACAATCTTATTCAAAAGAACAGGCTGCAGATACATGTTTGTACTTACCAGATACTCACCAGAGACTTTTTCGGCGAGCATATTGTCGACCAACAATTTTGGTCAACAATCGGGGAAATATATTTGTTTATCAACAATTATGGATCAACGATATTTCTCGCGTGAACATGAATTTTTATTACTGTTGGAAAAATATGATAATATTTTCTAAAAAAGTTGAGCATTATTTTATCATTTTCTGTTGGACTCGTGTTTACTCGGTTGATCTTTCAATGTTTACGCAGCTTTTCACTGTTTGATCAAATTCTATATGTTTTGATTTTCTAAAACTAAATTTGTCTATTGCCCTTTGGAGGAGAAAAGGATAGATAATTACAAAAAAGTACCTTCTCCTGTCTTGCTTCAGGCAAGAGATAAAGCT
Source organism: Artemia sp. Qi Xiang Cuo (assembly GCF_049724085.1). Classification (NCBI taxonomy): domain Eukaryota; kingdom Metazoa; phylum Arthropoda; class Branchiopoda; order Anostraca; family Artemiidae; genus Artemia; species Artemia sp. Qi Xiang Cuo. Next base: position 41,714,102 of record NC_142805.1, read on the forward strand.
AATAATAAAAATAACAAGCTTTTCGAAAAGTAACTGTTTTTCCTCTTCTTTTGTAAGAACAAAAAAGTTTCCCTTATGATATACTGCCTTGAAATTTCCCCCTTAATTTGACAAACAAGCTTGACAAGCAACGATTTCAATTGTTGATCGTTTTCATCTGCAATTTTGATCAACAAAAAATTTGTTGGTCGCTAGAACACAGTTGTTGATTTTAAATGTCTTGCCAAAACAGACTGTTGGTCAAAAATGTTGATCAATAACGTCATCAGAAAAGGCCTCAAGTGAAGAAACACGATCACCAGTGTATTTTGAGCAAATGACTACACAAAATAACCATAGATCTAGAAATATAACACTGATTAAATAATGAATACTTTTTTTTAAGTATCAAAAACCCAAAATTAAAAAAAGATTAGTGAATTTAATATCCCAGAAACAACTAATTAAAAAAACGAAATAAATAAGTTCCAAAAATTGCACACCAGACCAAATAAAAAAACACAAAAGAAAAATCAAACATAATTAAAATAAAACTAAAAATAGAATAAAGAAATAGAAACAATTAAGAAAAAATAATTATGACTTATGAGCTAACTAGAGATTGAATATGACACAAAATTAGGTTACATGAACAAAGCAGATACATCAAAAATTAAAATTATTCAAAAAATTGAAATAAAATTAATATAATTATTAAATTTATAATTTTTATATAAAAAAATTAATAAAAAATTTAATTAGAAATAAAAATAAAAAATATTCAATGCAAAAAAAAAAAAAAATATAAAAACACAAACAAATGATTTAAATTAATAAAAATGTAAAATTAACCAGTCCCAAAATTGTAAACCAGAGTTAAGTAAAACAAAATTTCAAAATAAAGTAGTTGTTTCGAACAACCAAAAATCAAAAGACCATAGCCAATTAAGGTAAAATAAGCAAAATATAAACAAATTCCAAAAAATCATTTTAACTTCAATTGAATAGAGTTCGTCAAACCACGCTCATTTTAATCATCTAAGTGCAACTACCGCAAGAAAGTAAAAAAATAAAATCCAAACCAATTTTTCTTAGTTATTTCAATTAGAACAAAAGCTTAAATTTTAATTTTTCCCTTATCTTCTCTAGGACAATTTCAGGAATCTCTGTTGTATATTTTAAAACTCTGCTTCCTTTCTTTTATCACAATGCTTTGAAAATAAATTTTCTTCTTTTTCTCTACACAAACGCATTCAATAAGTTCATCCTCCCCTCCTACACATCATACACAATGAAATGAAAAGTACCAACCTTATATACAATTAAATAAAAGAAAAAACAAGTTTTTTTAACTGAAAGTAAGGACCGGCGTTTAAACTTAAAACGAACAGAAATTATTCCGTATATGACAGGGGCTGTCCCCTCCTCAACACTTCGCTCTTTACACTAAAGTTTTTTATTGTTAAAAAAAAATAGAGTTGTGAGAAAGTCACTTATGTTTATTATTCATATGTATATGTACTTATGTTTATTATTTGTTTTGGGATGTGCGCATGCATTTGAGGCTGTTTGAATAGAAAAAAAAAAATTAATGTTATTTCACAAGTAATAACTTCCTTTTAAAATTCGAAATCCTTTCCCCTTGTTTACTTAGATGTGAATTTTCCTTTCATTTTGACCAAAAATTATGTTTTCTGCTTTACAGTTAAAAGTCGGTATAATGGCAATGCAAGATTTTTTTATATATAGAAAAACATGTTTATTCGTCCTATGCCGGATTAATTATTCCCGTTTTGTTTCCAGATTCCATTGAAGAGAATTAATATATTTACGCTCGTACAACTTGTGTGTTTCGCCCTTCTGTGGGTTGTCAAAATGACTGACGCAATTTCTATTTGCTTTCCTCTTATGGTAAGTAAAATATCATAGGGTGTTGCAAAGTCATAATATAAACAAAGTAAAAATAAGCATTTAAGTCGAAGGGTACGAATTAGTAGAGTATTTGTTTAAGATTAGGAAAAAGTGTCATAAATATCTATTTTAATAGCTCTGTAAAGGAAGAAGCCAAGCAGTTAATAAATAATATACACAATTTCACTTTCTCTCTAAACAAATTTGTTTTCTTATTTTTTGAGTATTGTAAGACTTATGTACAAGAATCTTGCCTATTTTTAAACTAAAACCCAATCGATGGCTATAAGTGTATAATGTTACCGTTAATCCAGAGAAAAATTATTGACTATATTCTTTTTTGATTTTAATAATGTATATATTTTTCTTATAATTAAAAAAAAAAACTTTTTACAAAAAATAAATTTTTAAAATAAGAGTAAAGAACTCCATTAAACCAATAATTAACAAAAATAAAATCAAATAATCTACCAAGCGTAAAACTACCACAAGTCAGCATCGATAAATAAATCAAACTCAAAACGCACAGAAATTACAATAGGCTAAATGACCGAGTGAAACTCAAGACGAGCAGAAATTAACATGAGTAGGGCATAAAACCCTTATGCCTTCCCTAGGATAGACAATAATTTGCACTTTAAATAAAAAAATACAAATAAATGTTCATTTTTATTTTGATATACATGTTATGATATTTATTCCTTAAAATGTTAATAATATTTGATTTATTAAAGTTATAAAAATGAAAAGATTAAAAAAAAAAAAAATTATGTTCTAGCCTTGTAAGGCATAGGGGGTTATTGCCTTTTGATCAGTTGAACATTGCTTTCATGATGCCCCGGAAGTTTCACTTTTAAACGTTAAGCCGTTCCAAAAGTATTGTTGATGTGCTATTTTGACACTTTTTGACGCCTTTTTTAACTTAATAATCAAAGCCTTAAAATCTGTTGAAATTAAAGTAGTAGTTGGTGCAGTTTAGTAGCAGTGGTAGCAAAAGGAAAAGTAACAGTAGTATTAGTGTTAGTAGTGACATGCATATATTACCTTTTCATCAATTGATCTTCCTCTTTAAGATTTCTCCGAAAGTTTCAACTTAATACCCAAGTCAATTCTTGAGATACGCCCATTTGACAATCAGCATGTGCATAGTGTGTTTTGATTTTGTTCAAATTCCCCCTCAATATTCTGTTAAATATTTACCTTCATACGTGTAGCCTTAATTGTACTACTATTATAGTAGTAGTGATAGTAGTAGGAACAGCAGTAGCAGCAATAGTGTATTAATAGTAGCAGTAGTAACAGTTGTAGCAGCAGTATTAATAACTGTAGTAGCAGGTACACTTTGCCTTTTGGTCAACTAAACATCCCGCTCATGATGCCCCTGAAGTTTCCTCATGGTATGATAAGCCGTTCCAAATATATTGCTGATACGCCCGTATCAGCAATCTGTATACGCATAATAAGTTTTAATTTAGTTCAAATTTCCCCACAACGTTTCCTCAGACATTTTTTCCAGTATCCTCAGCCTTAGTAGTAATCACTACAAAAGTATTAGTTTTAGTGATACTAGTGGTAGTAGTAATTGTGATTGTGGTAGCAGTAGAAGCAGCATAAGTTATAGTAGTAGTAGCGTGCAAATATTGCCTTTTTGGTTAATTAATCATCTCCCTTATCACTTCTTGAAAATCATAAATTAATATACTCGTACACATAACATTTACAATCTGCATGCGCATAGTGTGTTTTGATTTTGTTCAAATTCCCCCTCAGAATTCTGTGAAACTGTAAAATTCAAACTTATAACCTAATTTTACTACTATCATAATAGTAGTGGTATTTGTAGGACGAGTAGTAACAGCAATAGCATATAATAGTGTATATTATAGTAATGACAGCAGTAGAAGCAGTAATAATAGAAGTAGTAACAGTAATATTTTGACTTTTGGTAAACTGAATATCCCACACATGATGACCCTGAAGTTGCCTCTTGGTATGATAAGCCGTTCCAAAAATATTGCTGATACGCCCGTAACAGCAATCTGTATACGCATAGTAAGTTTTAATTTAGTTCAAACTTCCCCAAAAAGTTTCTTCGGATATTTTTTCTAATATCCTCAGGCTTAGAAGTACTCGCTGCAGACGCATTAGTTTCCGTGATAGTAGTGGTAGTAGTAAAACTACTTGTGGTAGCAGTAGTAGCGGAATGCAAATATTGCCTTTTTGGTCAATTGATCATCTCCCTTATCATTTCTTGAAAATTCCAAGTTGATATACTCAGACATTCCTGAGTTATTCCCTTTTGACAACCCATATACACATAACATGTTATGATTTAGTTCAACACTCCCCTCAACATTCTCTAAAAAACTCATCTTAATGCCCTTCGTATTTTGGTAAATTAAAATTCAACCATACATACCTTTTCTCACTAACAAATACTAGGCTATATGTGAACAAGGAATAAAGTGCATACCCCGGGCAAAGCCCGGGCCCTCAGCCTCGAGGGGGGGGGGTGGAAATCCCAAATAAAAAAAAAATGATTGTTTAAAAAATGCTGAAAAAAAATTTATGTCTCAAAACTTTTTTTGTAGATTTGTAATGGAAAATGAAATGATGGGCGTGGGGGGGGGGTGTTGGTTTCTCTCAATCAGTCTTAAGAAAATATGGCTTTTTTCTGTTAAAGTCAATTTATTCTTCAGCTGTCCTCTAAGAATTAAAAATTTATTTAAATCCTTTGAAAACGTATAGATTTGTAGTTTTTTGATCTACACTCTTTGACATTTTCACAAATACCTTTATGTGACAACTAATATTTATGTCGGCTTTTTTTTGATTTTTTTCTTTGTCCACCTTAAATTAAGGTCTGGTCCCCCCCCCCTCCGCCCCACTTGCCTGGTTAATTATATAAATCCCACCTCGCAAGACAGAACAACAAAAATAAATATCTATGGGACAGAAACAAAGTTGGAAGCATAAAAATATAAAAAAAACTAACTTATACTAATCTTTTATGATGTAAGATTTAACAGGAAAAGTTTATCTATACCGCGTATATTTTTTTTAATTTTATACTTAATAAGTTGATAACAAGTATTTAAATGTAACCTTCGTTCAAACTTTTCTTCTTTAAAAGTGCCTAAATGTAGGTCAAATTTTAGCGAAGGTGGAACTCTTCTCATCTCAGTAATTCTCATCAGTATTACAACTGATGAAGGTCACTTCATATTTGACAAAAATATTTAATATTTTTTGGAAAATTTATCACCGTCTATTAAAAGATTTTATCGCTATTATAACTTTTATTTATCGACAAACATGTCTATGGTCAGTAAGAAGAAATAGCATAATTTGTTGAAACAAAACAGTGCAATATGCTTCAAATCGATCGGACCATCGAGATTTCGTCGTTTCCAGATTTAGTTATTTTACTTGCTGGTTTACTAAAAAAACATATAAAAAAATCCAGTGAGGTTGTTCTGGATTTGAATGTTGGACAGCATTACGCTCACTTCCAATTTTTTTAAAGAACTATTTTGTTTTGTCTTGAATGGTTTAACTATTCGTTAAGTGCAAAGACACACACACGGATTAATAGACCCTTCATTTTAAACCACCACAAATATAATATCTGTCTTGCCATTCTCGTGTCCTTATTGCTCTGGTTTACTCAATAGACTAAGAAGGATAAAAATTAAAGTAATTTTTTTATACAGTTTGCAATTGACAGCATTTAATAGTCACTAGTCAAATTCTACAGGAATAAGACACATATGATTTTACTTCTTATAATTATCTGACTTGTATCGAGAAAGTTAAACGCCTAGTTCTTTTAACATAACAACGGACTAAGGATATACTAAATCTGTGGATTTAATTATTTAGTCTTGTAAAACATCACTAATATGGAATAACCGAAGAATAAATTTGCTTGAGCTTCCTCGTTTCATTTGGATTAGCCTAGTATTTGATATAATTGGCTTTTACTTGGTTTCGATCAAAATGCAGGATTGACAAGTTTTCTTTTCAGTTTTGTATTAATTTCGTTTTTTCAGCTTATCATCATGATCTTCGTGTGCAAGAGTCTTGATAATTTCTATACAAAAGATGAATTGCGGGTCATCGACGCCGTCATACCCCCATTTAAACAAAAAAAAGACAAAAAGGGTATGGACTTCGAAGAGCCTATGAATACTCCCGATTCACAACCAAAGGGGAAAATGAATATTTCAGAAGAGCTTAACAACTGTGGAGTATGGACCCATCTTACGCAAGGAGTGTAAGTTTTTATTCAGTTTTATGTTATATCAGGGACCTGTCGAAACTCGATTTTGGACTCCTAAGACTTAAGCTATTTTTTCGTCTAGATGGTACCAGAAACAGTGAAAATGACATCTGATTGTTCGAATTGAACAAAACCGTACAAATTTAAAAAAAATTACGAAAAACTGAAAATTCAATTCTTAATGATGAAGACCTCCATATTCAGCTATGCAGGTTTTGGTAGTACTGGGTGCCAAATTTCAGAGTAAGAAACGTGGGTGAAAACAGCAATGAAAAGCAAAAATACATGTCAGCAAACAGCGTAACAAAATATAGCGTTCCTTTAACCGTATTCATGTCTTTGAGAACCAAGAGATTGTTCAAGTCTGAATTTTCATAGATGAAAAACATTGTCAAAAATAAAAAATCAGTTTTACTTATTTATTTTCACAGTTCAACCTGAAAATACTGACAAAAATATTATACTGCAATCTAAACTTCATAATTTAGAAACTGTCAAAAGCAAAATCTTTGAAAATCGTGTTCTTCATGTTTGAAAATATTGGAGGTGTATCATTAAGGAGGGTAAATGTTGGAGGGTAAAGTCTCTTTTTAGGGGCTTCAGTCGGTGTATTTTTGACTTGGTAGCATTAATTGATAGATTGGATTCGGTACACTTGAAATTAAGTTATTCGAAAATGTCACTATAAAAGAAAAATACATCAGTATTACCTTCAATTAGATAAGACATCATATAATTTATACACGTCTTCATGCTTACTCAGTAGGTAGTTGATCAGAGCGAAAAATGTTATGACTGAAAGTTTGGTGCCTTGTGGGGCCCCACAAGCTATATCACTCCAGTAGGAGTAGGTGTCCTCTTCGTGGAGGGCGAATACCTTCTGCTGCCTCCCAGACAGAAAATCCAGTACAACTGTTAGAGTTTGAAGACCATAGGCGGGCGTGCCTTGTTTGCCTCTCATTACTGGCAATCTCACGGTCTTATGTCAATTTGTGTTCGTACTATTTTGTGTTCCTTTTGTTTTTGCAAAGTGGCATTGGATTACCCTAATATAGTTTTAACAACAAAAAAGTAAATTTTGATAGAAGAAAATTTATAATTAGAAAACTTTTGAATTTCTTAATCTAGTCTTGGATAAAATTTGTGACTACTGATGCTACCACCAGTGGAATGGAAATCTGAACTTGTTCGAGTTTTTCAGAGAATTCTGATTCTGCATTAAAAGTTATCAATTATTATTGTGGTTATCAAAAAGTTGTGAATTATGATGATAACTTAAAGTTATCAGTATTGCGGTCGATAGAAGACTATTGAGAACCTTGTAAATTAGTCTTTATTTTGTGAAGGTTGCTATTGGAATTTTCTGCTCTTAAGAGAACTGCCTGTTTTTCGGGATCGGTTTTGTATCTTCGCTCCAGCGCTAGTTTGTAGAATTATTTAGAAGTTGGAAAATATAACGCATCACGTTATTTGAGTTATTTTAAAAGTTACATCTTTATTAATGTGAGAAGAAACAATTTTGTTCTTTTTAAATTTCAATTTTGCTCTTTGATTCCATTACAAAAGACTTTGTTTTTTTTTTAGAAACGGTATAAAACGCAAGGCCTAAAATATGGTTTGGTATGGTCAAAATCATAAAAAAGTGCATCTTAAGCTACTATTTTTAAATTTTTCAGGTGGGATGGGAGTTGTCGTACAGATTTCAAGGTGGTATTCCTTATACTACCCTGGGGGAGAGAGAGAGAGAGAGAGAGAGAGAGGGGGGGAGAGAGAAACAGAGAGAGAAGTTTTTAATACAAAGCTTTAGTAGATCTTTGCTAATTTGAAAATTAAAAAACATAAAAATTTAAACAAATGCTTAAAAAATTGCACAAATAAATGACACTATCGGTCTGCTCATGCAGGTATAGGTATCAGTTGGAGTTCTTGTATGGTTTTTCAGTTTGATGGGGCATCTGTGGGGAGACTTTCATAGATGGTTGGGTTTAACAGCAATGCTTTTCCAAATCTCCAGATGAGATTGCGCTGTCTTTGCTCAAGGCATTGGATGTCAAGTTTATTGAGTGCTTCTTGGTAGGGAATATCACTACATCCAAGGATGATCCTAACTGCCCTTTTCTGCACTGACTCTAGGTCGTGCATTAGGTGAGCAGTATGTAGTACGGAAGAGCCTAAAGAAAATGACTCTCAGTATTTTCACTTCAGACACAACAGGAAATGGGACTTCAGGGAGGGGAGGGGTAAAGTCTCTTTTTAGGGGCTTCAGTCAGAGTACTTTTGACTTGGTAGCATTAATGGTTAGATTGGATTCGTTACACTAGAAATTAAGCTCGTCGAAAATTTCACTAGCAAACAGAACTACAGGAGTATTACCTTCAAGCAGATAAGACATCCACTAATTTATACCTGTCTTCATGCTTACTCAGGCTGTAGTTAATCATAGCGAAACATTTTATGCCTGAAAGTTTGGTGCCTTGTGGGGCCCCGCAAGCTATATCACTCCAGTCGGAGCAGGTGTCCTCTTCGTGGAGGGTGAATACCTTCTGCTGCCGCCCAGACAGAAAATCCAGTACAACTGTTAGAGTTTGAAGACCATAGGCAGGCGTGCCTTGTTTGCCTCTCATTACTGGCAATCTAACGGTCTTATGTCAATTTTTGAATTCTTGATCAGCATGCCTTTCCAAAAACTAACCTGACAAGTATGTGTCCAATATGAGAGTCATGCATACTCCTGCCATTTACCCGTGCCCTAGCCATTTAAACGTTTGCCTCTTAATTTCTTGGACTACCTGTCTGGGCTTTTCTCCGTTTACAATCATTCATGTCTTGATGTAACCTACTAAAAACTCGGGCAAAATCCTTGATAACTTAAGTTCAAACTCAACGGACACGAAGCGGACTTGAATCGCATTACCCTTAGCTTAAATGTAATACCTGCACTTAGAGGATATAGAAAGTAAATTGCTGCAAAAAACGATGAACGCGAGATAAACAGACAACTCCCGGTGCTCTAGTGACTTTAGAATAGGGTCGAAAATTCTTACTTGGTAGACTAAAGTTCTGCATTTAGAGAGTTCTCCGTACTAATATTTTTCTATGGATTTACTCACTTGAGCAAACAGGTAGCTAATTATGAAAGACTCACTTAGAGAAATCAAATCTGTTTCTTTGAAATCAATTATATCTAATTAAACTTTCTTGCTTAAAAAAGTCTCCCTAATCTCTATAATTACTTTTGTAATTCATAATACACTATGAAAGAAAAAAAAATACCTTTGTTGACATTGAGAAAATTTATGTTCGAACTTAAAATACAAAGAAAAATTTGGAATAATAATGATGTGAAAAAATAGTATTATTCAGAAAATAGAGTTGACTGTATACTATATCTCGAATTAATCACCCTCACACGAGGATCAAAACTGTCAAAGCATGAATTTTAAATGCACTTCTTCCTTGTCTCATAGGATAAGAGAAAATGTTGCTTGTAGGAATAATTGGTCACAAGTGACGGCCAAACAACCTGAGATTCATTTATCCGTTTTTCACTCTCCTTTTTCACTCTCCTTAAACATTTGCTTTGTAAGTCAGTGCCTCGTAAATTATCACAACAGTTGTGGCTAGTTGTCAATTATGTTTGTTGAACTTATTTATTTCTATAGGTTAGCTATAGAGATATTTTTGTTTTCTTCTTTATTTATTTTTCTTTTATTGACAACGTTCGTTCAAGCAATGAACGAAGAATAAATAGAAAATAGAAATAAAGAAATAAAGAAATAAAAAGAATTTAGAAATAAAGCTCTTCGTTTGAACACAGTCTTAGAAATTTAACGCTTCGTTAGAGTGTTTCTTCCAGCGACTGTTAAGTGTAATAGATAATGAAACTGTACGTTTCAAAATATTTTTGATAGTTTAGACTATTTAATCATTTTATATTGTTTTGGATTCAATATAAACGTCTTAATTAACACATTGTACTAAATAAATAAACATCACTATCAATTTTATTAAGACTTATACTATTTATTTTCAGACATGTAAAATTTCATATTTTTATGTTAAATAATAATAATTATAAATTTACTAATGCACAATATTAAATCCTAAAATTTAGAAAAAATAAAAATAACAGTATTGTAAATAAAAATGTATATATACATTAAATCTTGCAAGTCACCAAGTCCACTGACAATTGTTTCCAAAATGAAAAATATTTTATATTTAAATCTTTAGCAGGAAAAGATTTATCTGATTCTAAGGGGTCAGAAAGCTGAATTCTATTATTTTATTATAGGATAAAAGAATAATCTTGTTACTACTGACGGATCTCGTGCACTAAGCTTACAAGGTATGCACACACTCCTCCTCCATTCCAGTCTACTCATAGCTGTAGTATGTACTACAACTCAGTAAGTTCTTTCTTCCTTCAAGTTCTGTCCTATGACCTTGTCCTACCTTATTCTAGGATAATATGCTTTTGTTTTGGTTCTGGATGGATTTCAGAAAAGTATATCATTTGAGAAATTATTAGTAAAGTGAGACCTAAACACCCTAATTTTTATTTTATTTTAAAAACGAGATCAAAGCAGAAAACTTTTGGTAGACTATAGTGTGATCACAGTATAATTATTAAACAGTAGAAAAAAGTCTTAGGCTCTCCGTTAACGATGTTTGAGGCACATCAGTCGCACACTTTTCTTCATGACTCCGCCGCAGTGCACGCGCAATGAAAAATTATGAGAGTGGAGCCTATAGGTCTTAGGCTATTGCTCTGACGTATTGGTAACTTCCCTTTCTGTGCGCTGTGATGTGTCCCATTTCTGAAGACAATTTTCACTACTATTTAATATCTACATACGGAATACTGAATCATTCACATGATCACGTAACTCTAACCTATTACATCACTCAGTACGTGGTAAAAAAATTTAAGTACGGAGCAACCTGGCTCCATAGTAACCGAAACTATGAAAAAAGGAATTTCGATACCAAAGGATATATCGCAAGAATCAGCTTTTATGCTGATTTAAAATATATGAATTTCATTAAGTTTAATCCTACCAATCAAAGATTACGAGCCTGAGAAAAGTTCCTTCTTTGTTGAAAGAAGGGTGTAACACCCCCTATAAGTATAGTGATCTCAATAAAAATCAAACGCACAGATTAAGCATAGCAGAGAGCCTTATGGTCTTTGTTTCAAGATCAGATCTGAAAATATATTTAGTTTCGTATATTTGTCCAGAAGAGAGATCACGGATGCGTGTTTGTTTGTTTAGTTTTTCAGCGATGATCGTATCGGCCCAATGGTCTAAGAATATTGGGAGAGGAATACTTCTAACGGAAATTAAAAATTCTAGTGTCCCTTCTAAGTTACCAAAAAAATTTGAGGGCAACGAAGCCCCCTTCCCTGCCCCTTGTTACCCAACAATTGTCCGATCAATATGTGGTGAGAGCCAGTTTGTTCATAATAGGTGAAAGGCCCAAAAACTATGCCCGGGTTCATAACTAACCCCCCTTCCCCCACCCAATGGAAACGATATTTTAGTATTAAAATGGGTAAAGTTAGTGCGCCTAGTAGTTGTTAGTGCGATGGATTCGGATAATGTTGAGTTGGGGGGGGGGGAGAAGAGGTGTGCGGGGGTCTTATAAAAAAATTATATAAAAAATTCTTTTTTATCTTTTTTCAAAATTCAAAATTATAGGTCTTGCTTTATTTTTTCTTTATAAATTTTACGCACAGGGGGGATAAGATTACTACTCTGGGTTAAATTTTCACATGGATTCAACTATTTGGAGGATATTTCTCTGGAGAGGGTGTTTCTCCGTGGAAGTGTGGCTAGATTTCTGTTATTATTTAAAAAACGATAAGAAATTAAATAAAAAAAACAAGTTTTTCAACTGAAATTAAGGAACAACATTAAAAATTAAAATGAACAGAAATTATTTCGTATATAAAGAAGTTTCCCCCTCCTCAACACCACGCTATTTAAGTTCTATTTTTAATTTTCTAACATATATTAAATATTGAATCCATAAAGAAATGGGCCGTGTTTTTATAAAAAAACAAATAATTATTTAAATTGATAAAAAAATTTTGCTTAAACTGCCTGGTTATGAGTAGGGCCAATCCCCTTTATATACGTAATAATTTCTGTTCGTTTTAAGTTTTAATGTTACCTCCTTACTTTCAGTTGAAAATTTTTGTTTTTAATTTAATCTTCTATCCAAGTAAGGTAGCGTAACATCTAGTATGCCTTCCTCAATGTTTTGAAGTAGACATGCGTTATGATCGTACAGCCAAGGCAACGAAACTGTCGATTCGATGCACTGTACTGTCAGTTATCCTCACCTGACGTCCCTGTTTGCCAACTTACGCCGCGGTGCCCACTTCAGCATCTTGGCACACTTAAAGAATCTTTTTGACCACTTAAGCGGTCTACTTGACATAATATTTAGACCTTTACTCCCACCTTCGACTCTTAAAACTTCTTCATTCAATCATTATTGAATTAATTCCCATTTCTGACATGTTATACAGTACACTCAAAAGCTCCATAGCGTATATTGAATTTCTAGAAAACTATTTCATTTAATTTCATGGTGTTTCGTAGCCTTTGGTTGTGTTTCTTAAGACGAAGTTCTACAAAATAATCCATATAAATGAGAGTAAGGTACAACTCGGCGAATTATCTGGCTCTACATTAAACCAACGACTAATCTCTATTCCTGCCTTTTTCCCGCTAATTATTATTTTTATAAACAGAAGAAGGCACTTTAACAAACTTCTTACCAAACAATTACCAAATTACCAAACTTGGATTACCAAACAAGAATTGGTATTCACTACAGCTTTTGCATTTGCTCAATCAAATTCCAGCTCATCAGAGGCAACGCTATAGCGTGGCCTGTAGTAAAAACCATACGGCACCCCTGCATTATTATATATTTATTATTTTCTTTTTCCCAGAGGTACTTCATATGGAAGAGGTCGTCGCATAAATTTCAAAGGGGGCTCATTCGATTTGAAATCGAGAGTTCGAGTGCCCTTTTTAAGGGTCAAAAGTTACTGGAAGGCAACTGACACCCCTTCCACGCCCACCATTTCCCCAAATACATCCCCTCAAAATGTTGAGATAGCTATTTGGCTCTACATAATTAATTTCAGATGGAAATTAAATTTCTAAGTTGGAAAGTCCGCTGCCAGACCCCTGGGCACGTGTTGTAAGTTATGCTCTGGGGGCATATACGGTTTTTATAGAAAGCTTTGTCGTAGAAACCTCAAAAAGGACACATTCGATTGGAAATTCAAAGGACTAATGCCCATTTTAATAGTCAAAAGTGATTGGCGGGCATCTAACCCCCCTCTCACACTCATCTTGTCCTGACAGACCTCAAATACCTCAATCAAAATGTGGAGAGATCCAGTTTGATAATAAAGTAGTTAAAAGTTAGGGACATTATTTTTTGGACGATGATAACCCCCCACAGCCCTCAGGGCACGGGCGGTGAGTTTTGCCCTGGGGGTCTAACAGCTGGTTATAGAGTATTGTCTTCGCCACGTCCGTTTCCTTTATAAGAGTCAAAAGGGATTGGAAGGCAACGAACACCCCTCCCACGCTCGCCATTTCGCCAAACACATTCAATTCAAATATTATATATCCCGTTTTTTACATGTGTTTTAAATTTAGGTTCCTTATATCTTTTTCCCGGACCACCCCCCCCACAGTGTTCGGGGATCTGTGTATAAGTGTTACCCTGTGGGAATATCTTGTTCTTATATTTGGACTTATCGGTTAAATGTAAGAGAGGTGTCCATTACTTGGAAATTTAAAGTTATAGGTCTACGTTTAAAAATCATAAGATCTCGGAGGGCTATCAGTCCCCCCCACCCCCTTTTGTCCACCATTCATCAACGCATAAATTTGATATAACTATTTTTTTAAAATTTTTTCAAATATCATACTAAACAACTACTGTGTCGACACAACCCCCGTAGTGCCCAGGAGCAGTCGTTAGAAGTTATAATCGGGGGGCATTTTTGGTTCATATGGACGGGATGCTCGTATAAGCTTTAAAGCGGTATCAGTTGTTTTGCAGTTGAAATTTCATTTCACTTTTTAGGATTCAATCGAGGTTGGAGGGCCCCTAGCCTCCCCCCCCACCCCCCGAATTTTTAATTAAACCCAAACATCCTACAATTTAGATATTTATCTTATTAAAAAGAGTTAAAATAACAAAAAAAGAAATCTGTGGGGCCGACACAGCCTACCAAGGCCTGAGGGCAGGTGGTGTTAGTTATGCCCAGGTGACCTATATCACTCCTCTGGGAGGGATGCTCAGACAACCGGCGAGGTTAAAATCTTTTAGAAATATAAATTTATAGTTAATTATTTTTCTTTAAACATTTTTAGGTGGGAACCTAGCCCCCCCCACGCCCCTTTTCCCACCCTACAACCCCGCAAGATTTTGAGCGGGCCCGTAGAGTTACACTTGTTAAAAATGCATCTATAAAAAAATATGATGTAGAAACAGACCCTCGGGGCCCATGGGCAGGCCTGTTAAGTAATTCCCTCTTTAAGAGTCAAAATTGATTGGAGGGCAGCTCACATCCCCCTCCCCCCTCACACTCCATTTTTTTACAAGAGGTATTTCCGCTAGAAGGGATCGGCGCATAAACGTCAAAGGGGCTCATTAGATTGTAAATATAGAGTTCGAATTCACTTTTTAAGAGCCAACAGTGATCGAATGGCAACTAGCCCCTCCCCCCAAGCCCCTTTTCCCCCAAGTAATCGTTTAAAAAATTCAAGGTAGCCATTTTGTTAGAAATAGTTCGAAGATCATATAACAAAACTCCTTGACGTATGGCCATTTAGTTAAAAACTGTTCAAAGGTCAGGTAAGAAACACTCCTGTGTCGACGCAACCCCCCAGAGCCTGGGGCGGGAGTTGAAATCATGACTCTGGGGGAAGTTATGGTAATTATTGAGGGTATCCTCGTATAAACTAAGGAGAGGGCTCAGGTGATTGGACATTGAAAGCTCTAGTTCCCTTATGAAGAGTCAAAAGATATCGGAGGGCAACTGCCCCCCTCTCTATGCCCCTTTTTTCTCAAACCCATCAGATAAGAACTTTGAGATAGCTATTTTTTTTAAATTATTAAAAGTTTTAGAACTTAAAAATCATTTGTCGTCATAACCCCCCAGAGCCTGGAGGAAGGCTGTGAAAGTAATTCACTCGTGGCATAAATAGTTCTTATGGAAGAGATTCTCATTAAAACTTTGAAGAGGTCTCATATGATTTGAAGTTGAAACTTCAAGTGCAAGTATTAAGATTCAACAGAGATCGAAGGGCAAGTAGTCCCCCACCCCCACCTCTCCACGCCCTATTGTTCTGAAACCCCTCTGATAAGAAGAATGAGAGAGCCAATTTTTCCAAAGAGTTTCAAAGATCATGTAGCGAAACCTCTGAGTTCGACACAATGCTTCAGAGCCCGAGGGCAGACTTTGCAGGTTGTGCCATCGCTTAATCTATTCTTTAATAGCAGACGATTTTGTTGGTTTTAAGCATAATCTAAGCATTACTCGCTTTAATATCTATTTATTCATTTATATTTTTACTTGTTGAATGTTTTTTGCTATGATTGTCTGTTTGGTTTATTTTCGTTTTGGGTTTCATTTATTTTTTAATCGTAATTTCTGCTCGTTTTGAGTTTTAACTCTAAAATGTATTTTTATATACTGAGCTTAAGTTTAAAACGGCCTTTACTTTTCTTTGAAAAACTTATTTTTCAGAAAGTTTTTTAAATTAATTACACTAAAGAGTAGCTGCAGTAATATCATGCTGAAAAGTTAGGGCAAGATACATAGTGTTAATTAGGCTGTATATGATAATTTGTAAGTTTCAATCCTTATCGACGCTAACGATTGAAAAGGTTCAACTGAATGTAAGGTCACTATATATATTAGTAGAGTAGTAAGTTATACTTCTAGGAGACATATAGCAATTTCTACGTTATTCTATAGAAGCTCTTCACCTTTTCAAAGAGAGTGAGTATCCTCTCACATGGCATTATACTTCTAGGAGACATATAGCAATTTCTACGTTATTCTATAGAAGCTCTTCACCTTTTCAAATAGAGTGAGTATAACTTGATTTGTGATTCGGTTTTGAATAAAAGGAATAGTTTTCTTTACAGTCCATATTAGTAAGAGAATTGAATTCAAAGAGAATAGTTTATTTGCGAGGATATTAGTAGAGGAAAAAATGAGTGGTGCAATATATATATATATATATATATATATATATATATATATATATATATATATATATATATATATATATATATATATATATATATATATATATATATATATATATATATATATATATATATATATATATATTTTCCGGGGACATTTTTAACGATAACTTTACTATTAGTGAATTGGATCCTGTACAAACAGGTGCAGGACGTGAAAATAGTGCTATGTCCCCGGAATTGCGTGAATTTTATTTGTTAGAGTCTGCTCTAGGTCATTTGCAAACATATAGGGTAGATTTTAACCCTCCCGATGAAAACACGATTGACGGAGGCATTATTTTAACTGACCCTTTGGTAGAAAATTTGCTAGCTCGAACAGAAAAAGTGTTATCAATCTTTTTGCTCTGTGTATATCTCTTTTGGCTTTTTGTGTCGTTTTGGGCTTTGTGTGTGTCTGTTGGATGTGTGCGTCTCTTTGGGTCGTGTGCATCTCTTTGAGCTGTATGTGTCTCTTGGACTGTAATTTCTCTTGAGGCCCCTCCTTCCTCCATTTATGAGGGCAGGGAGGAGGGGGAGTCAAGTTTGAAGGGAAAACTAAACTTTTTCAGAACCAAAAATAAACGGGATCTGCCTCAAGGGGAAGGCTCAGAGGTCACTCTGTCCTCCATTTCTGAGGGCAGAGGGGAGGGGGAGTCAATTTTAGAGAGAAAACCAAAAATAGTCAGAATCGAATGGGCTGTGTGTGTCTCTTTAGTAGTAGTCAAGGTACTATTTCTAATACTTTATGTTCCATCCTGTTTTATTTGCGGCCTTTACGTTCCTTCCGGTTTTTCTGGTAGGTAATTCTATTCTACAGGTCATTACACCTTTGCCAAGAGGAACGAGTATAACTTGATTGGTGATTAGGATTTGAATAAAAGGAATAGTTTTCTTTACAATTCATATTAGTAAGAGAATTGAATTCAAAGAGAATAGTTTTTATTTGCAAGGATATTAGTGGAGAAAAAAAAAATGAGTGGTGCATTTACATTATTGGAGATTAATGATGAAACCGACAGCAGTAGCAGCAACGATATACGAGTACCTTTTCTGACAAAATTTATAGACCAGATTTCTAGTTCATATATTTTTTGATAACTTGATAGGTGATTTGAATAAAAGGAATTCAAATATTTTGTCTATGAAATAGAAGCTAACTCAATTTGCGAAAAGATATTTCATTTGAACAACTGTGATCTGATTGAATTGTCGCCGACACTGAGATTTAATCGCTGCTAAGCCTATTATTATTGCGAAAGGGGTTACTCAATTTACTTCTTAGTGTTAAATGACAGATTTCCAAATACGATCATTTTGAAAAGCAGACAAAAAAAATTGGTTTGTACCCTCATTTCTGTAGTGCAGGAGATAACTTAATTTACTTAGGCAATGAATGATATTAATTAGTGATTGATTGTATCAGTGGAGAAAAAAAGGATCAAACTGATTAAAAGTTAAGGTAACCCCAAAGGAGCTGTTAACTGAGGTAATTTGTTAATGTTATCCCATGTGTCTGACAATAGATGTACGCAAATTCCTTTTCTTACATTGTCGATGTTTTAATAGACATTCTAAACACTTGATATACTAGCTTACTCTAAAAAATAATGAACACATAACAGTGTAATATTTTTAATGAAATAATGTTAGGTAGAATATCAATACAAAAATATATTATGATACATTATTAATATCAATGATTAACTTTGGACATTTTGAATCTGTTCCATAAAATAGTTCACCATGTTCTCTCTTGATATTGTAGTTATTGTCTTCTCTTAGTTCGTAATCAGTGGAATAATCATTATTCCATTTTGAATCATACACAATTTTTACTAGTGTCTCATGAACAGGCTCAGTATGCTATTCGTCTTTGGTATTATTTGATTCATTGACTGTTTGATCAATGCCAGTAATGTTTGCTGGTGCGTTGTTTCTCATCTTTTCATCTTTATATTCCGTAGTGATATTTTCTGACAATACCCTTTTTATTTTTCTGGCAATTTCACTGTCTGTTATCACATTATTTTTACACAGGTAACAATTTCGACACGTAGACAAGATATGGTTTATGATATTAGTAGCAGAGTAGGCGTTTCTTGTCCTCTTTACTTTCATTTGAATGTTAATACCTAAAAGCCGACGAAAGGTTCTATCAATAGGTAGCATGTTACCTATAGCACTAGCATGAAGATACCCCTCTTCATCAACTATTATTTTTATGTTGGCATTCTCTTTGAGTACTAACATCTCTAGAAATGATACTTTCCCATATCCACCATTTGTATAATTGAATTTTTTTGGTACTCCAAAGAAATTTAATTCCATAGTGTCATGACAACGCACGCATACGTTTCCGATAGTGCTATCACTTGTACTTGTTTCATAGTTCAAATACCTCTCCATGTCAGAATTCAATGCTACAATGCCACTGACATGTGAACACATTTTTACTGGGGGGTTATCAACATTTTCAATATGCATTTCATCTTTGCTATTATTTGGTTCATTAATTGTTTGATTAATGGTAGTGAAGTTTGCTGGTACTTTGTTTTTCATCGATTCATCTTTATATTCCTTAGTGATATTTTCTGCCAATGCCCTTTTTATTTTTCCGGCAATTTCACTGTCTATTATAACATTATTTTTACAAAGGTAACAGTTTCGGCACGTCGACAAGATATGTTTATGATATTAGTAGAAGAGTATGCATGTCTTCTTTTGATCTTCCGTTGAATGCTAATACCCGAAAGTTGACAATGGGGTGTAACAAGAGGTAGCATGTTACCACAAGCACTGGGAAGAAGATGTCCCTCTTCATCAACTATTATTTTTATGTTGGCATTTTCTTTGAGTGCTATCATCTCTGGATATCTCACTCTTGCATATCCACCATAAGAAGAGTTGAATTTTTTTGGTACTCCAAAGAAATTAAATTCCTTACTGTTATGACAAGGTCCAAATGCGGGTATGAGTGCGCTTTCATTCTTATTTCTGTAATAGCTCTCAAGCGACTCCTTTTCATAATAATCTGCTATTATTGCCTAGGCGTTTCAAAGCGATTTATTAAAATGCCCCCCACTCACTTTTTTATATGATATGGCTGGTTTGCTTGTCGTTATACTGGGTAAAAAATGCTGATTTAATACATGAAATAGTTAATGTCCTGTCGATATCAGGAAGTAAAATATCATTGGAAAAGTCACCTCTTTTCTCTTGAAGAAAATGGTGCTATATCTTTAGAGCAGTAATCATGTTTTGAAATTTTAATATTAGTACAAAAAAAAATAAAGTTGAATCATTTCTGAGTTAAAAAAAAATAGTTTGTTTTTAAGAAAAAAAATATATTAAACTTGAATCGTAAGTACACATTAATTACGAATCTCAAAGATGGAAATATGTTTAACAGTTTAAACAGAGAATGGATCTAAGTTTCACATTTTAACTAGAGAATTGTATTTTCCATAATTTTCTTACAGGAAACTAGAGTTTATGGTCAAAAACGTCTGAAAACCCAAACAGCTAATTGAATATTCTAATTCATGATTTCAGGCACGTAAGGGTCAATAGTAACTTGAACTCTAAAAAACAGAATATTGATAGCAATAGATACAAAACAAATGTTCCTTTAGTAGCTATTCAATTAGGATAAAGTTCAGAAAAGTAAAAAAATGGTAACCCACACATCCTAAGTTATGGATTTGAGACAACACACACCATCGAAATGATAAGAAATCTAACCCTGAAAAGTCCAACTTGCAAACTACACATCCCATATCATAATTTTCCGACAACACACACCTATGAAAGGGGTAAGAAATCCAGCTCATAAAAGTCAAAAATAGCAAACTATTCACCCCAAATCATAGGTTTCAGACAAAACAGACCTCTGAAAGACTAAGAAGTCCACCTCCGATAAGTTGAAAATGGTAACCTAGACACCCTGAACCATCTTTTTCCGACAACATTTATCTACAAACGAAGGGAGTCTGAGGTGGACTTTTGAGGGTCTGAGGGGGTCCTTGAGGGCTGGGTGGTCCTTTGGGAGCTTGGGGGACCTTTGAGGACCGCTGGCTTCCTTCTGGGTTGGGGTAGAAGGACCGGAAACCTTTGGGGTTAGGGCAGGAGACCTTGCAACACTTTTCAAATAGAATTTGTGAATTATAGTAACCACAGAGGTTCATCTTCAAATCCTCTTCTAAAATTATCTTTTATATCATCTTTTAAAATGTCAATATATCCTCCATGTAACTGAACCCCTTTATAACCGAAACCCTGTACAACTGAACCCCCCCCCCTGCTATTGAAGTCTCATGCTCCTGAACACTCGTGCGCCTCCACCGCATGGAACTAAACCCACGTGGAACTGTACTCCCTTTAACTGACCTCCCGGGCAAGTCAACCCCTCATTCCCCCGCTGAGGTCTCATATGCCCCTGGGATCAGTTAACGGGAGTGTGTGCCCCCAGTGTGGTTTGTGTGGTTTCCAGTGTAAGTGAACCGTCATCTAACTGAACCTCAAGCAAGTGAGTCTTCATGCATCTGAACTTTTGTGTAAGTGAGACCTCTTTAAATGAACCCCTGTATGACCAAAACCCTGTACAACTGAACCCCCCCCCCGTTTTTATTTATTTAATTATTTTAAAGATAAAAAGTCTGTATCACACTTAACTCCTTAATATTTATTGTGAAGTTGGCTTTTTTTTAAAATTTTTTAAGACAATCTGTTATTAGTTTTAAACTTGATCATTAACTTTAGTTTAAAAATTTTTTATATTTGTACTCAAATCAATTTAAATAAACTCCCGTGTAACTGTATCCCCCTTTAACTGACCCCTCGTGCAAGTCAACCCCCCCCATGCAAACCATGATTTCTCGTAGGCCACTTGGCTAATTTGGCTTTTGTGTGTGCCCCCATTGTTTTTTTGTGTGGGTTCCATTGTAACTGAATCCCCGTGTAACTGAGCCCCAAGCAAGTGAATCCCCATGCATCTGAACCTTCGTGCAAGTAAGACCTCTTTAACTGAACTTCTGTATAACCGAACCCCTGTACAACTGAACCCCCCCCCCGTTTTTTTTTATTTAATTCTGTTAAAGATAAAAAGTCTGTATAATATTTATATCCATAATATTTATTGTGAAGTTGGCTTTTTTTCAAAATTTTTTAATACAAAATGTAATGAGTTTTTAAATTGCTCCTTACTTTAGTTGAAAAATCTTTTATATTTGTTTAATTACATTTCATGAGACTGTAAAGAATGTAGGAAATAATCGAATCAAAACCATAAACGAGCAGAAATTAACCTAAGTTTGGTGCAAAAATTCTCTTTTCATTTGCAAATTTTCTTTAAAAATTTGGAAAAAACCTATGAACGGATGATTTACCGTGAAACTTGTAGCAATTCACCTCCTGGAAAGTTCCCTCCCGATGGAAAATTCTCCTTGTGGAAAATCCCCTGCAGTGACCTCAAAATTGGTAATTACGTGTTACCCCCGACAACACTCAAGGAATGAAGTTAAGTTAATCCTAATCGAATATCCTAAAACACGATGAAAATATAATACTTTAGTAACCAAAAGATTCAAACGCTCCCAAAGAGACACACATAGCCCAAAGAGACACACATGACCCCAAACTCTCCAAAACATCACTTGCGTCTTATACAGTGCATAACAACCCCATCTCCTCCAATTCGCAAATCCCATTACTCCTTTTTTTGCAAAAGTTAATCAAACGTTTCCGATTCATCGTTAGGTATTTTTCAAATTTATAACAAATTACCTCAGTTAACAGCTCCTTTGGGGTTACCTTAACTGTTAATCAGTTTAATCCTTTTTTTCTCCACTGATACAATCAATCACTAATTAATATCATTCACTGTCTAAGTAAATTAAGTTATCTCCTGCCCTACAGAAATGAGGGGACAAACCAACTTTTTTTGTCTGCTTTTCAAAATGATCGTATTTGGAAATCTGTCATTTAACACTAAGAAGTAAATTGAGTAACCCCTTTCGCAATAACAATAGGCTTAGCAGCGATTAAATCTCAGTGTCGGCGACAATTCAATCAGATCAGAGTTGTTCAAATGGAATATCTTTTCGCAAATTGAGTTAGCTTCTATTTCATAGACAAAATATTTGAATTCCTTTTATTCAAATCACCTATCAAGTTATCAAAAAATATATGAACTAGAAATCTGGTCTATAATTTTTTTCAGAATGTGTATACGCATATCAGGGCTTCTGCTGCTGTCAGTATCAAACTTATTCAAAAAGAGTTGCTCTGCAACACTCATTTTTTTTTTCTCCATAACTCTCCCCGCAAATTAAAACAATTCTCTTTGTAATAACTACCATGGAAACTGTTACTGTCACAGAAAAAAAATCCGTATCTCACAATAAAAATCACAACTAGAGCAGTGATCCTTCCTCTTGGCAAAGGTGTAATGACCTCTA
Organism: Artemia sp. Qi Xiang Cuo; assembly: GCF_049724085.1. Lineage (NCBI taxonomy): Eukaryota > Metazoa > Arthropoda > Branchiopoda > Anostraca > Artemiidae > Artemia > Artemia sp. Qi Xiang Cuo. Next base: position 41,737,028 of record NC_142805.1, read on the forward strand.
GAATAAAATTACCTACCAGAAAAACCGGAAGGACCGTAAAGGCCGCAAATAAAACAGGATGGAACATAAAGTATTAGAAATAGTACTTTGACTACTACTCTCTTTGGGCTCTGTGTCTCTTTGGGGTGTTTGAGTCTTTTTGATCTGTTTATGTTTCTTTGGGCTGTTTGAGTCTTTTTGGTCTGTGTTTGTCTCTTTGGGGTGTTTGTGTCTCTTTGGGCTGTTTGTGTCATTTTTATCTGTGTGTCTTTCTTTTGGATGTTTGTGTCTCCTAGGGACCGTGTGTGTCTCTTTGGGCTATGTGTGTTTCTTTGGGCTGTTTGTGTCATTTTGATCTGTGTGTCTTTCTTTTGGATGTTTGTGTCTCTTAGGGACCGTGTGTGTTTCTTTGGGCTATGTGTGTCTCTTTGGGGCGTTCTTTGGGCTGTTTGTCCCTTTGAGGTGTTTGAGTCTTTTTGATCTGTTTATGTTTCTTTGGGCTGTTCGAGTCTTTTTGGTCTGTGTTTGTCTCCTTGGGGTCTTTGTGTCTCTTTGGGCTGTTTGTGTATCTTTGGGCTATGTGTGTCTCTTTGGGCTGTTTGTTTCATTTTGATCTATGTGTCTTTCTTTTGGATGCTTGTGTTTCTTAGGGACCGTTTATGTCTCTTTGGGCTATGTTTGTCTCTTTGGGATGTTTGTGTCATTTTGATCTGTGAGTCTTTCTTTTGGATGTTTGTGTCTCATAGGGACAGTGTGTGTCTCTTTGGTCTATGTGTATCTCTTTGGGGCGTTTGAATCTCTTAATCTGTATGTGTCTGTATGGGCGTTTTTTGTATCTTTTGGGTGTGTGTGTTTGTCTTCGGGCTGTTGTTGTCTCTTTAGGCTGTGTGTGTGTGTCTCTTTGGGGTGTTTATTTATATTTATGCTGATTGTCTCTTGTTTTAGTTTTAATCTCTTTGGTCTGGCTGTGTCTCTTTTTGCTTTTTTTTGTGTTAATTTGGGCTTTGTTTGTCTATTTTGGATATGTGCGTCTCTTTGGGCCGTGTGCTTCTCTTTGAGCTGTTTGTTTCTCTTGGACGGTTTGAGTCATTTTGGTTTGTATGTGTTTCTTTTGGCTCTTTGTGTCTCTTAGTGACCATCTGTGTCTATTTGGGCAATGTCTGTCTCTTTTGGGATGTTTGAATATTTTTGGTATGTATGTGTCTGTATGGGCGTGTTTTTTACCTTTTAGCTGTGTGTGTGTCTCTTTGTGGTTTGTGTGTCTATTAGGACTGTTTGTATGTCTCTTTAGCCTGTGTATGTCTCTTTGGGCTGTGTGTGTCTCTTTATGCTGTGTGTCTCTTTGGGCAGTTTGAATCTTTATGGTCTGTGTGTGTCTCTTTTGACTGTTTGTATCTTTTTGGGCTTTGTGTCTCTCTTTTGTATGTGTGAATCTCTTTGTGCAGTTTACGTCTATTTTAGATGTATGTGTCTCTTTGGGGTATGGGTTTCTATTTTTGCTGTTTGTCTGTTGAGTCTGTGTGTGTCTCTTTCGACTGTGTGTCTTTTTTGGGGTGTCTGAGTATTTTTGGTCTGTAAGTGTCTCTTTGGGCTGTTTGAGTCTTTTAGGTCGGTGTTTGTCTCTTAGGGTTGTGTTTCTCTTTGGGCTGTCTGTGTCTCTTTGAGCTGTTTGTGTCTCTTGAGGCTGTGGGTGTCCCTTTGGGCTGTGTGTCTCTTTGGACTGTTTGAGTCTTTTTGGTCTGTTTGTGTGTCTCTTTGGGCTGTTCGAGTCTTTTTGGTCTGTGTTTACCTCTTTGGGCTGTTTGTGTCTCTTTGGGCTGTGTGTGTTTCTTTGGGCTTTGTGCGTCTCTTTGAGCTGTGTGTCTCGTTGGTCTGTTTGAATCTGTTTGATCTGTTTGTGTCTGTTTGGGCTGTTTGTGTCTTTTTGGGCTGTGTGTGTCTCTTTGGGCTGTGTGCGTCTCTTTGGGCTGTTTGTGTGTCTTTGGGCTATATGCGTCTCTTTGGGCTGTTTGAGTCATTTTGGTCTGTGTGTCTTTCTTTTGGCTGTCTTTGTCTCTTAGGGACCGTGTGTGTCTCTTTGGGCTATGTCTGTCTCTTTGGGGCGTTTGAATCTTTTGGTCTGTATGTGTCTGTATGGGCGTTCGCCACTCTAAGTGAACCTAGATCAACCCAACTTTTTGGATATCTCTCTCACTATGACTCTGTTTGTGTGTCGTGTCTGTGCGTGTACCTCCGCTGTCTCTGACTGGTCCCTAAAAAATGGGTGTTGTCTAAAAAACCAGTCTGGTTGAAAACGTGGAGTTTTCGTACTGCTCACTTTTTTGCAATGTGTAGGAACCAGTGGGGAATCCCCGCTCGTTTGAAAAGGTACCAAGAAAAGGCAAGCAAATAGCATGTAGTTTCAAAACGTGTTTAATCACGTTTCTTCCCCGAAACTATCTTTTTTTTTATCATGAACTTACACACACAAAAACTTACACACACACAAAAACTTACACACATACTAAAACTTACACACACACAGAAAAACTTACACATACACACGCAAAAAAAACTTACACACACACAAAAACTTATACATACACAAAAACTTATGCATAAATGGCAACCTACACGATTGTGAGCAAGAAAAAGCATTGTAACACTTTTTTGGCCCGTTTGTATGCAATTTCAAGCCAGTTAAAATAACAAAATTTCTTTGATTCACACTTTTTTTAAAATTAAATTTGCTGTTTCTTTCTTATTAAATCCCAACACCCCCCCTGCTCTGAGTGTTAAAAATGATTTCACGACAGTGTTTTAGTTTTTTAAAACACATAAAATCTTATACACAAACAAAAAAAAGTACACACACGCGCAAAAAACTTACACACACACACAGAAAACTTTACACACACACAAAAAACTTACAAACACAAAAAAAAACTAACACACACAAAAAAAAACAACTTACACAAAAAAAAAAAAAAACTTACAAACACAAACAAAAAAACTTACAAAAACAAAAAAAACTTACACAAAAAAAAAAACTTACACGCACACACACACAACTTACACATGCACACACAAAAACTTACACAAAAAAAAACTTCTCTGAGTGTTAAAAATGATTTCACGACATTATTTTAGTTTTTTTTTTGTTTTTTTTTCTTGTCCCAAACTATTTTTTTTATCATGAACCGTTTAGAGACCAATTTTATCAACTTGGAGAAAGTTCAAATAGAATCATTAATGATATTGATATTAGTGCGTAAACTACAAACCGACAAAAATATCCGGAACTTTTTTTTCTCTTATAGCCTTGACTTTGAAGACATTGTCGCCCTCCACTATAACTTCGCGAATACATACTTTTGTCAATCAAGCCATCTCCTCCAAAACACTTTTCAGTCATTTTTTGTTAAAAAAAAAAATTTATTTTAACTCACACACACGGGTTTTTCTACATTTGAATCATAGAATGTACCTAATTTTCACGTTTGATTTATCAACATGGAGAAATTTCAAATAGAATCGTTACTGATATGATATTAGTGCGTAAACTACAAACTTACAAAAATATTTAGAACTTTTTTTTTCTTATAGCCTTGATTTTTAAGACTTTGTCGCCCTCAACTAACTTCGCTAATACATCCTTCTGCCGATCAAGCCATCTCCCCCAAAACACTTTTCAGTAATTTCTTGTTAAATTTTTTTTATTTCTACCCACCCACCCAGGTTTTTCTACATTTGAATCTGAGATTGGAACTAATTTTCAACTTTGAACGATAGACTTGTATTTTCCATAATTTTCTTATAGAAAACTAGAATTTTTTATCAAAAACCCTCATTAGCTCAGATTCTACGTAAATAATTGATTTTTCAATCCGAACCTGGACATGAGTTTTACCTATGAGCCGACGAATAGTATTTTTAATAATTTACTTACAAAACTTTACGGTCGAAAACTCTTATTAAATTAGATATTTCTCTAGCAACTCGCCTTCCACTATAACTTTGCTAATACATACTTCTGTCAATCAACCCGCAGCCCAAAGAGACACCCACTGTCCAAAGAAATACAAACAGCCGAAAGAGACATACACAGTCCAAAAAGACTCAAAACAGCCCAAAGAGACACACATATCCCAAAGAGACACATACAGACCAACAAGACACACACAGACCAAAAAGATTCAAACTGACCAAAGAGACACACAGCCCAAATAGACACACACACAGTCTAAAGAGACACACACAGCCCGAAGAGACACACAAAGCCCAAAGAGACACACAAACACAGCCCAAAGAGACAAAAAAAAACGAAAAATAATACAAGTCAAGTCCATACAGACACAAACACCAAACTGGGAAACACTTATCACCCAGATACCCAAAATGCAGAAATTCACCCTAAACAAGCAAAATTACACACACAGAACCAATCGACACATATGGATCATAGAAACACAAACTGTCCCCATAGACAAACACAAATAAAAAAGATTCAAACTGCCCAAAGAGACACACAGCCTAAAGAGACACACACAGCCCAAAGAGACAAACACGGGCTCAAGAGACACACATAGCCCGAAGAGACACACAAATCCCAAAGAGACACATACAGACCAAAAAGATTCAAACACCCCAAAGAGACACACATAGCTCAAAGAGACACACATGACCCCTAAGAGACACAAACAGTCAAAAGAAACAAACACAGACCAAAATGACTCAAACAGCCCAAAGAGACATACATAGCCCAAAGAAACACAAACAGCCCAAAGAGACACAAACAGCCCAAAGAGACAAACACAGCCCAAAAAGACTCAAACAGTCCAAAGATACACAAACAGATCAAAAGGACTCAAACAGTCCAACGAGACAAATAGCCCAAAGAGACGCACAAAGCCCAAAGAAACACACACAGCCCAACAGAGACACACAAAGCCCAAAACGACACAAAAAGCCAAAAGAGACACACAGACCAAAAAGATTCAAACTGCCCAAAGAGACACAAAGCCTAAAGAGACACACACCCAAAAACGAGAAAAAAACCCAGGAAACTTAGAAAACACACCACATGTTAGACACACAACCCCAAATGAGACCAAACACCACCAAACAGAGAAAAAAAACACCCATACAGACATATACAAAACAAAAGATTCAAATGCCCCAAAGAGGCACATAAAGCCCAAAGAGACACACACTGTCCCTAAGAGACACAGACAGCCCAAAGAAAGACAAAGAGACCAAAATGACTCAAACAGCCCAAAGAGACGAATATAGCCCAAAGACACACAAACACCCAAAAGAGACACAAACAGCCCAAAGAGACAAACACAGAACAAAAAGACTCAAACAGCCCATAGACACCCACACATAAAAAAAAGACTCAAACAGACAAAAGATACACACAGCCCAAAGAGACTCAAAAAGCCAAAAGATACACACACAGCCCAAAGAGACACAAACAGCCCAAAGAGGTAAACACAGACCAAAAAGACTCAAACAGCCCAAAGAGACACACAAACAGACCAAAAAGACTCAAACAGTCCAAAGAGACACACAGCCCAAAGGGACACCCACAGCCTCAAGAGACACAAACAGCTCAAAGAGACACAGACAGCCCAAAGAGAAACACAACCCAAAGAGACAAACACCGACCTAAAAGACTCAAACAGCCCAAAGAGACACGTACAGACCAAAAAGACTCAGACACCCCAAAAAAGACATACAGTCCAAAGAGACACACAGAGACTCAACAGACCAACATCACAAAGAGACACACCCAGACCAATCAGACACATCCAGATCAAAGAAACGAAAACGGCCCAAGGAGATGCACAAATCCAACAGAGACACACAAAGCCCGAAACGACATAAATAGTCAAAAGAGACACACACAAACCATAAAGATTCAAACTGCCCAAAGAGACACACAACCTTAAGAGACACACACAGCCCAAACAGACACAAATAGGATAAATAGACATACACACAGTCCTAAGAGAAACACACACCAAAAATATACACAAACACAGCTAAAATGTAAAAAACACGCCCATACAGACACATACATACCAAAAAGATTCAAACATCCCCAAAGAGACAGACATTGCCCAAAGAGACACACATGGCCTCTAAGAGACACAAACAGCCAAAAGAAACACACACAGACCAAAATGACTCAAACAGCCCAAGAGACACATACAGCTCAAAGAGATGCACACGGCCCAAAGAGACGCACACATCCAACAGAGACACACAAAGCCCAAAACGACACAAAAAAGCCAAAAAAGACACACACAGACCAAAAAGATTCAAACTGCCCAAAGAGACACACAGCCTAAAGAGACACACACAGCCCAAGGAGACATACACACAGGATAAAGAGAAACACACAGCCCGAAGATACACACAACGCCCAAAGAGACACACACACACCCCAAATATACAAAAAACGCCCATACAGACCAAAAGATTCAAACGTCCCAAAGAGACACACATAGCCCAAAGAGACACACACGGTCCCTAAAAGACACAAGCCTCCAAAAGAAAGACTCACAGATCAAAATGACACAAACAGCCCAAAGAGACACACATAGCCCAAAGAGACACACACGGTCCCTAAGAGACACAAGCATCCAAAAGAAAGACACACAGATCAAAATGACACAAACACCCCAAAGAGACACACATAACCCAAACAAACACAAACAGCCCAAAGAGACACAAAGACCCCAAGGAGACAAACACAGACCAAAAAGACTCAAACAGCCCAAAGAAATATAAACAGATCAAAAAGACTCAAACACGCCAAAGGGACACACAGCCCAAAGAACGCCCCAAAGAGACACACATAGCCCAAAGAGACACACACGGTCCCTAAGAGACACAAACATCCAAAAGAAAGACACACAGATCAAAATGACAGAAACAGCCCAAAGTGACACACATAGCCCAAAGAGACACACACGGTCCCTAATAGACACAAACATCCAAAAGAAAGACACACAGATCAAACTGACACAATCAGCCCAAAGAGACACACATAGCCCAAAGAAACACACATGGTCCCTAAGAGACACAAACATCCAAAAGAGACAAACACAGACCAAAAAGACTCAAACAGCCAAAAGAAACATATACAGATCAAAAAGACTTAAACACCCCAAAGGGACACACAGCCCATTCGATTCTGAGTATTTTTGGTTTTCCCTCCAAAATTGACTCCCCCTCTCCCCTGCCCTCAGAAATGGAGGAAGGAGGGGCCTCTGAGCCTTCCCCTTGAGGCAGATCCCGTTTATTTTTGATTCTGAGTATTTTTAGTTTTCCCTTCAAAATTGACTCTCCCTCCTCCCTGCCCTCAGAAATGGAGGAAGGAGGGGCCTCAAGAGAAATTACAGTCCAAGAGACACATACAGCTCAAAGAGATGCACACGGCCCAAAGATACGCACACATCCAACAGAGACGCACAAAGCCCAAAACGACACAAAAAGCCAAAAGAGATATACACAGAGCAAAAAGTTTGATAACACTTTTTCTGTTCGAGCTAGCAAATTTTCTACCAAAGGGTCAGTTAAAATAATGCCTCCGTCAATCGCATTTTCCTCGGGAGGGTTAAAATCTACCCTGTATGTTTGCAAGTGACCTAGAGCAGACTCTAACAAATAAAATTCACGCAATTCCGGGGACATAGCACTATTTTCATGTCCTGCACCTATTTGTACAGGATCCAATTCACTAATAGTAAAGTTATCGTTAAAAGTGTCCCCGGAAATATATATATATATATATATATATATATATATATATATATATATATATATATATATATATATATATATATATATATATATATATATATATATATATATATATATATATATATATATATATATATATATATATATATATATATATATATATATATATATATATATATATATATATATATATTTATATACTATATATATATATATATATATATTTATATATATATATATATATATATATATATATATATATATATATATATATATATATATATATATATATATATATATATATATATATATATATATATATATATATATATATATATATATATATATATATATATATATATATATATATATATATATATATTGCACCACTCATTTTTTTTCCTCTACTAATATCCTCGCAAAAAAACTATTCTCTTTAAATTCAAGTCTCTTACTTATATGAATTGTGAAGAAAACTATTCTTTTTTATTGAAATCCTAATCACCAATCAAGTTATACTCACTCTATTTGGAAAGGTGAAGAGCTTCTATAGAATAACATAGAAATTGCTATATGTCTCCTAGAAGTAGAAGGCCATGTGAGAGGATACTCACTCTGTTTGAAAAGGTGAAGAGCTTCTATAGAATAACGTAGAAATTGCTATATGTCTCCTAGGAGTATAACTTACTACTCTACTTATATATATATATATATATATATATATATATATATATATATATATATATATATATATATATATATATATATATATATATATATATATATATATATATATATATATATATATGTATATAAAATAGCGTCGAAGACCACAATGCCTCTCATCACAAACAACAAAATCAAGAAGAACGATAGGGAATTCTTTTCGTAAGACAGTGAAAATAATTCATATCTTCATATCATTCGTAATACGGTGAATATTATCTTCACTGTCTGACGAAAAGAATTCCCTATTGTTCTTCTTGTATATATATATATATATATATATATATATATATATATATATATATATATATATATATATATATATATATATATATATATATATATATATATATATATATAAAACTCGGTTCCATTTCCTCTACGGAGAGGAACGTGCAGCTAAGAATAGATTGATAGGAAGGTCATTTTTACTGTCCGCTGACGATGAGGCGTTGGAAACATGTGCAATATGTTTACTTTTTTTGGTGTTCCTTCCGGATTTAGCCTCGGCGGAGGAAGTTTGAGGAATATTATCGTACCCACTCCAGTGAAAACAAGTGCGTTTTACGAGCTTATGCCCCAGATATCCTGCTTATAGATAAGCCATAGCAAAGAAACAAAACGAATGCAAGAGATTACATTCTTGTGTCAATTTGCCTACATTTTGTTTATTTATGATTAATTTATTGGTACATTAGATATATACATTCAAGGCTGAATTGGCTGCAAAGGTCAAATAATATTTTTGAACCCCTTCCTCGAATTCATGACTAAAGTGCTGTTGCAATACTCCACATTACCCACAACAGAAATTATTACGTATATGAAGCAAAACGGAAGAAAAGTTTAAAAAAAAGTATCAGAGCCATGCAACCGAAATATCTACTACAAGAAAACTGCACTATATAAATATTCTGTAAAAGTTAAACGTCGGTTAAAAGAGTCGTGGTTGAGTGGATGGTAGCTCTCCTCACGTTTAGGCTAAACTGTAATATGGTATTAAAAACAAACAAGAATAAAAAAGAAGTTTATTCAAATGAAAGTAAGGAATTACATTAGGACATAAAACAAAAACAAAAAATTTATTAATGATTAATTGGTTGATAAAATTCCTTGAGACAAGTGGGACCGAACCTTCCGATCTTTGGTCAGGAATCACAGCTCTCTCCAACACGTTATCCCAAGGTAATTTATCTAATAATTCTTCTACGACGCTACTCATTTACTATAATCAGTAGAATTTCAATGAGTAGGATCTTAATAGGCGTAGTAAAATTTTCAAAATATAGAAAATCGGTTCTCTATTTTCAATAGGTCCTCAAAAATATAAATGTTTTTAAATTTATAATTTTAATAACATGAATTTTTATTACTGTTGGAAAAATATGATAATATTTTCTAAAAAAGTTGAGCATTTTTTTATCCTGTTCTGTTGGACTCGTGTTTACTCGGTTGATCTTTCAATGTTTACGCAGCTTTTCACTGTTTGATCAAATTCTATAGGTTTTGATTTTCTAAAACTAAATTTGTCTATTGCCCTTTGGAGGAGAAAAGGATAGATAATTACAAAAAAGTACCTTCTCCTGTCTTGCTTCAGGCAAGAGATAAATCTAATAATAAAAATAACAAGCTTTTCGAAAAGTAACTGTTTTTTTCTTCTTTTGTAAGAACAAAAAAGTTTCCCTTATGATATACTGCCTTGAAATTTCCCCTTTAATTTGACAAACAATCTTGACAAGCAACGATTTCAATTGTTGATCGTTTTCATCTGCAATTTTGATCAACAAAAAATTTGTCGGTCGCTAGAACACAGTTGTTGATTTTAAATGTCTTGCCAAAACAGACGGTTGGTCAAAAATGTTGATCAGCAACGTCATCAGAAAAGGCCTCAAGTGAAGAAACACGATCACCGGTGTATTTTGAGCAAATGCACAAAATAACCATAGATCTAGCAATATAACACTGATTAAACAATGAATAACGTTTTTTTAAGTATCAACAACCCGAAATTAAAAAAAGCTTAGGGAATTTAATGTCCCAGAAACAACTAATTAAAAAAACGAAATAAATAAGTTCCAAAAATTGCACACCAGACCAAATAAAAAAATAAAAAATAAAAATCAAAAATAATTAAAATAAAACTAAAAATAGAATAAAGAAATATAACAATTAAGAAAAAATAATTATGACTTATGAGCTAACTAGAGATTGAATATGGCACAAAATTAGGTTACATGAACAAAGCAGATACATCAAAAATTAAACTTATTCCAAAAAAGACAGCAAATTAGTCTCAGTAGGAAATATAGCATGTTTAGAGAAAAACATGGAGACAACAATTACTTAGCAAGAAAAAGCAAAAAGCTTCAATGCAAAAAAAAAATCTAAACACAAAAACCAATAATGTAAATTAAGAAAACTGGAAAATTAACCATTCCCAAAATGGTACACCAGAGTTAAGTAAAACAAAACTTCAAAATCAATGAAGTGTTTCGAACAACCCAAAATCAAAAGACCATAGCCAATTAAGGTAAAATAATCAAAATAGTAGAGAGGGGGGTACCAGCCCCATCCCTCACCCCTGCTGCCATCTACAATTTAGTCTAACTCTGTACGAACACCATATATGGGCATAGAGTCCCAAGGGAGAACACCTGTGCTGTCAGTCCCACGGGGGGACACCATATATGGGCATGGAATCCCAAGGGAGAACACGTTTCCGAGAAATTGATTGCGTAACCTAGCCTAACCTCATGAGCTCGTGACGGGGGGCACCATATATGGGCATAGACTCCCTAGGGGAAATGGATTTCTGAGAAATGAATTGTGTAATCGAAGGGGAAGTGGATTTCCGAGAACTTGATTGCGTAATCAATTCGGAATTTTATTAATCCGATAACGGGAAACAAGTCATGTGTCTCCTTCTAATCCAACAATAGGGTTGGTTATATACTAGTGGGAAAGGATCACAGGGAACATGGGAACAGAGTTCTTTCTATAGTTTTTATTAGTCTTTGAATAGAAGTTGAAGGAGTGAGAGCAGTTTGACTTTACTCATTTGGATATATATTTGTGATGACGAGTGGAATGTTTACCCCATTAGAAGTTGATAGTGGAGTTGATGGCAATAATACAAGAGCACCAAACATTGCGGTGGAAATCACGAGAGGATCACGACTTTGTCTGGAATGGGATGTAGTATATGCAAGATATGTGATATCCTTGAGCAAATTTAAAATGGAGGATCAATTATGTTTCGCTGCTCAAGTTGATATAGCACATAGGAATAGACTTCAATGTGCTTTAAGTGCATTAATGAAACATATTGAAGACAATAAACAGTATCGCTAATTGTACATGCTTAGTATTATTGTTGTTGTAATTATTCAATAAAATTGTTTCGAAATCGAAAATTTTCCCTTTCTTTTCTGGTCAGGTTGGGTTAGGTTAGGGCTAACGAATCATGGCCATTCTAGAGTCAGCAGTCAAAGTGAAAGGATTAAAAAATGATTGAATTTGAGAGAGAGAGAATTAGATCAAATCTCGTGTTTATGGAAAAACATTTGATTTTGGATAACAATTTTCTCGAGTTATCTCTTCAACGCAGGATAATCTCTCGGGGAACACTTGCGATATAATGAAAACTGATTCTCCCCCATTGGACTATTGTATGAAACTTTTAAGATGTAACCCAAATGTTTATACTCAATTTATTGATATACTAATTCGAACAAAGCAGAATCATATAGTAGATACACTTTTGATAACATTGCCTATGGATTCAATGTAGATGACATCTCCTTCAAAAGAGGTAACGCCACAGAGCTACTCCTCTCTCATTCCCCCACCTTGAATTTATCCGTCAGCAGTGACGATCAGTTTTGTTTTAGCTGTGAGAGAGTTGACATCGGAAACCAAAAAAAAAAATGTTTTATACATGTCCATTATGCATGTTCAGTCTTGGCAGTTGGAGTCAATGTGAGAATTATACAATTATTGATGACTATATTTAAAAGTGTAAATTATGTAATCCTTGTAAATTACAAAGAGACTATGCAGTACAAACTAAAGGATGTAATTCTTATCTTGAGGAGATTTGTGACTCTCACCCTAGAGGACACCTGTTTTCCAATTGTCACTATGATAAATGCGATCAGTGGGAGAATACTTAACACGCTATGATTGGAAAGAATACTAAACGTGATTTTAGTTTATTTCTACGAGATTGGTATCGACGTGGATTTAAATTATTCTGGGAGGAGGAGTCAGGTCTACGATTCAACTGTTGAGGTAACAAGACAATTTGGTTTCTACGTCATCGTTGTGACGACACTGCCTATTATGACTATAAACCAAGTAATTTTTATTTGGCAGTTACCGAATGTGATTTACCATTTGAAAACACTGTATGCGATATTGCTTCAAATAGACAGATTGAAACTCGTGAATTTCATAATATGAATGCAAATAGTATCATTGACTATACAAAGAGATATGACAAGAGTGAAGTTACATTGTACTGTAGAAAATGTGACCATGACTTTGCAGTCAATCAAGATAAATATACAGTGAATCCAAATGATTTACCAGCATTAGTGGTTCACGACAGTTGCCTATACACCGAAGAAGAAGAAATCTAAAGTGAATATTTAAAGACATTGTTGTATATATATGCATTTTATTAATAAACAAATTCACCAACATTTTTTAAGCACTTTACTCTTAGGGTACTGAAATCAATACTATATAGGTATGACAGGATGTTTTCAGCAAGAAATTCGTTCAAACGTGGATTGTCACCAAAAATGTGGAGAAACTGCTTGTAAGTATAGCCGTGACATGAAAGCACAAAACATAGGAGTACGTGGAGGCCACAGCTTTTACTAATCAGATCCTGCGCCCTCTTCCTATTCTGAGTAATAGTTTTCCCACTGCTCTCAATATAGTTGCTGATGTGGGGTGTTTAAAATGTATAGGGTAGACCAAGAGGATCAAAAAAATTCAATCGTTTTCACTGTTTGAAAGATGCACAGCCAATGACCCGTCAGCACAGTCGACGGACTGCTATTAACAATAATTAAGCTATTGTTTGCACTTTGAATTTTTCCAAGAAAGTCTGAGGGCAGACAATAGGATTTGTACTGGAACTTTTAGGGATCCATATTAAATACATTGATTATTTGAATAGTGTTCATGGCGCCAAGTCTAGTAGAACACTGCCTTCGGGAGTGATTCCCCAATAGGTTTCATATTGATTTAGTGAGATTAGTGCAATACTCTCAGCCAATGGGTCAGCAAATGTACACTCTAAACGCACACTCCCCGTACGTACTACACTCATATCCTGTGTGCCAGAGAAATCTAATACAATGACACCATGTGTCTTAGCAGACATATCTTTGGCTATACCATTTTAAAATAGCTGCGAATCCTGATCTAGGGTTTGCATGGTCAACTCATACAATGTTCTATAGGATTTATCAAAAGATAGATTGTAGAGTGGGATGCCGTTTTCTTTGCACACAAGAGATGTAAGTCCAAACATCTCGAATTTATTTGGGAATCCAGTCCACGAGCCTATTGCACTGGCGCTTTTTACAAATGCCAAAATGAGTTTTGAAGGAATTTCGCCATTGATAAAGGATGAATCGGTGAAGGTACGTGAGCCCATGGCAATATGACGTTGATCGGTGATTGTATGAGGAACAAGTAGTTTAATATTATTTCCATTGGCTCTCAGTTTTTCCACTGCCAAAGCAACAGAACTCATAACCTGTTGTTTGCGTACATGAAGTATTGCCGAGGTGAGGGAGAGACTTACATCAGGATTGACGGCAAGTTCTTTTCTAAATATGAAATTAGATGGTGCAAGCGTCAGTTTTATATCCACTTTACTATTGGGCGGTAGCCATTGGGGTATATTAAATATTTCATGATATATTTTTCCAACTAGATGTAATTCACTAGTTGTAGCATTTTTAATTGCATCTGTACTATCAATATCAGTATTATATTCATATCCATTGGAGGTTCCTCTCAATTACTTGTATGAATAGGGTGTCATCAACATGAATTGCATATAGTTTGCATAATTTGAGAGATTGTTGCTTGTGCTTACCAGCGTGCCGTTGATGTAGACACTGATTTGACGAAATACATTATGTAATATAAAATTTTCATAGGATATTCCATAGGCCTGAATGAGCATTGTATTATCAGATTTCCGAACTTTCATTTGTATATAAATAAATTTCGAAGACATGTCCATAAAGTAGTCTTCATTGGAATAAATTTGAAAGTGAATATTATCGGAGAGGGGTTGTGGAGGATAAAATTGTTCATAGTATTCATGCTTGACACTCATATCCATATTTTCAGCATTGAATAGATTCAATGAGGCGGTGATTGAAGGTTGAGAATCCGTATGCGGTAGGTAAGACATCTTAGGAAAAGAAATCTAGTTTCGATCTAACAATTCTCTTCCTAGGGCATCTTCTTCTGATTACAGTACGTGTCGGCTTTTTCCTTCTTTTCTTTGACAGGAGTGGTGATGTTTTTCGTTTCTAACCTGAGTGGAGACTGATGAGTGATGCAGTGTTTCTCGAACTGTTTAAATCTTTTCCATTTTGTTTTAATCTCTTACCAAGGGTTCGCGCATTGAACCTAATATTTTCCGAAGCACTTTTTTTTAATATCCTTGCTAGAGCCCCAAACGTCTAGTGTAGGGGATGCAAAATCTGTCGCAGCCGGTACAAGATATTTTATAGCCAGTGGTAGTGAAGACCGAAACAGCTTAGCAAACCAACTGCCAAGACCATAGCCAGACATTGACGAGCGACCTTTGTAATAGTCCATTCCATTGCCCTGTTGTATTGGGCCAAGAGTATTAACATAGCAGTCAATATCAGGACATGTGAATATTACTTTTCTATTAGACATCTTGTTGTTGTGTAACGACGGGCCGAAAATGGCCTTTTGAAATTGCTATGGGATCACCTAATTCAGTTCTTAGTGTTAACTGACAGAGTTCCAAATAGGAAGTGTTTACGGGAATATACTGAAGATGCTTTATATTGTAGTGGTGAATATGTTCTTGATTGGTTTTTCGTTCAAAAACTCGTAGGAGGGGAACATTTGAATTACCAACCAAAGATGTTTCCACAAATGAAGTGTAGATAAATATACAAGTGTCTGTGGAGAAGGCAGGCGGATAGTCAGCAAAAATGAAATTAGTGTTTCCGGCACTTTTACCATTGATTATATTGACCTTAAAGCCAAGAAAATCCATTAGATTATCATTGAGAATAACCTTTTCATTGGCAATTGGTGAACTAATGCAGATCTTGCCCTCCTCCTTTGAATAGTTGAAATGAAAAGATCCTTTCTTACGAGCGGATATTCTCTTATTAATAGAACGACATAAATCATTCACACAGGCGACTTCCTCGTAGGGTAATTCAATCTATGGATAGCCAATCTCATTGATTTTTTGAATTTGTTCTTGATCACTAGACGATGGTGGTGGCGGCCAATCATAGGTTCTAATTTTTATTTCGTACCAACGATCCTTTCTCAGGATGTCATAGGTATTTTTAGAATACAGTCGACAAGAGCCACTTCATACTTTCCATTGTTATCAAATTTGATGGTGGGGGAGAGTTTCGTCCAAAAATCACTTGTTCTATTCAAGTCATTGTAGAGAGGATCAGAAACATTGGACATGAAAGTCACACAGAAATCATTGGGCATTGTTAATATCTTCAGTACTGACCCAAGAATCAAAATCTGAGTTGTATCCTAGCCAGCAAACTAGCAACTGTCTCTTGCCCCTTCGAGTACGACTCTTTAATATCTTTTCAATTTGATAGATTTCACTAGTGTTTCTAACTTTTCGAAGTTCATATTCATAAAAACCGCCAAGAATATCATCATCCTTGGTATCTCGCAGTCTATATGTCATGTGCTTAGTATCTAGGATTTTGGACACTTTAAAAAGTTCGGTGCTCCATAAATAATTCCCCTTTTTAAAAATATTGGTGGTTCTATTAATTCGAACAGTATCACCAACATTGAATTTCTTCTTCACATTTTTTTTTCTTTTTCACCATCGGAGTATTGCTTTAGAAAAGCATCAAATGTATTTTCACTTTATTGAACTTCCCGAGGGTTTGAGTTGGACAGAGATCGATGAGGTCGATGGTTATATATCCGCATGATTTTATCTAAATCATGAAGAAAAGCAGATGTATTTTTCAGAGTACAATATCTTGAAATTAATAGACGAATCGTTCTTATTAATCGTTCAGCCAATGCAGCCTTTATCGGGCTGTGACTACGATAAAGTGTTGTATTATTTTTCCATAGAACATTTTGCACATGGGGATTAACAAATTCACTACCACGGTCCAATTAAATTTTTCTATAGCAATCCTGTTCAAGAATACTTTCAATGGCCCGAGCAACTTCAACACCTCTCTTTGACCGTAATGGAATGGCATAGGCATAGCAACTAAAGACACTGACTGCCACCAGAATATATTTGTAGGGTGCATTCTGACACCGTTGAATTGCGTCTAAAGTTAAAAGATCCGTTTGCATTATATGCAGAGGTAAAAAGGCTTTAGTTTGTCGATATTGTTTGCCACGAAACCTGTGATTCCGATGCAGTGTGTAACTCGGTTCATTCTCTAGATAATCTTTTGTTTTTTTTAGTGTGCTGTCAGAGACAACTTTAGAAAGCGTTTTGGGAGAACTTAAACTTCCCGCTTCACCAATATTTTCATAGACACCTTTCAGAACTTCATGCATTTTGAACGCAAACACAAAGTGCAATGTCCACTCCCCTTTTGCACAATGATGGATGAATCATTTTGTCGTCGCTTTTTACTAGCATCCACAGGTGCTATATAATCATTACTGCGGCTGCTCCTCCTTGTATTTTCTATTATTGAATCTTCTTTTTTTTTAAATGGTGGTGCCGGTGTTGGCGTTGTTGGAGGACTACTTCTCTTAGTTTCTTTAGAATTTGCTTATTGCCAATAAGACTTTTGGGAAAGTTTGATACACATAGAAAGGTGTATAGATTATTGTCAAAGGATAAAAGTCCTTTACGATTCGTCACCATATCACAAATTAAATCAACTAGATTATAACTCTTTCCATGAATTATAATTTGCTTCCCTGTGCTGTCGACTTGAAATTGATGATCACCACCAGTTTCCACCATGAGATAAGTTAATACTCTTTTACTCTGTTCTCGATAGGTGAGTGGCAATATGTTTCCAATTTTTGATACAATTGAATTCAATTCCTTCTCCTTTGATTGCACTGCTGCAGAATCTTGAGGAGTTATTTCCTGTTTAGAGGGATCGTTGACGGTAACAGCGGCGGCGGGTCTCTCACGACAAGGTCTATGTTTGTCCACACTTCGCAATGCATCTTGAAGTAAAAGCAGTTTTTTGTCATCGGCAATATTCTCATCATTAATGAATTTGCTTAGATTGTCTTCAAAATGTTCGACGGGCGAGAGGAAAACTTCAAATGGTGTCAATTTATAAGGTTTAGCCATTCTCTAGGGAAAACTGTTTACAAGTCCTGCAATTATTGGCAGTAAAAGTGTGAAAAAGCTACCGCCCGCTTGAAGGAGACGTTTTCTTTTAAAAATGTTTCCCTTGTTTTTACAAGCCAAGGCACGTACAGTGGAACGATGTTGCTTTATGTGTTGTCTAACACCTTCTGGCAGTTGAACATTGCTCTCGGTTAAATTTAAACAAAGTTCAGATATTAGGTTAATGAAATCATTGTCGACACCAGGTTTGAGTATGGCATTCCTGAGTGGAGGTTTTGAAGTGCTTAAAACGGAAAATAAATGCCGTTGTTCGTGTAGTTTCTTCAGTGTCATAATGTCAACTAATAGTCTTTTCTACTGTTCACCGGAAGATATACTGTAAATTTCTTTGTCGAAAATGTCGGTAACTACACGTAGATCCTCGGGCGTGCAATGATTAAGATCCAGCAAAATGTAACCGTAGGGCTTATTAGTCGCCTCAGTGTACGCTGACAACAGAATTTTAGGGGCGCCGGGGTATATTTGTTTATTGATATTTATTAGTGAGCTAGAATCACAAACAAATCGATAGATAATATAGATATTGCAATTCAAAGGAAGGGTTCGCATACATTTGCTCTGATGAAACAGATTGTGTAGAACTAGGTTTATTGAAATTTGTTCATGGTGGGAACGAATGGTGAACAGTTTTAGCATTTCCTGTTAGAACTGTTCTATGGATTCAGCCCAATCATCGATAATCAGCCCCGAGTTCGGTTTAATACAATTAAAAACATCATATCCCAGTATGAATTGTATTGGTATGGTTGTGGCAATAGCTTTTATTTGATCGTAGGACTCCTGCCAAATACTATAACAATAATAAATTTTCTTTGGTTTTTCCAAAAACATTTTCTGACAATCTTGAATTATTTTAGCTAAAAGTGTTGTTTCCCCGACATTGAGGGACCACACAGAAACGATCTGAAGGGTGTTTTAAATTGATACATGCTGCTGCTGCTGTTGTTGACAACAGTCGGACCACAACTAACTGTAAATCATACGTGTCCAGTGAATAAGTAGTAGTAGTAATTTTCCCATAGATCTATCTAGTAAAAGAACAACAAAAAAAACATATTTTCATGGTCATTTATTCAACATAAAAACTCTATTTGTTCAACAACAACAACAACAACATAAGAATGACACTTGTTCACCAAGAACCTGACAAAAAAGCAATATTTCATGGTCATTTATTCAACATGAAAACTCTATTTGTTCAACATGAACAACAACAACATAAAAATGACACTTTATGTACAACATAAAAAAAAACAATTTTGTACATGAACATGAACAGCAACAACAACACTTATTGTCTTAAAAAACACTTTTTGTAGAGCAAGAACACTTTATGTACATTAGCAAACACACAGTAGCACACTATTTGTGAATCACTTGAAAACAACAAAAAACACTTGGAACATGAACTTTAAAAAATTTGATAGCACAGTTGAACATTATGAATTTAATGGGGGACCCCCCCCCCGGGGGTCACGGAGGCCGAAGGTCGGCCGCGGGTGGGACCCCCCACCCCCCGGGGCCGCGGGGGCGAAACAGTACAAGAGTTGTCGTCACTGCTGCAGGTTAGGTTGGGTTAGTTGAGGCTGGGTTAAGCTGGTTAAGGTGAGATTGGGATAGTTAATTTATGAGAGGTTGGTGGTTAGGTTAGTTCCAGACCAAGTTGATTGCGATAGTCTATGCATTCAACTCGGTCTGAAATAACGTAGTGGCCATGTGGCAGTACACCTACACCATTCTCGAGCACATAGACTTTGTCGAATATACACGACATTGCATTCTTTTCCACTCTCACAGTATAATTTCTATACTGTAGAGAGCGAATTGCAAGCACTTGTGCTCTCGGCACTAGGCTACTTTTTACAAAGTCTCTGTACACGCTCATGTTGAAATTGCTCTTTAAAAACTGTGTAGGCACCCCTTTACACGCCTGCTTTACATCCCCATTATGAGTTTCCACGCAATAAACTTTAGGACCCAGGAACACCCCCCTGGATATCAAATCACTCCCCGTCTCTGATTTTAACATCATTAGTTGGTTGGGGGCTTGATGTTTCACCAACTCAGGGTAGAGGGACGGATTCCAGTTGGTGAAATCCATCCGCGAGCTGATGTTTTCCCCATATTCTAGATCATCAAGTAAATCCTCATTTTTTACCTTTAACAGCCTATAATCTGTACCCCCATGATAAAATTGAACCACCCCCGTCCAGGGCCCTTGCACGTATAACACTTTGTAAAAAAACGAAAACGTGAGCTGTTTGGAAATTTCAAGTACTGAACTACCTCCTGCTATATTCTTGTTCAGTACTACATTTCACTTTTTTCCTGTGTAGAAGAACCATGCCAGCCTCTATGCTTGTGAACGATGTAAAGTTGGGGTCGGCACTAATTCGTGCACACTCTAGAGGATCAGTCACAACGTCGCAGCGAGATCTGTTGCGTACGCTTTCACACATTTTGCCAAACGCTGAATTTGGAATGAGTTTGTACATTTCCTTCTCTACTTTGGAGTTTGCCCTAGAGCGTTTATCAACAAAAGTGTCGATAATCGTTTTCAAATATGGTTTCTGATTGAATTGCAGGACCCTATGTATTTTTGTGATTTTGAAACCATTGTTCACCATCCAGTGCAAAAGCACATGGTGAACAACGATATTCACCTTAGGGTCCAAATCAGCAATCAGTTTTTGCTTAGAGGGGGTCCAGTGCATCCCCATATTCTCAACCAATGATCGATTGTAGGGGCTCAGTGAGTCCCTTGTCACTAGTCGGTTTATACAGGGAAAAACAAAATCTCTGACTGAATCGTGCAGCGCCAGTGGAATATGCCCGTCAATTTCAAAGAACCATCCTTGTGGCCCATTGTCCTAGCCGGTGGTAATGTCGGGGAACTCACAAGGATTCTCAAGCCATTGATAGTTCCCACACGGCAAAGAGTAGTGAGACATTGCCGAAGGGTACAATGAGTTCATGTCCAAGAACACTGCATTTGACTTTGCACCGGTGTTGCTGTTTTGTCCGCTCGGATCGGTTGACAAGAGACGATCCCCATGAAATACATACCCTCCCCTCATTGAACGCTCTACAAAAAGGTGCTTATCTATGTCAGTTATTAGACCTATTTCCTCCCTACTAATTTTTAAAATCAAATTCATCACCAAATGCGGCGTGGAAAAATAACATCCTATATGTATTCCAAACTCTGAATAGAATTGGTCTCTGTTCTTGCAGACTATGTTTAATAGAGTTAAAAAGTCAATGGCCAAGTGCAGTCTACAATAATCCCACCCATTTTTACACTTACCGTTAGACCAAACTTTCTTAGCAAACCCATATTCCTTGGCTGTGCATTCATTGCTGGTGAGTGAATTGTAAAAACTTCAATTGCAGGTAGTTTCACTTCACTTAAGTGAGCGCCAGAACATTAATAGTCGTATGCGTATACACCTTTACAGGTCAATAGGTCATACATTTCACTGTCTGGAAATTGCTGTTTAAGCAAAGGAAAACTATCAAAATTGTCACTTTTCTGCACTTGAATCAATTGACTCAATGCCTTGGGAAAAAAACTAAAGGAATCTACAAACCTGATTTTATTCCAACACGTATGCCCATTATTTACTACCTGCCATTTCAGTTCGAGAAGCAAAAACTTCTCGGCCGATTTGGGAATAATGTTATAGGTAAATGAATTATTTACCCATGGACTATCTACTCCCCCTCCCCCCTTTGCATACGTGCCAGTGCCGGTAAAATAAATTTTAAATCATAATTTGCATTGTGGATAAAAACTGGGATAAAAAACTGCTGGCTAACATTTAAGTTACACGATTGATGCGCTACCCCTCTAAAATTACTACCCCCGGAGGATATTTCCTGCCACAAGTGATTATGGTCTCTGACTTTACTCCTCCCCCCTCTTTTCCCTTTAGTCCCCTTATCCCCCTCTTCAAACTCCCCCTTACAAACCCAATATATTTTTTGATTTTTAATCGCGACACGATCCTCTGCAGAAAACACCATTGGGTAATGCGTATTTCTCAAACGAGAAATAGCGCCATTACCCGTTCAAATGAAATTAGTCAGTGCCGTGATCATGCACTCTCCCTCATCCAATGTTTCTGCTATTTCTAACAATTGCATAAGGTTTGAATTGTCTCTTTGGCCGAGGAAATAAGACAATGCAATACCTTGATGTTCTTTGATTCGCTTTGCAAATCGAGGATCGTTCACTTTCACCAGCTTAGCTTCACAATCCAAAGATATTTTGTTGCACTGGAGGAGGATGTTTTGGAAATTTTTAAAACGTAAAATGGCCCTATCCCCTGAAACCATTTCCACCGACTGGTAGCCATGCCGTCTACAGTGCTTCATATGATCCCGTAATTTTATATCGCTACGGAATTGTGACAGGCATGTTAGACAGTAGAAACGTACCCCTAGCTCCCTACCACCCTCCAGAACTCTATTGATGTCTGTAATTGCATTACAATGGCCAATTGAATTGGCAAGGTCACTAGATGGTGGTGTGTACAACAACCAAGCCCAGTGTTTGACCAAATCAATTGACGGGCTCCTTACAGGGAAAACCATCCCCTTCTTTTTAGAACGAACCCCATCTTCAAATTCAGTTTCATACTGAACCACAGTGACGCCGATATTTAAATGGGTATTGGCCCTTTCAAAAATATTAATAGACCTAAGCGTTACTGGGTATTTTCCCTCTAAACAAGTGAAATCTACAATGGGGAAATTGGACCCCTCCATCCCATGTACAGCCCAATCGTCTAAATTAGTCTTGTTAGCGTCACGTGCTAGAGACTCGAATGCTGATATGAGGAAAGCGTACTTGAAACATTTATGACCTGTTTCAAAACAGATCCGCTGTACACCACGACAACCTATTAAATCTGGATTATATTTTAAAACTGTATCCCTATCATACCCCCCACCTGCCCCCCCTCTTAAAATAAAATCTTTCTTAAATTTACAAATATTAACACTTAAATTTTCAACAAATAAAACTACAGACCCACTTCCGTTTTCGTAATAATTCTTGAGATGCGTAATAATATGGCCTATCCACTCCGAAAAAGCACCCTCAAAATTCTCTAAATTTGGATAGATCACACGCATCTCGGTGTGTACATAATGGTGGTAAACTTCACTTTTTCCCAAATTTAAATAAAACACCTTTAAAATAATATAAACCTTAATTTAATCCCTCCCCCCTCCCCATAATTGAATTTGGTTCTCCAGCAGTGCACGAACTCTATCTACATACTCATGCACAATTTCTACGGGGTCAAACACAAAATTACCACACAAAAGCGAATTAAAAGGGTCTCCAAAAGTTGCAGTGTAGACAACTATTGCATTTAAAATTATATTTGATGGCTGCAATTCAGGAGAATGATGTAAATTGGTTATTATCCCCCCCCTCCCCCTCCCCCACGTGTATATTATTAGCAACACCATCTCCCCCTCCACATTGTTCAATATTAGGGCTATGGGAATCCACTTAATTCGATTAAAGTGGAAGTAGGTTATCGGGGGCTAGAGGAGGAAGATTCCCTGTTAATTCCCGGGTAAAATCATCTAAAAGCTGCAAGGTGTTTGGACTCAAGTCCTCCTGCCCAACTGTGCTATTATCAACATTTAAAAAATCACCTAAAAACTCATCAATGTTAAACGGTATTTCATTAATGATATCGTCCCATGTTGAATTGTTGAGGAAGTCCACAGGCGTGTCCTCTTTTTCTCCAACTGACGAGCAGGGAGGAGATGGTGAATATGGGACCAATGCAACCTATAAATGAAAAAAGCTTATTTTCAAAGTGTCTAAATCACCCCTACTGTTTTTTTTCTTAAATTGGATTATTATTTAAAACACGCTTAATAGTGGTAGCATATACACTACTCAATATATTCTGAAAGTTCCAACTTAACTAAAATCTAAAAGATGACATAGAAGGTTTTGATTTTGTTCAAACAAGTCCCCCCCTCAATTTCCACTATTTAATGCTCCCCTCCGACCCGGCCCAGCGGGCCACGGCAGCGCTTCCCGGACCCCTGCGGTGCTTCCCGACCCGGGCCCCACAGCGCGTCCCGGCCGCCATGCTTCCCGGACCCCACGGCGCTTCCCGGCCGCCACAGCGATCAATCCCCTGTATATGATAAACTATAATATTCTAGCAAAAATTGCATTCTGCTTTGACTTAAAAGAATCTAGTTCTATCAGTAATTGACCAGAAATTAACGAAAAATATTATTAAGAGGTTGAAAAGATAGCGAAAATGTCTACAGTGGGGCCAGAGAAAATAGGAAAGATTAGAAAAAAAGAGTGGTTTTCTTTGACAAAGCAAAAACAAAAAAAAATTACATTAGATAGCTCTCAGTGATAAGGGGGGGAGCAGAGAAATTTAAAACAATGGTTGGGGCGGGGGTTAATATTTTAATATCTCTGAGACACACACACTTTTACAGCGCGATGAAAAATGGATTTGTTTAGAAATTTCTATAGGTTAGGTAAAAAAATGCTCACATTTGCAAATTCTGGCTGCAGTTGAGTGCCTGAAAGCCCCAGCGAAGCATGCTGGACCTCCTGACCTTGTGGAGATGGGGCAGCTCTTGAAGGCAACGTATGATGGAGAGTGAACGGGCCGACGGCGTTACATTCTTGCACCGATGTGGGAGCAGGGTTCTCCAACCAGTGGCTAGCGTGCTGTGGGGCCGCCTCACCCTCCCTTGCTCTCTTTACAGGTGGAGGGGGGGGGGCAATATATTCTTCATAATTTGCCTTAAAAGAAGAGAAAAAAGTTAGTATTGAAATAATTTTCCCCTTTTTTTTACAGAATAAAAATTATTACGCCCATAACCTAGCCATAATTTTGTCTAGAATGCATTTATCACAATGAAGTCCCCCCGCCCCCCTGTTCCGCAATGTCCTAAAAATAGTTGTTAGCAATTATTTTTGGGGAATAACTCGGTTCTCTCTTCTACATACAGGGTGCGTAGGCCTGTGCTTCCCGGCCGCCACAGCGATCGCCCTCCTGTATACGATAAACTATAATATTCTAGTGAAAAAAAAAACAGCATTTTGAGATAAAAAGAATCTAGTTCTATCAGTAGTTGACTAGAAATTAACGAAAAATATTATTATGAGGTTGAAGAGATAGCGAAAATGCCTACAGTGGGGACCAGAGAAAATAGGAAAGATTAGAAAAAAAGAGTGGTTTTCTTTGACAAAGCAAAAACAAAAAAAATTACATTATATTTAGATATCTCTCAGTGATGGGGGGGGGGAGCAGAGAAATTCAAAACAATGGCTGGGGCTGGGGGTTAATATTTTAATATCTCTGAGACACACACACTTTTACAGCGCGATGAAAAATGGGTTTGTTTAGATATTTCTATAAGTTAGGTAAAAAATGCTCACATTTTTAAATTCCGGCTGCATTTGGGTACCTGAAGGCCCAGGCAAAGCATGCTGGACCTCCTGACCTTGTGTAGGTGGGGCAGCTCTTGAAGGCAAAGCATGATGGAGAGTGAACGGTCCGACGGCGTTACATTCTTTCACCGATGTGGCAGCAGGGTTCTCCAACCAGTGGCTAGCGTGCTGTGGGGCCGCCTCACCCTCCCTTGCTCTCTTTACAGGTGGAGGGGCAATACATTCTTCATAATCTGCCTTAAAAGAAGAGAAACAAGTTAGTATTGAAATAATTTTCCCCTTTTTCCACAGAAGGATAATTAGTACGCCCATAACCTAGCCATAATTTTGTCTAGAATGCATTTATCACAATAAGGTCCCCCTCCCCCTTTTCAGCAATGTCCTAAAAATAGTTGTTAGCAATTATTTTTGGGCAATAACTCGTTTCACTCCTCCAAATACAAGTTGCGTAGGCCTAGGTTAATTATTGCATTTGTCTGAGACTGTTTTAATTTGACGAGAAAAACAATTCCTTTGGCTAAACCGCTATCGTAAACACACAGGAAAAGGGATGACAAACTAATTATAACCTTGCGTGGAGCCTTATGTCAAAGCAGAGCGGCTTAATGACAACAGAGCGACGGATGTCAGTTGTCACTTTTAATAGAATACAGAAAGGTGCATTGAAAATACAGACGGGTGAAAAAGTCACCTTTTTCAAGAAATAGAATTATTTCCAATGAAAGAATTACAGTCATAAACAGAGGGGGTTTAAGCGGTAAGAAGAACATATTTACGCTTTCCATCGAGTATAAGGATAGCATAGTGGAGCTTGTGTTAGAGAGGGAGGGGGGAGGGGATTTACCTGAATATACTGGAGGATGACCAAGGAAAAACATTTTATTTTGAAAATAAAAAATGAAAATGTACTAAAACAGAACTTACATGGTAAATTGAAGTTGCCAAGGCTTCTAGCTCATCAATAATATTCTTTGTTGTATCCATTGTGTCACAATACTTTCTGATAATTTAATCACAATGCATGTCCGTTATATATGAAATCCCAAGGACGAATTGTTATGTAATGGGGAAAACCATATGTAAGCGATCCTCTGATTGGCTTAGAAGGAGATGTAATCAACTCTCTGATTGGTTTAGAAGGAGACACGTAATCCTGTTTCCTATTCCTGGATCATAACATTCTCCCTAGCGTGCACTTGGACGAACAACAACAACAACAAATAAATCGACCCTGGAAATTTAGTTCCCCTAGATCAATACATTCCCCTAGCGATTATGTAAATCATCCCCAGTGTCATTACACTTGGCCAAACAACAACAACAACAACAAATAAATTGACCTTGACATTATCCATCAGATATTAATAAACCATGAATAAATGGAGTCCCGTTCGACGTTAGAGTCAATTGTAGATGATAGCATGGTGTTCGTTCAGTATTCAATGCCCATAAATGGAACCCCGTCATGAGTCCTATATCAACAACAATTCCCAATCGATTACACAATCAATTTCTCAGAAATCCATTTCCCCTAGGGAGTCTATGCCCATATATGGTTCCCCCCATCACGAGCTCATGAGGCTAGGCTAGGTTACGCAATTAATTTCTCGGAAACGTGTTCTTACTGGGAATTCCATGCCCATATATGGTGCCCCCCCGTCGGACTGACAGCACAGGTGTTCTCCCTAGGGACTCTATGCTCATATATGGTGTTCGTACAGAGTTAGACTAAATTGTAGATGGCAGCAGGGGCGAGGGATGGGGCTGGTACCCCCCTCTCTACTCAAAATAGAAACAAATTCCAAAAAATCATTTTAACTTCAATTGAATAGAGTTCGTCAAACCACGCTCATTTTAAACATCTAAGTGCAACTACCGCAAGAAAGTAAGACAATAAAATCCAAACCAATTTTTTTTAGTTATTTCAATTAGAACAAAAGCTTAAATTTTAATTTTTCCCTTATCTTCTCTAGGACAATTTCAGGAATCTCTGTTGTATATTTTAAAACTCTGCTTCATTTCTTTTATCACAATGCTTTGAAAATAAATTTTATTCTTTTTCTCTACACAAACGCATTCAATAAGTTCATCCTCCCCTCCTACACATCATACACAATGAAATGAAAAGTACCAACCTTATATACAATTAAATAAAAGAAAAAACATGTTTTTTTAAATGAAAGTAAGGAACGGCGTTTAAACTTAAAACGTACAGAAATTATTCCGTATATGAAAGGGGCTGTCCCCTCCTCAACGCCTCGCTCTTTACACTAAAGTTTTTTATTGTTAAGAAAAAATAGATTTGTGTAAAAGTCACTTATGGTTATTATGTATATTATTTATATGTATATGTACTTATGTTTATTATTTGTTTTGTGCGCATGCATTTGAGGCTGTATGAATAGAAAAAAAATTTTTACGTTATTTCACAAGTAAGCACTTCCTTTTAGAATTCGAAATCCTTTCCCCTTGTTTACTTAGATGTGAATTTTCCTTTCATTTTGACCAAAAATTATGTTTTCTGCTTTAAAGTTAAAAGTCAGTAAAATGGCAATGCAAGATTTTTTTTTATATAGACAAACATGTTTATTCGTCCTATGCCGGATTAATTATTCCCGTTTTGTTTTCACATTCCATTGAAGAGAATTCATACATTTACCATCGTACAACTTGTGTGTTTCGCCCTTCAGTGGGTTGTCAAAATGACTGACGCAATTTCTATTTGCTTTCCTCTTATGGTAAGTAAAATATCATAGAGTGTTGCAAAGCCATAATATAAACAAATTAAAAATAAGCATTTAAGTCGAAGGGTACGAATTAGTAGAGTATTTGTTTAAGATTAGGAAAAAGTGTCATAAATATCTATTTTAATAGCTCTGTAAAGAAAGAAGCCAAGCAGTTAATAAATAATGTATACAATTTCACTTTCTCTCTAAACAAATTTGTTTTCTTATTTTTTGCGTATTGTAAGCCTTATGTACAAGAATCTTGCCTATTTTTAAACTTAAACTTAATCGATGGGTATAAGTGTATAATGTTACCGTTAAACCAGCGAAAAATTATTGACGATATGCTTTTGTGATTGTAAGAATGTAGTTATTTTTCTTATTAATATAAAAAAACTTTTTCCACAAAATAAATTTTTCAAAGAAGAGTAAAGAACTCCATTAAACCAAAAATGATTAAACCATTAAACACAATTTCAGTCATATACATTTGCTCAAAAAGGGCACTATAACTTTCAACTTCAAATCAACTGAGCCCCATCTGAAGGCTATACGACTGCCCATTCCATAAAACTATTTGAACTCATCGTATAACTTACAACCCTATCCCCAGGGCACTGGGGGGTAGTGTCAATCCTAGGGACAGTCTTATATCTTCTTTTGAATATATTGAACAAAATCGCTATCTCATAATTTTAATCAGATGCATTTGGTGAAAAGAGGGGTTTTTTTTAGGGGGGGGGGGCCTTGTTGACCTCCATCACTATTGATTCTTAAAAGAGAAAGAAAACTTCCAATTTAAACAAAATGAGCCGCCACAAGTTTATACAATCATCCCATTGATAAGAAACTAAAATTTCCTCACCCTCAGGCACTGGTGGTTTATATCAACCTAAAAAGCCTTGTTATACGATCTACCAAGGACATTAAATCTCGTCCAGGCTTTTACCAAGGACATTAAATCTCACCTAGGCTTTTTCAAAGACATTAAATCTCGACCAGACTTTTACCAAGGACATTAAATCTCGTCCAGGCATTTACCAAGGACATTAAATCTAGACCAGACTTTTACCAAAGACATTAAATCTCGTCCAGGCTTTTACCAAGGACATTAAATCGCGTCAAAGCTTTTACCAAGGACATTAATTTGATTTCTTTTAATAATTTGGTACATTTTTGCATATTTTTAAAAAATAAAGTTGGGTTTTAGTTTTCAGAAATATGAACATCCCAGTTTAATATACATCTGATTTTATCAATAACATTTTCTTAGCTAGGTTTCTTAACCTTTCATAGATGTGTGTTGCATGAAACTCATGATTTGGGATGTCTAGTTTGCTATTTTGGACTTTTCTTAGCTGGATTTCCTAACCTTTCGTAGGTGTATGTCTGGTTTTATTAATAATATTTGATTTTCTAATTAACTTGGGTTTTAATTTTCAGAAATAAGAACATCCTTGTTTAAAATATATCTGATTTTATTAATAATATTTGATTTCTTTTAATAATTGAATACATTTTAAGCATATTTTTTTTAATAAAGTTGCGTTTTATGGGTACATTTTTGCATATTTTTTTAAATAAAGTTGGGTTTTAGTTTTCAGAAATATGAACATCCCAGTTTAAAATACATCTGATTTTATTAATAACATTTTCTTAGCTAGGTTCTTAACCTTTCGTAGATGTGTGTTGCATGAAACTCATGATTTGGGATGTATAGTTTGCTATTTTAAACTTTTCTGAGCTAGGTTTCCTAACCTTTGGTAGGTGTATGTCTGGTTTGATTAATAATATTTGATTTCTAATCAAGTTAGGTTTTAATTTTTAGAAATATGAATATACATGTTTAAAATGTATCTGATTTTATTAATAATATTTGATTTACTTTAATAATTGGGTACAGTTTTGCTTATTTTTTTTAATAAAGTTGGGTTTTAGTTTTCAGAAATATGAATATCCTAGTTTAAAATACATCTGATTTAATTTATAACATTTTCTTAGCTAGGTTTCTTTGCCTTTCGTAGATGTGTGTTGCATGAAACTCATGATTTGGGATGTCTAGTTTATTATTTCGGACTTTTCTGAGCTAGATTTCCTAACCTTTCGTAGGTTTGTGTCTGGTTTTATTAATAGTATTTGATTTTCTAATCAAGTTGGGTTTTAATTTTCAGAAATAAGAACATCCTTGTTTAAAATACATCTGATTTTATTAACAATATTTTTTTTCTTTTAATGATTGGGTACATTTTTAGTATATTTTTTTAATAAAGGTGGGTTTTAGTTTTCTGAAATATGAACATCAGTGTTTAAAATACATCTGATTTTATTAAAAACATTTCTTAGCTAGGTTTCTTAACCTTTCGTAGACGTATGTTGCATGAAACTCATGATTTGGGACGTCTAGTTTGCTATTTGGAATTTTCTGAGCTAGATTTCCTAACCTTCTGTAGGGGTATGTCTGGTTTTATTAATAATATTTGATTTTCTAATAAAGCTGGGTTTTAATTTTCAGAAATAAGAACATCCATGTTTAAATTAAGTCTGATTTTATTAATAATATTTGATTTCTTTTAATAATTTGGTACATTTTTGCATATTTTTTTAATAAAGTTGGGTTTTAGTTTTCAGAAATATGAACATCCCAGTTTAAAATACATCTGATTTTATTAATAACATTTTCTTAGCTAGGTTTTTTAACCTTTCGTAGATGTGTTTGGTATGAAACTCATGACTTGAGATGTCTAGTTTGCTATTTTGGACTTCTCTAAGCTAGGTTTCCTAACCTTTTTATTTTATTAACAAATGGGTCACAAAAAAACAACGTACAAATCTCTATATAATGCTAACAAAACAAAACTGTATATAATACCAACAATATCAAAATAGGTCCCGACGCATATTAGCGTGTTTGGGATGACCCAAAAAAAGGAACGCTTCAACTACTTATACACTAATACACTTCCTCGGGGAAATAATATTCTCTGACTCCACCTCTCCTCCCCCCTACTAAACAATTAATCAACATTCTAAGGGTAATACTTTTTTACAGGGAACTTAAAGGAATTCAACACTCATACTCTATGATTCATCATGCTTCCTTTCATATACCGACAATGACTTCAATCAAAACACAAGAAAATTTTTCCCTTTTAACATTCACAAGCATATACTCACTCCCAGATCAATCGCCTTATCCGTATCTACAATACTGGTTAAAACAAATACATCGCAAAGAATCACGGAATTCCTCAAGAACCTTCTTACCTTTTATTTCCGCCGGAAGCCTGTTCCATACTTCAGGACCAATATACCTAATAAAAAATTTAGATCTGGTAGTAACTGGAACCGGCGTTCTAAATAATTCAACATTTCTAGTTTCATAACTATGGTCCCTTTCATTATAAAGGTCCGAAAAACATGCAGGTAAAAATAAGAAATTTTTCTTACATAAGCAAATTTACATAAAATTTAACCAAACCAAAGAATGGTAAAATTTTTAATTGGTGATACCTCGATACCGAATTCTGGGACAAGTCATTGGTCAAAACTCTTACAGCTTTATTTTGTAACACATGGAGTGGGTACAAATGGCTAGTGAACGTCGACGACCAAACTGTAACACAGTACAGCAAATATGGATGAATAAGAGAAAAATATAACATTCTAATAGCCTTTTTAGGAAAAAAAATTTTCAGCTTCCGCAGAGTTCCAACATTTTTGGCTAATTAGTACTTATAAATGCAATATGATCTTTAAAACTTAGGCATTCATCTACCATTACACCAAGATACCTTACTGTGCTTGTCTGTTTTATACTTCCATTTACTAACTTAATTTCTTCAATCCATGGATAGTAATTTGCACTTCTGCCATATAACATGAACATTTTTTGCTTCTGATTAACAAGCAGTTTGTTCACTCGCATCCACCTCTCGATTATCACCATTCCTTGTTTCATGCCATTTTTCAAATCCGCTTCTGTTTTCGCAGCCATTGTAAATTTAGTATCATCAGCAAAACTTGGAAGTTTTGCTCGCACCGGGCCATCAGTGTACCTTGGAGTTGACAGTTGTTTGAGGCATCCATTTAGATCATTAATGTACACAAGAAATAATAGGGGGACCCAAAACAGACCCCTGTGGCACACCGCACTTTACTACCATCTCTTCTGACAGGACTGTGCCCAGCCGTACTCTTTGCGTTCTTCCTTCAAGAAATGAAGCAATCAATTTCAGACTCTTAAAACAAATTCCAGCATTTTCAAGCTTAGCCAATAAAATCTTATGATCAACACAGTCAAAAGCCTTCATAATATCTAGAAAAAATGAACCCACCTTTAAACCTGAATCTAGGCAATCGTTAACAAGTGTTGTCAAAAATAATAAAGCATGCTCTGCAAACAAATTTTTTCTAAAACCAAATTAATTAGAGTGAAAATAAAAACATCTTTTCTCAAAATAATACATTCGTCGTCTATAAATCAATTTCTCAAAAATACGAGAAATCACTGGAAGTAGAGATATCGGACGGTAGTTGTTCATATCTTCCTTAGGTGCACCTCCTTTCGTTTGTAGATGTTAAACGAGCTTTAAGAATGGACTGTGTCTCCCAGCCTAAAAAATAGTTGTGTCCAAAGACTCTAAATCCCCTCTGTAAAAATCCTCAGGCTATGCAAATCGTCTCTGAAGCTCAAAACAGACTCAACCAGTTCAAGAAACCGATGCTATAACAGCTAAATTCTCAAGGATGAAATGATATTCTGACGCATGTGGAACAACAAATGGAGTAATAAAAGAAATGGGACCAAAATTAAAGAATTTATTCTATTTACATGATACTGATTTTGTGACAGCGAGACCACCTAAGGTATGGGACAATAATTTCATCATCCTCATATCGAAAGGTCGTAGAAACTCACTAATCTCCAATAATTACAGACCAACCTCTTTAACTAATAATCTTAGAAATTTTTGGAACGTTTATTAAAACACAGGACTGAAGAAAAAATAGATAAACTCCTTAATGATCACCAGGTTGGTTTTGGAAGAAAATGTTGCACAACAGATGCAGTAGTAAAATTGGAAAATGAAACACAAGTTGGGATGCAAGAAAAGCAATCATTGGATATAATATTTTACGATTCATCATCATCTTTTGATTTAGTTCTGCTACAACAGATGGCTCAAAAGCCATCATTTCATTTTAAAGGAAAATGTTTCACCTATTCATCATTTAACAAAATTTGATGAAACGTGCGTTGCCGTTAGTATTTTGACTTTTGACGGGATAAAATTTACAATTGGTATCCCATAAGGAGGGGCAGTAAGTCCTCTTCTTTTTAATGTAAAATTAGCAGATTTTCTCTTTGTTGATAAAGACGGTCAAATATTTGTTGACGATTTGCGTTATGTGACAATGGGAGAACCCTAAAAAAATGAAATAAAAATTTAACAGTCAGTTATAAAGGTAGTAAATTGGTCAAAAAGAAATGAAGTGATTTTTTTCAAATAAAACTACAGCTATAATTTTTGATGCAGGCAAAAGCAATGATCTACTGCTTCTAGAAATTCCTGTCAGCAACTTATATATCCCACTTGTTAAATATAGCAGATACGTAGAAAAGGCAATTGCCGCAGAATTAAAGATAAAGCTGAATATCAGATATATTTAATGTGAACCATGTAATATTCTTAATACATTGAAGTGCTTAGCAAGCAAAAGCTAGGGACCTGAAGGATCTATATTAAGAGTTTTGTACTGCTGCAGTACGATTAAAATACAGTGCGTGGCTCTATTGATGGTGGAAATGAATTAAAAAATTACAATCAGCTAAAGAAACTACAAAACTAAGCCATAAGAATAATTACTGGCGAAATAAAAATGACACAAATAACAGCTGTAAAGATGGAAGCAGGAATCCATTTACTAAAAAGAAAAACAACGCAGCTTAAAATAAAACATGCTTTGTAAATATTAGACAAAGTGAACCATCCCAACCAAGGAATAATCGAAATACACACCTCAGAAGCATGACGGATTAAGCTGCACGAAGCTGGTGCTTATCGATCATGGCCAATATTGCTAATAACTTAATAATCGGAGAAGATTTTATGCTTATAAAACAACGAACTCCAGAAACTAATTTAAAAGACATGTTTATTAATATATAAAGCTACCCCTTGTGTAAAAATAATATATAATATACGTTAAAAGAAAGTGTTTACTGAACATTTAAAGCGAAGAATTTAAATCCTTTCAACAACATTTCAAAGATGAGTCCAGAATAGGAGAGATATTAGGATATGTCGTGACACCAAGGGAATCAGACATGGGGATTACAGAAAGGCTTGAAGAATGGGTTTCGATTTACGATGCAACAATAACAGAAATAAAAAAAAACACTAAACCTAATCGAAAAAAAAATGTTCACAAAATATTAAGGCAGTAGTTGTTTTTGGAGGTAGGCCGGCAATCCTACCAACAAAAGGAAATAATCATAGATCGACTACAGGAATCTATGATAAAGATGTTAAGAAAACGAAATAAAAGCAGGAACATAATATTGTCCGAGCCATTGTGAAATAGACAGAAATTGAAAGTCGATAGATTAGCAAAGGAGGTTAACCTTCTACAATCAAGCAGCTCAGAGTTCAACAATTTATTCAAGGTATTGGAGAGCTATCTTGCTAATAAATAAATCAAAAATAACTTTAAATCTTGAAAACTGCAACAATCAATACGTAGAATATTTTAAAGGAAAAACACTAGAAAAGAAGTATATACCATTAAAAAGGAAAGCAGCAAACATAATATTCACATTAAAATCCCTACAAGCAATATAAAAGAACACTTGAAGGGATAGAAAGTAAATTAAAGCGATATGTTAGACTTTACAAGTGGCATACAGTGTATTCAACACCTACTTGAAGGATGCCCAAATACAGGGCACCTATAGACTTTGTCGAAGCAAATATGTGACTCGATGAACTTCAATTGTGATGAAGTATCTGTATTACTCCCATGGAGTGCAAAAAAAAAAATCGTTTTAATTGACAGAATAGCAAATGTCCCATTATCTTGGAACTTCGAACTTTCAATGATCTAATAGGGCCGTTTTTTAGCACTAAGATCTCACAGATAAGATCTTTCATCTTTTTGCAAAGATTATCGTCTTTTCAACTCATCTTTGTCCTAAGATCTTACAGCTCACTGATGTTAGCAAAATACGTGAAAGACGCCATCTTTCTGCCATATAGAACAATGATGAGAGAACTTTGATGATCTACTCATCATTGTTTTCAGACCGCTGATCAGAGCAGAATGATGAAAGACGTTTCATAGGCAGCCCGCTAGCGCTGCCTAAGTAAAGAACGATGTGGGCACAATGTATTGTTTTTTTTGTTTGTTTTTTTTCTCCATACCCGGGCACTTCGTATCGAAGGAGTTGTTGTAGAAAGCTCTAAAAGGGCTCATTCAATTGCAAATTGGAGTGGCCAGTGCCCTTTTTAATAGTCGAAAGTAATTGGAGGGCAACTAGCCCCCCCCTACGCCCAACCTTCCCCCAAAAACATCCAAACCAAATTTTGAGATAGCCATTTTTTTTCAGCGTAGTTGATTTCCGGATAGAAAATATCTTTTTGAGGAGGACACTCCCACCAAACCTCGGGGCAAGGGTTTTGTACCGTGAGTAATATGTGATATATTTAAAATACAAAAATTCTTTCTTTCTAAAAGATAATTCCGACATATATTAAACTTCCCCTAATCAAGTTTAAATCTCGTTTCAAAAAAGAAAAGTTCTTAATCAGCAAAAAGAGAAATTCTATTTTAGCCTCAGCCAAACAACGACGCTATTCGGTTTTGAATTTCGCAAAGATATTTGGTAATAAAAAAAATCACTAGATACAGAGAGTTCACAGGAAGCTTAAGTTATAATGTTTAATGATCAGAAATGTTTAAAACAGATTATTGGATAGACAATGAGCACAATGAAGTGAGTTGGTAAACATAATAACAAGGTAGCAGCCCCCTCCACAGGACTTGGGCCAATCGTGTAAAAGCTAGTAGAGCGCAGAAGCTATATTTGTGTGATATAATGAAGAAAAGTTTTTTTTCGCGTCTGGATTATTGTCATTATTATTATGGGCATTCGTTTTGTCAGAGTTATTATGGAGGCATTATGATGAGGCATTCGTGTGTGAGAATTATTATTGGCATTCAGGCATTGCAGTTAAAATTATTATTATGCAGTCATTGTAGAGAATTGGTCATTATTGTTATTTCTGCCACTATAGTCGTCAGTTGAAGTGCAGTACTGTTGTATGCCTAAAATGTAAGTCTTAATAAATCTATTGCTTTTCTATTTGTGTTCGTTTTATTTATATATCTGTATCTAATCGCACAGCAGGTAATTAGTTCGTAGGTCTCCATCGGTAGCGCTCTCAGGAATCTGATTTCTACATGACATTAGAGGTAATCGACACGGTTATAACCCGAGGAAGCAAGGTTACGCTCCCAAATTGATAGCTGGAGAATTTCTAACCTACTATAGCTACGCATTTTGTTTTCTCGCTTTCAGCGAGTTGCGCGATCGGTACACCGCTTTAAATCATAATATTACATATGGCACAGTCTTTAGCGTTATAAGTGGCACTATCGGAGAACTTTTAAGGTGTAAGTTCACAGCTTTAAAGCATAGTATTACATTTGACGCGGTCATAAATTTG
The DNA here is from genome assembly GCF_049724085.1 of Artemia sp. Qi Xiang Cuo. NCBI lineage: Eukaryota > Metazoa > Arthropoda > Branchiopoda > Anostraca > Artemiidae > Artemia > Artemia sp. Qi Xiang Cuo. The sequence continues at coordinate 41,774,018 of NC_142805.1, forward strand.
GAGGAGAACCATAGCAGTCGACGTAGCCCTCGACGGCACGAGATAAGCTATAACGGCTCAGATGATGCGATCGTAAAATTCCCCGGCGGAACCTGATGATTTTCTCATTATTTTTATAGCTTACTTAGTTTATCACTTAGCCTAAGCAAAATTCAACCGGCAGAATTGGCGCTTCTCATATTCACCCGGCGGAAATGGTAACTCAAAATTTTTTTTTTTTTTTTTTTTTTTTTTTAGAAAAGCAATAGTTTTTTTGACTTACATTTAGGTGCACAACAGTGCTTCACTTCAACTGACAACGAAAGAGGAAAGGATTAAATTGGCTCTCAAAAATAATGATGATGGCAACAGAGACAATCCATAATTGACTATGAAAGAATTAACAAAACATAATTGACTATGAAAGAATTCAAAACATAATTGACGCGAAAAAAACTTTTCTTCACTATATCACACAAACATAGCTTCTGCCCTCTACTAGCTTTTTCACGATTGGCCCAAGTCCTGTGGAGGGGGCTGCTACCTTGTTATTATGTTTACCAACTCACTTCATTATGCTCATTGTCTATCCAATAATCTGTTTTAAACATTTCTGATGATTAAACATTATAACTTAAGCTTCCTGTGAACTCTCTGTATCTAGTGATTTTTTTGTTACCAAATATCTTTGCCAAATTCAAAACCGAATAGCGTCGTTGTTTGGCTGAAGCTAAAATGCAATTTCCCATTTTGCTGATTAAGAACTTTTCTTTTTTGAAACGAGATTTGAACTTAATTAGGGGAAGTTTAATTTATGTCGGAATCATCTTTTAGAAAGAAAGAATTTTTGTATTTTAAATATATCACATATTACTCACGGTACAGTTTTAAGTTATGCCCTGGGGGTATATAAGGTTTTTATAGAACGCGTTGTCGTAGAAACTTCAAAAAAGGCTCATTCGATTGGAAATTCAAAGGACTTGTGCCCTTTTTAATAGTCGAAAGTGACTGAAGGATAACTAGCCCCCCCCCCCACGCTCTTCATTCCCCGAAACACATCCCATCAAAATGTTGAGATTTCCCTTTTTTTCAGCGTAGTTGATTTCGAAAAAGAAAATATCTCTTTGAAGAGGACACTCCCCCACATCCCTCGGGGTAAGGGTTTTAAGTTATGCCCTGGGGGCATATAAGGTTTTTATAGAAGGCGTTGTCGTAGGAACTTTAAAAAAGGCTTATTCGATTGGAAATTCAAACGGCTAGTGCCCGTTTTAATAGTCAAAAGTGATTGGAGGGCAACTAGCCCCCCCCCTCCCGTCATTCCCCCAAACACATCCAATCCAAATTTTTAGATATCCGTCATGTCCAGCGTAGTTGTTTTCCAGACAAAAATGTTTTTGAGGAGGACATTCCGCTAAAACCCTTGGGGCTAGGGTTTTAAGTTATGCCCTGGGGGCATGTAAGGTTCTTATGGAAGGCGTTGTCGTAGAAACTTCAAAAAGGGGTCATTGGATTGGAAATTCGAAGGGCTAGTGCCCTTTTTAATAGTCAAAAGTGATTGGATGGCAAATAGCCCCCCCCCCCCCGCCAATCATTCCCCCAAACACATCCAATCAAATTTCTGAGATAGCCATTTTGTTCAGCGTAGTGGTTTTCCAGATAGAAAATATATTTTTGAGGAGGACACTCCCCTACAACCCTCAGGGCAAGGGCTTTAAGTTATGGCCTGGGGGCCTATAAGGTTTTTATAGAAGGCGTTGTCATAGACACTTCAAAAAAGGCTCATTTGATTGGAAGTTCAAACGGCTAGTGCCCGTTTTAATAGTCAAAAGTGATTAAAGGGCAACTAGCCCCCCCCCAGCCCATCACTCCCCAAAACACATCCAATCAAATTTCTGAGATAGCCATTTTGTTCAGCGTAGTGGTTTTCCAGATAGAAAATATATTTTTGAGGAGGACACTCCCCTACAACCCTCAGGGCAAGGGCTTTAAGTTATGGCCTGGGGGCCTATAAGGTTTTTATAGAAGGCGTTGTCATAGACACTTCAAAAAAGGCTCATTTGATTGGAAGTTCAAACGGCTAGTGCCCGTTTTAATAGTCAAAAGTGATTAAAGGGCAACTAGCCCCCCCCCCCGCCCCTCACTCCCCAAAACACATCCAATCAAAATTTTGAGATAGCCATTTTGTTCAGTGTAGTTGATTTCCAGATAGAAAATATGTTTTTGAGGAGGACACTCCCCCACAACCCTCAGGTCAAGGGTTTTATGTTATGCCCTGGGGGCATATAAGGTTTTTATAGAAGGCGTTGTCGTAGAAACTTCAAGAAAGGCTCATTTGATTGGAAATTCAAAGGGCTAGTGCCCTTTTTAATAGTCGAAAGTGATTGGAATGCAACTAGCCCCCCATCATTCCTCCAAACACATCCAATCAAAGTTTTGAGATAGCTATTTTGTTCAGCGTAGTGGTTTTCCAGATAGAAAATATGTTATTGAGGAGGACACTCCCCCACAACCCTCGGAGCAAGGGTTTTAAGCTATAGCCTGGGGCCTATAAGGTTTTTATAGAAGGCGTTGTCATAGAAACTTCAAAAAAAGGCTCATTTGATTGGAAATTCAAAGGGCTATTGCCTTTTTTAATAGTTGAAAGTGATTGGACGGTAACTTACCCCCCTTTCACGCCCACCTTTTCATAGGCAGCTCGCTAGCGTTGCCTAAGTAAAGAACAATGTGGGCACAATGTGTTGTTTTTCGTTTTTTTCTCCATACCCGGGCACTTCGTATCGAAGGAGTCACCGTATAAACTTCGAAAAGGGCTCATTCAATTGGAAACTGGAGTAGCTAGTGCCCTAATTAATAGTCGAAAGTGATTGGGGGGCAACTAGCCCCCCCCCCACGCCCATCATTCCTCCAAACACATCCAATCAATATTGTGAGATAGTTCTTTTTTTCAGCGTAGCTGATTTCCAAATAAAAAATATGTTTTTGAGGAGGACACTTCCCCACAACCCTCAGGGCAAGGGTTTTAAGTTATGCCCTGTGGGAATATAAGGTTTTTATAGAAGGTTTTGTCGTAGAAACTTCAAAACAGACTCATTCGATTGGAAATTCAAAGGGCTAGTATCCTTTTTAATAGTTGAAAGTAATTGGAGGGCAACTAGCCCCCCCACGCCCATCATTCCCCCAAATACATCCAATCAAAATTTTGAGATAGCCATTTTGTTCAGTGTAGTTGATTTCCAGATAGAACATATGTTTTTGAGGGGGACACTCCCCCACAACCCTCAGGTCAAAGGTTATAAGTTATACCATGGGGGCATATAAGGTTTTTATAGAAGGTGTTGTCATAGAAACTTCAAAACAGGCTCATTTGATTGGAAATTCAAAGAGCTAGTGCCCTTTTTAATAGTCAAAAGTGATTGGAGGGCAACTAGCCCCCCACGCCCAGCATTCCCCCAAACACATCCAATCAAAATTTTGAGATAGCCATTTTGTTCAGCATAGTTGTTTTCCAGATAGAAAATATGTTTTGAGGAGGACACGCCCTCACAACCCTCAGGGCAAGGGTTCTAAGTTATGTTCTGGGGGCATATAAGGTTTTTTATAAAAGGTGTTATCGTAGAAACTTCAAAACAGGGTCATTCGATTGGAAATTAAAGGGCTAGTACCCTTTTTAATAGTCGAAAGTGATTGGAGGGCAACTAGCCCCCCAAGCCCTTAATTCCCCCAAACACACCCGATCAAAATTTTGAGATAGCCGTTTTGTTCATCGTAGTTGATTTCCAGATAGACAATACGTTTTTAAGGAGGAAACTCCCCCACATCCCTTAAACCTTATATACCCTGGGGGCATATAAGGTTTTTATAGAAGGCGTTATCGTAGAAACTTCAAAACAGGCTCTTTCGATTGGAAATTCAAAGGGCTAGTGCCCTTTTTAATAGTCGAAAGTGATTGGAGGGCAACTATTCTCCCACACCCAGCATTCCCCCGAACATATCCAATCAAAATTTTTAGATAGCCATTTTGTTCAGCGTAGTTGTTTTCCAGACAGAAAATATATTTTGAGGAGGACACTCCCCTATAACCCTCGGGGCAAGGGTTTTAAGTTATGCCCTGGGGGTATATAAGGTTTTTATAGAAGGCGTTGTAGTAGAAACTTCAAGAAAGGCTCATTCGATCGGAAATTAAAGGGCTAGTACCCTTTTTAATAGTCAAAAGTGATTGGAGGGCAACTAGCCCACACACGCCCAGCATTTCCTCAAACACATCCAATCAATATTTTGAGATAGCCATTTTGTTCAGCGTAGTTGAATTCCAGCTAGAAAATATGTTTTTGAGGAGGATACTCCCCCACATCCCTCATGGCAAGGATTTTGAATTATGCCCTGGGGGTATATAAGGTTTTCAAAGAAAGTTTTATCGTAGAAACTTCAATAAAAGCTCATTCGACTGGAAATTCAAAGGGCTAGTGCCCTTTTTAATAGTCGAGAGTGATTGGAGGGCAACTAGCCCCCCCATCACACACATCATTCCCCCAAACACATCCAATAAAATTTTGAGATACCCATTTTGTTCAAGGTAGTTGATTATCAGATAGAAAACATATTTTTGAGGAGGACACTCATCCACAACCCTCAGGGCAAGGATTATAAGTTATGCCCTGGGGGCATATAAGGTTTTTATTGCAATCTTTGTCGTAGAAATTTGAAAAAGGGCTCATTCGATTTGAAATTCAAAGGACTAGTACCGTACCCATTTTAATAGTCGAAATTGATTTGAGGGCAACTAACCCTCTTCTCACTCCCACCTTTTCCCCAAACACATCCAATTAAAATTTTTAGATAGCAGTTTTATTCAACGTAGTTAAAAGTTTTGGGAATTTGGTCTTTAAGGACGACAACCCCTCCCTCCAGAGTTCTCATGGTAGGCATCGTAAGTTATGCCCGAGGGGTATATTAACTGTTTAGTTAACGCTTTGTCGTAGAAACTTCAAAAGAGCTCACTCAATTGGAAATTGAAAGGGCTAGTGCCTTTTTATAGTTGAAAGTGATTGGATAGCGACTAACGGCTTTCTCACGCCCACCATTTTCCCAAACACATCGAATTAAAATTTTTAGATATCCATTTTGTTCAACGTAGTTGAAAGTTCTGGAAATTTTGTCTTTTTGGATGATAACCCCCTCAGAACCCTCAGTGCGAGGGTTGGAAGTTATGCCCTAGGGGCATTAAAGTTTATATCGAAAGTTGTTATATAAATTTCAAAAAGGGCTCATTTGATTGGAAATTGAAATTGCCCTTTTTAATAGTCGAAAGCGAGTGGAGAGTAAATAACCCCCCTCTTACGCCCACCATTTGAATTTGCATTACAAATGAATTTGCATTGTCAGTTTAATATACATATACTGATATTTAGTAATCAAAATGTTAATATTATTTGATTTATTAAAGTTATAAAAGTAAAAACATTTATATTTTTTCAGTAAGGTGCAAATTTTGTTCTAGCCTTGGGAAGGCATAGGCGTTTTGCACCCAACTTATGTTAATTTCTGCTCGTTTTGAGTTTGACTCGGTTATTTATTGTAATTTCTGTTCGTTTTGGGTTTCATTTATTTATTGATGCTGATTTGTGGTAGTTTCACGCTTGGTAGATTATTTGATTTTATTTTTCCTCTTTTTTTTGTTTAATGGAGTTCTTTACTTTTCTTTGAAAAACTTATTTTGTAGAAAAAGTTTTTTTAATTAATGCATAAAAAACGACCAAAGATGTAAGATCTTAGTTCAAAGATTTCACCTTTAAGCGTTTTCTGACAAACGATGTAAGATCTTAGCACATTGATGAGTGAAAAACAGGGCTAGATTCTAAGGATTATCAAGAAGAAAGAGAAGAGAATCGCCCTTGGAATAGGCTAACCAATAAAAGAAACAGAAGACAGCAAAATGTATAATTGGGATTCAACAGTTGGCTATGTCTAGTTTAAGTAACAAGTAAGTTAATTCAGTTTCAAGTAAAACAATATCAAAGGTAAAATTCTAGTTTAGCAGCTTCTTACTATCTTGGAAAGTAGTTTAGTTAGGTAGGCTAAATGAAACTTACAGGAGTGAATCTAGGCATGTTGTAAAATTCTAGACAAGCTACTCTGGCTATCTTGGAAAAAGGTTAGGCTAGGAAAATGAGGGGGAAGTTCTACCAAATCATATTATTGACTTACGCATAAAGTGAATATACCACTCAATGCCTTTTTTTATGCTGATTATGAATATAGTAATCATTTCTACTGAAAATTAATTTCAGCCCCCCCCCTTATATATGGCAATTCATGGTTTATATTTATATAGCCAAACCGTTAATAGGCCTATATAGGGGGGGGGGCGGAAATTCATTGCCGATAGAAATGATTACTATATTCATAATCAGCATAAAAAAAGGCGGTAAAATTCTACTTTAGTTACTTTTACCTATCTTGGAAAGGGATGAGGTTAGGAAAATGAAACTTTCTGGGATGGGTCTACAGGCTAAAATATGTCCTGGGAAGGTATTTTGAAGTAATTATCTCCTCTCCTTCTCCCTCTAGAGGATCCTGAAATTTGCCTACATGACAGGTCTCTACCTAGGCTATTGAAATTTTGACAAAACAACATTTTACCTTAATTTTCAGTTATAAGATTCTTTTTCTCTGGCTTTAGTTCTGAAAATGCAATTTCTGTTATTTTGAGTAGTATTTTAAGCCATATCAATGTTAATTTTCAAAATTTAGGAAATGTATTTGCATATCTTTAAAACTCTATAAATCAAGATTGAGTAAAGTTGTGAGGCTGAAAACAATTTTGTTGGACTTCATTTTAAGCAGAAAATCTCTATTGCAAAGTTTCACTTTTATAACACACAGATTATCAAAGATCAGAATCCTCTAGAGGGAGAAGGAGTGGAGGTAGGTACTTCAAAATACCTTCCCAGGACATAGGCTAGGCCTACTTTAGCTTGTAGACCCACCCCTGAAAGTTTCAGTTTCCTAACCAAACTCCTTTCCAAGATAACCAAAAGTAGCTAAAGTAGAAATTTACCAAAAAGGCATCAAATGGTGTATTCACTTTATTGCTAACTCAATAATAGGCCTATGATTTAGTAGAACTTTACCAAAATGAGACGGTAAGACCCATCCCTGAAAGTTTTATGGTAAATCTTTACCAAATCATATTATTGAGTTATGAATAAAGTGAATAGGCTATACCACTTGATGCCTTTTTGGTCAATATCTACCATATCATATTATTGAGTTAGGAATAAAGTGAATACACCATTCAATGCCTTTTTTTATGCTGATTACAAATATCTTAATTACCTTAATTCGCACTTCGGAGCAAATTAAGGTCCATACTGGATCTGTTGTGCTCTGGGTCAAATGATGGCAAAAATTTTTGTAGCCCAGTGACACGCCATAGGAGAGGTCTGCTGGAGAGATGCAATTTAAGCCCACTTGGTAGCGGTGGCCACAAGGTAGGTATGGCCCATAAAGACCATTCTCAGTGGTATAGAGCTGACACCGCCGCACAATAGCAACTTCAGATTGAGTATGCAAGATGGTTGGGTATGACAAGTGGCATCAGCCTCCTAGCAAGACACTCATTATGATAAAGTTGGCATCAGTCAGTAGTTGAGTGGGACGGACAGTCCCACTCATATTTCCATGGCTTGTTATTCCATTCCTTGTCAAGTCTGGACTTGCAGGATGCAGCAGTAGGTGCAGTCGCCGTTTCGGCTTAAAGGCTATTCCAATCATTGACAACACACTTGGAGAAGAAGTGTTGCCACGTTCGTGTTTTAACAAAACGTTTTGACAGCTTATGTGAGTGTCCTCTTGTATGGTGCTGACTTGAATGTTTGGTAAACAGGGGGTTATCTGGTTGTGTGTTATACTTGTAGGTCAGCATTATATCATCATAACGGTGTCTGAAGACGAGTGTTGGCAGCTGCATGTATTCCAGTCTCTTGTTGTATGGGAGATCTCATAGGCCAGCTATGCACTTTGTGGAACGTCTCTGAACTCCTTCGATTAGACTGGTATCATTCTTATAAGAAGGGGAGGTGAGACACATACCAAAATCCAAAACGGGTCTAACTATAGCCTTATAGAGCCTTAGAAAGACTGTACAGGAGCAGCTGGTTATAGTGTATTTGAGGAGACCAAGGCTTAAATTTGCTTTTGAAACTGCTTGTTGCCAGTGGCCGTGGAACTTCAGTTGTTCATCTATCAGCACTCCTAGATCTCTTTCTTTGGGACTTGTCTTTAGTACTAAGCTAGCCAGTGAATTGGGATTGGACATGCTGTACTGGTGACGGGGTTGTTGCTTCCAAAGTGAAGGACACTGCACTTTGATGTGTTGAATTCAAGTAGCCAGTCTTGTGCCCACGTTTGGATTTTATGAAGGTCACGCTGCAGACTTTGTTGGTTTGCAGGCCCAAACAGCTTGGAGTTGTTGGCATAGAGAGTGATGTTGTTTTCTGTTCCGTTCATCATATTATTGATGTATATAAAAAATAGGGTAGGGCCCAAGACAGTACCTTGGGGGACTCCGCTTACAACATCACATGGTTCAGAGAAGACCTTATTGCCATTAGTTGTGAAGAGTCAAACCTGCTGACTCTGACCAGTCAGAAAGTCCATGACCCAATTGACCACGTCCGAGTGGGTACCTGCTGCTGAAAGTTTCAGTCTGAGACGGTTGTGTGGTACCTTGTTGAAAGCCTTGGCTAGGTCCAGTAAAATCAGGTCCACAGGGGTTCCTTTCTCCAGGTGATCTGTTATGGTCCTGTATGTCTCAAGGAGATTTGTCTCAACCGATTTTCCTGGCAGAAATCCATGCTGGTCGGGGGAAAGTATATTATTATTACGGAGATGTGTCAAAATATCAGCATTCACAATCCGCTCAAGGGTTTTTGCCACTGCTGAGGTCAGACTGATGGGTCTGTAGTTTTTGGCTTTGGTGCGGTCACCTTTCTTGAATATTGGGGTGACATGGGTCAGCTTCCAGTCTTTGGGTACCTTTTTTGAGTCAAGCGACAGTTGGAATATATTGCATAGTGGTTGTGCAATTTCTTTGGCATGCACCTTCAATAGTCTTGGGTGCAAGTTATCAGGACCGGTGGACTTATTGACGTCTAGTGCTTCAAGTTGCTTTTGGATGACAGGGGGGGAGAGTAGAATAGGTGGCATTGGGTTAGGTATGTTGTATGATGGGCTATGAGGAAGAGGACCATCTGGTTCATTGGTGAAAACCGATGCAAACAGCTTGTTTAGGAGTTTGGTAATGTCCTTCAAGGTGGTTACTGCCTTGCAATGATCTGCACCGAAGGATTTTACTGATCGCCGGACTTGTTTCCTACTAGATACATACTTCAAAAATCTTTTTAGGTTATTCTGACTATCATCCACTAACTTGGACTCGTAATTTGCATAAAGTTTTTTAGTTCGGCTCCTTAGTGTGTTTCGAGCTTTCGCAAACTTTTGGTAGTGTTCTTCCTTCCCTCCTTTATTGTACTTTCTCCAGTACCGTCCCCTCCTTTCTTTCCTTGCGTATCTCAGGGGTCATGAAAGGCAGTGTCTTGGGCTTTGGCATGAGTTTTACTGACATGTGTTTTTTTTTAAGTGTAAGTAGCTCGTCCTTTAGGTTAGCCCATTGTTTGTCGACGTCCCCTTGAAGTAAAGGTGACCAAACTACGCCTTCCAGCTCTTTTCTGATTGTCCTGTAGTCTACATAAGTTTTCTTTATGTGATCATTTTTCATCTTATGAAATGACAGATTCACTTCTAGGATTAAATGATTGCTCTTTCCTAGAGGGGTAAGTAATTTATGTTCTGAAGCTGGTCTTTATCCCGTAAGAGCACTAGGTCCAGTAGAGTGGGTCTCTGGAAAATTCGGCCTCTTGTAGCTTGTTTGACAATCTGTGAATAGATTCACAGATTGCAGTCTGTGAATAGATTCGTGCTTCTGCTTCTGTTCGTAAGTACAGGTATATACGGATATCCATCCTTCCATATGAGGTCAGGGAAGTTGAAATCACCAGCTATAAAAAGGTTCCCTGTGTAATTCATAGTTGCTTTATGCAGCATTGTTGATATTGTCCGCTCGGTTTCTTGGCAATCAGAGGCAGATGGGTTTCTGTAAATACAGCCTACTCTGGTTATTACTCCACCGCTGTCATCACATAGGTCAAACCATACAGATTCGACAAATTGTGAGTTACCTGGGAGACATAATGATCGTATACTATAACATGTCTTGAATATAATAAGCATATAATAAGCATTTCTATTGGAAATGAATTTCAGCCCCCCCCCTATATAGGCTATACCTAACCTAACCCTGAATTGGCATATATAGGGGGGGGCTGAAATTCATTTCTTATAAATGCTTATTATAATCGTAATCAGCATAAAAAAGGCATCAAATAGTGTATTCACTTTAGTCCTAACTCAATAATATGATTTGGTAGATATTGACTGCTTTTTTTTATGCTCTTTACAAATATATTAATCATTTTTGTTGGAAATGAATTTTAGCCCCCACCTCTATATATACCACTTCAGGGTATATATTTGCAAATTAGGGGGGTGGGGGGAAAGTTTAAACTTACCTCTCATTTACATCAGAAATAAAATTTACCCCCACCCCCTAATGTGCAAATATAGGTAAATTTCTAGGTAAATTTATACCAAATCATATTATTGACTTAGGAATAAAGTGAACACACCATTTGATGCCCTTTTTAATGCTGATTACAAATATGATAATCATTTCGAAAAGAAATGAATTTCAGCCCCCCCCCTAAATATGCCAATTAAGGGTATACATTTCTACAGTAGGGGGGGGGGGGGCAAATTTTGTTTCTGTTGTAAATGGGAGGTAAGTTTAAACTGGGAGGTAAGTATATAGGCCCCATAGGGGTGGGGGCTAAAATTCATTTCTGACAAAAATGATTATTATATTTGTAGAGAGCATAAAAAAGGCATCAAGTTGTATATTAGTTTAATTTATAAGTCAATAATATGATTTGGCAAAAATTTACCCAAATATATACCCTGAATTGTAAAAATAGGGTGGGGGTAAAATTCATTTCCAACAAAAATGATTATTATATTTGTAAAAAGCATAAAAAAAGGCATCCAGTGGTATAAGATAAGATTTATTGAAAAAAGCCTGTGGGCCATAGCAACACATAATACAATCTACAAACAAAGCTCAAGAACAAAATACAACTTTAGATAATAAAAATCAAAAAAGGAAAAAAGCAAAAAGAACAACAAAAAAGAAACACACCAAGGTTCAACTTTTAACCAACAAACACCATATAATAAATTCAAATCATAAAAATAGTATCTGGCTATCCCCTCAAACATGATTTCCTATATTTAGTCCCTAAATGAAGAAACTTACACAACTGTTTAATAGCACATGCGTTCCTCTCAGCCATCTGCTCTATTAACCAGCATTCGCTCCCAAACACTTGTCCAAAACATTCCTTCCGCAACTCAGACAGCTCTTCACACTCGGATGCAAAATGAAGTAAGTTTTCATTCACCAATCCACACATTGGGCAGAAATAAGGGCCAGCCGCCAGCCTAAACTTTCCCAAAAATTTACTTCTCTAACCTAAATCCAAACTATCCCCTCTTACCGACAACAAATTCTTCAAATCCTCTTTATTTAACCTAACTTGAAAACATACCTCCTCCCCCCAACAGTGTATGGCTTCGGAGTAAAACCTCAAAGCCATAGAGTGGTTCTTATGAGCTTGCCACTCTTGGATTTCTTGGACATTTAGGGTTTGCTGGACTTCCTTCCATACTGACATGGTTACACCCATAGGGCCTTTTTCTTCATTCCACATCTCTGAAAGTCCACAAAGGTCCAGTATTTTCTTAACCTGACTTGACCATTAATCACGTCCACCATCCTTCAAGCTCTTCAAATAAGCTGCCTTAAGAAGCTAAACTCCAGGTAACCTAATTATCTTCTCCCAGAATTTTTACCATTCTAACCAATCTAATACTCCTTAAAGAAAAAAGCCCCAAATCTCCTTTCCGTACCACTGAACTAAATGAATCCTTCAAGCCTAGAATTCTCTTAAAATATCTTAGCTGAACTACTTCTAGCTTAGCTCCTTTAGCAAAACCCCAGACCTCAGAGCCACAATGTAGACTAGAAGCTACCTTTGTCTGGAAAACTCTTTTCTGGATCCTCATGTCAGCTAGCTGATTTAAATTACATCTCAAAAGCATATTTATTAGCCTATTACCCCTTAAATTACAATCTTCTACATGCCTATATATCCCCCTTAAAGCACTAAACTTAACACCCAAATAAACAAACTCATATTTAACCTCTAAGACCTTTCCTCCAAAATTAAAATGAACCTTTGAATCAACATCTCCTTTACTCCTAAATAATAATACTACTTATTTCTTATCGTTCAACTCTAAATGATCCTTTTCTAAATAATTTTTTTATTATATCTAATTGCTTCTGAAGGTTATCTCTGCTATCCGCCACTAGAGCTATATCATCCACGAATAACATGCATGATAGCCTAAACCAATCCAAAGATAAATAAGGGGCTCCATTATTTTTCATAAACCTATCTAAATCATTAAAAAATAAGGAGAAGAGGTGAGGAGATAATGTACATCCTTGTTTTACAGCCAGGTAAGATATGGCCAACCTAGAAATAGTTCTCAATGACTCTCTCAGAAAATTTCCCTTTCCAAAACGTATCTGCGATTATTGCAAAATAACTTGAAGGCAGAGATATTTCTAACAGACTTTCGACCAAAAGATTTTTGTTTAACGAATAGAAAGCACTTTTTAGATCTAAAAGGACTACGGATAGCCAACCAGTTTTTCCTCTAGCATATTTCCTTCTCAATGCATCCAAAGTAAAAATATGGTCAATAGTGCTGAATGTTGATCTGAATCCCGCTTGTATCGGGCTAAGTATTTCCTCCTTATCTAACCAATCTCCTAGCCTAAATTCCAGAACCTTACAAAACAATTTACTTACCATATTTCCCATAAAGATAAACCTAAGGTTTTCATGTAACTTCCTATTACCTTTCTTAAAAAGAGGCACTGCTACCGAAGTGTCCTATGAGAAAGGTCAACAAGCTTTCTCCACTACAAACGAGAAAATTGCAGCCAACATGGGTATTAAAGTTGTCCTTCCTAACTTCAGAACCTTTGTAGATATACCATCTGTTCCTGGACACGAATTTCCATTCATCCTTTTCAACTGATCCCAAATTTCTTGTTGAGATACAGGCCTAATTAAATCATAATCTTTCTGCCTTAAAGGATATGTTGCCGTCCCTAGACCTGGCTCTATCCTCTGAACCATTCAACTCATTTGCCCTAACATATTCTGACTCTATTCTCAAAATAATCTGGCCACGTCTCAACTGCTGGGACGTCACCTCTTATTCCCAGGCCCTGGATTGAACATTTAACAACCAACCAAAACTCTCTTGAATTATTCACACTATAAGCTCTCTTAATTTCCTCATTAACTGGCATCTGTCTCTCTCTCTCTCTTTAGCTCTATTATAATTTGACCTTAGTTTCATATGTTCATCTAACCGGCTCAAATTCATTTCCTGGTCCAATGGGTCTATTGCTTTAAGTAGCCTGAAAACCCTAATTACCTCTTCCCTTTTCTGCCTACATTCCTCATAAAAAAAACCCTCATCTTTTCTGGCCGGATATTTTTTATCCTGAGATAAAGGCTTGATTCTCTCATAAATTCTATCTGTAATTACCAAAACAGTTTGATGCAATTCAGCTGGTTCTGAAAAATCCAAAATCGAATGGCAATCATTCTGAAATTCCTCACTTTCTAGTTCCATTTTAATCAATTCTTCTTTCTCCTTGGCTATCCAAACTGGTTTACGGACCCTTTCCTTGCACGTAGACCTTTCCTTTCCCCTTTCGGACTATCGAATACACGCTCTCAGCATAATACTCACTGGCAGATGGTCAGATCCAACCAACTCTAGGACCCTGAGGTTGACCGCCCGGGGCCAAAGAGAAAAACTACATAAAATATAAGCAATTAAAGTCGGGCTAAACCCACTATAATGCGTAAAATCACCCACACCAAAATCTCCCCCAACTTTCCGTTCATATTTATTAACACTTCCTTTTTATAAAGATTTAATAAATTCCTTCCCCATTTATTCAATTTCTGAGACTTTTTCCTATTTTTCCCACTAGGGAAAATATACTCACATTCATTCTCCAAACAAACAATCTGACCTGGTTAATTTACAAGGGGTTCACCAGCCTGCAACTCATCCTCTTCACTTGTATATGCATTGAAGTCCCCTAGAAAAATAAAATTATGGCAAGGGTACATTCTTTTATGCAACTGAGTTTCATTTTCAACCAATTCCCATGTATTTTCACGGCTGTAAGAACTATTATTTGGAGGCAAATAAACAACACACACAACAAGGTGAACATTTTTAACTGATAATAATAACCATAATAAATTTTCAGACTCACTTTCTAGCCTACGAAATAAATTAAATACACCCTTCCTTAGAAGCACTGATACTCCTCCATAGTATCTGCCATTTGCCAAGACTTTTCTCCGACACTTTAAAACATCAAAGTCTTCATACAACGAAAATTCATCTAGAGAATTCCACGTCTCGACAAGGCAAACAACATCCCAACTTTCACAACCGGCTGATGTACTTGACTCTAATAAATTTTCTAACTTTTCCCTACTATAACCTTGTAAATTCCAAACTACAAAACTTAAGCATGATTCACTTTGGCCCTGTATTCCCTATTTTGGCAATTTTGACTGGTTCCCAGGCATTACTATATCCTCCCAACTAGGCTGCTCCTGATAAAAAAACTGGAGCTTTCGCTGTCTGGCGAGGCTCAACTGATTCGTAATCCTAAATCGTTTTCATTTCTGGCGCACTTTTTTTTGCGCCTTTATCCTGCTCCAAGAGGCTAATGTTCTTATTATTTCTTTTGCCCCGTCTCACACTCTGCTGAGCTAAATCCACTGCAGGTTCTTGGCTTATATTCACTTTATTTGTAACTCAATAATATGATTTGGTAAAAATTTACCTGTTTAATTTTCCTAACCTCACCCTTTCCAAGATAGCTAAAGTAGAATTTTACCAAATGAAACTTTCAATATTCAATTCAGGCCCAAAAGCATACTCTAGAAAGGTCACCTTTTGCCAGGCTACTTTGTCAACCCTCTTCTAATTTCTAAGCCTTAGAAATTTGCTTAAGCAGCATTCACAAACATGTCTAGCTAGAATCCCAGGTAAATTTTTTGTTGTCCATGTTATTGACTTACAAATAAAGTAGACATACTATTCAATGCTTTTTTATGCTTTTTTTAAATATAATAATCATTTTTGCTGCAAATGAGTTTTATCCCCACCCCTATATATACCAGTTCAGGGTATATATTTGCACATTAGGGGGGTAGGGGTAACTTTTATTTTGGATGTAAATGAGAAGTAAGTTTAAACTTTCTCCCCCTCCCTAATGTGCAAATATATACCCTGAGTTGGTATATACAGGGGTAAATTTTTTGCATATCATATTATTGTCTTATGAATAAAGTGAAAATGACAAAAATATAATATATTCACTTTATTCATAAGTTAATAATATGATTTGCAAAAAATTTACCTATATAGGGGTAGGGGGTAAAATTCATTTCCAACAAAAATGATTATTATATTTGGAAAGAGCAAAAAAAAGGCATCAAGTGGTATGTTTACTTTATTTGTAAGTTAATAATATGAATTACAAAACATTTACCAAATCCCATGTCTAGACATGTGTCTAGCCAGAATTCAATGTCTAGGCAATGACTATTTGCAAGTAAAATTTGGTGCTTAGCTAAAACTGCAAATTTAGTTTCAAATTGTCATTTCTAGCCTATCAAGAGAGCTTATGCAGGCAAAACTCTCAAAATTATAATCCCTATTTTTACTGTTACAAGATAATAGATGAGATAAGAAAAAAAGGCCTTAGTGTTCTTCACTATTATGTCTAGTGTTGCATATTTGCCTAAAATGAAAAAAACAATTCATAAGAAAACAAAAATTGAATTTCAGTTTAAAAAAAGTAAACATAAATGATGAAAATAGTGGCACTTGACACATTCTGATTGGCTGTAATTGAAAATCCTAGACATTGAGTTCTAGAGTCTAGAACTCAATGTCTACCCAAGCACCTTGTCTAGCATGTCTAGCTAAGCACCAAATTTTACTTTTGAATGGTCATTGCCTAGACATTGAATTCTGGCTAGACATGTTTCTAGACTTGGGATTCTAGCTAGACATGCTTGTGAATGCTGCTTTAGGACTTGACAGATCTGTACCTATTGGAATTTTGACAAAACAACATTATACCTGAATTTTCACTTTTCAGTTTCTTTTCTCTGGTTTTAGTTTTGAAAATGCAGTTTGGGTTATTTGAGTAGAATTTTAATCCAAACCAGTGGTTTTTTTTTCTAAATCTAGCAAATAAATTTTCAGATCTCTGAAACCTCATGCATTGGGCATGATAAATGTTGTGAAGCTGAAATACTTTTCTTGTACTTAATTGAAGCAGAAGATATATTTTGTAACAGAAAGATTTTTAAAGGTCAGTGCCCTCTAGAGAGAGAAGGCATAAAGGTAGATGCTTCAAAAAACTTTCCTAGGACACACTTTAGTCTGTAGATCTATCCTTGAAAGTTTCTTCCTAACCCCTTTCCAAGATAGCAAAAAGTAGCCTTTCTAGATGACTAATCCATTTTGGAATTTAAGATTATAAAATACAGTAAAATTTCCTGGTACTTGTTGGTTATATAATAAAAACTAAAAAAGTGTAGTTTGGTTAATGCTAGTGAAATAAAATAAAATATGATGAAAATGTAATAGTTTAGGAACAAATTTGGTCTATATATTTGCACATTAGGGGGGGGGGGTGCAGGTAAAGCATAGGATATATTAAATAAGTAACCTAGCCAAAATACCAACTAAATACTTAAATAAAATATAGATACAATTTATTTTTGGCTTAACTATGTTCACATCATTTGCAATCAAAATTCTTGAGTGTTTATTATATAACTGTCAAGTACCAAATAACTTCTAAGCCAAAGCATCAATAATCCCTTTCATGAAATAGACCAACGGTCAGAAGATACCTCCCTCACTGCAGCCATAATCACCTTTTTTTATATTGGTCTGGAATCCTTTGAAAACTGTGATTAGATTTCTGATGCTTGAAAGTTGGACTTAATGCGTAGGCCCTGGAAACCAGGAAAGGACTATGATTTTCCTAAAGGAGGTAAGTAGAATGCCAAGGCAATACTGTCAAAACATTGTTGTTTTCAATGTACATGGTTCCAAAAGTATCCATTGTTGGTGATCAGCCCTTCCAAAAAAGGTGCATTCTGTAAGTCTCCTATATGCCAAATCTGAGACCAGTAAAGGCTCACATCAGACGCTTGGATGCTTAATTTCGAAGCTGTATACTGACCTTAAAGATGCTCTTGCTAACTTCAAACATCATGATGAAAGACAGTATCATATTACTGCGGTAAAAAAAAAAAAATCTATGACGTTTATCAAAATACAAGAAGGAAATAGCATTCCAATTGACCAGTAATTGAATTTGCAAGATCACAAAAAAAAAGGATTAAAAACCAAGAAATGTTAAGACCAATTGTCCAGGCTATTTTATTTTGTAGTTTTTATGAACCTTGCAGAAAGTACTGAAAATGAAGAGATATTCACAGGGTTGTTGTGGTTGCTGTTGTATTCCAGAAACACAAAATTACAGGAACATTTCAAATCATCTGCCACAAATGCAAAATATAGTTCTCTAGTGCAGAATGATATCATCAGTAGTGTAAGGAATGTCATTTAGGACACAATTTCAAATAGAGAAAAAATTGCAAAGTGTTTTTCAATATTGGTTGATAAGACAAGTAATGCCACTTCAAAAGAACAGCTTGCTATTGTTGTCTGTTTCAATGACAATCATCAAACAGAAGAATGGTTTCTGTGCTTCAACTCTGCAGATGACTTGATTGGCATAGGTCTTGCAAAGCAACTTATTATACTGTGCTTAGAGTTTAGATTAGACATGAACAAGGTAGTTGGAATTGGCTGTCATGTAGGTAGTAACATGTCTAGTTTTTTACAAGGGCACTCAAGCAGAGATAAGAAAGCAGTATCTACTTGCCATTTACATGCATTTTGCTTCACATTGTTTGGACCTTGCCCTGGTAAAAGCCCACAGACTGGACTTAATTCAAATGCTGTATGAATACTTGTGGGAGGTTTTTTTCCCTCTTCCCCCAAACAAATTGAGTCATTAACTCTGCTCTGCCATCTGTTCTGCCAAATACAAAAAAAAATAAAAAATAAAAGCTTCTTTGCTTCTGTGACACACAGTGAGTTGAAAGATATGATAGTGTTAGCACTTTTCTGGAGCTTTTCCCTACTGTTATCAGAGTACTGGATAACTTTGATGGCAATCAGTCCAATTCTGGTCGAATGGCAAAGTAAATGTCTTAGTAGCAGCCATAATTGAACTCAGCTTCATATTCTCTCTGATTCTTGTAAGGTTGATTCTTCTTTCAACCACCATTTCTCTGCAAAAGGAAAATTTAGATCTACTTTCCTTCAGTAAATATATCAATCTATGCAAGTTTGCATTAAAAAAGCTAGCAGAAGTAGATGTCCCTTCTATTTATGAAAAATCAGTCCAGACAGCTTAAAGTATTGGGATACCTGCCTCAATACCAAGATGCCATTGCTGGTAATTCCCCTCTTCTGACATTTCTCTTTTGTACAAGGACTTTGTCTTTTCCCCATACCTTGAGCAGCTTTGTGAAGAACTTGATATGGGATTTGTAACCACCAAGCTACAACATTTTGAATCCGACTTCTGCTCTCTTGTTTTATTGTTGATGCATTAGCCAAGGCTGTGACAAAGCTATAAGCAGTTATTTTTCTCTGAGACTAGTCTCCTTGCTGAGCTGACTGTCTGGCAAGCCAAATTACCTTAAATCACATTTCCAGCAAGATACAGGTGGTTATGAGCCTCCTGTGGAACATCTTGCTGGTGGTGTGACGTGACTATGGTTTGACATACAAGGTTAGCCTACACTCTGCATTGGCCTACTCCTGGTCAACTCCTTTCTTGAATGCATCTATGGTTTGGGACTGGGTTGTGGCTTTGGAGAGGCTGTTCCAGTAAGGTACAGCATGTTCAGAGAAGAATTGCCAGTGCTCATGTTGATGGCAATGGGGACTTGCAGCTTCTTTGTGTGGCCTCTTGTTGCACTTGTGAGGGATGAGGAGAAAACTTGACTTGAGAGGTTGTTTTCTAGCAGTTTTCGAGTAGCAATTGTATCTGCTATCTTTCTTTGAGAGACTAGGGTGGGAGTTTGAGGGATACAAGGTGTTCCTTGTACTGCTTGTCTTGCAAAGCTGGTATGAGCTTTGTTGCTAGCCTTTGGACACTCTCAAGTGCTTTAACATCCTGTCTATAATGGGGAGATGCTAGGGTCATTCCAAATTCTGCATGTGGACATACAACAGCTTATACAGCTTCTTGACCACACACAGCTTCCTGGTGGCAAATGTTTGTTTTATGAGCCCTAGGAACTTGAGCGACTTGAGCTTGTGTGTGGCTGTGGAATTTGAGTTTGTCCTGCTTTAGCAACTTGAGCTTGTGTGTGGCTGTGGAATTTGAGTTTGTTATCAACAATAACTCCTAGGTCCTTCTCCTCACTTACAGCTTCAAGTAGGCCATCTCCAATATGATGAGGTTGTGTAGGATTCTAATGTCCAAGATGCAGGACTTAGCATTTTGACACATTGAACTGCAAACCCCACTCAGATGACCATCTAGATAGTTGATCTAAATCTTCCTGCATTGTTGAGTGATTGGGGCTAATTTGTGCCTGTCCTAAGAGCTTGCAATTGTCAGCATATAGTGTCAGTGGGTTATTCAGGTTAGTTGTACAGTCGTTAATATATATGCTAAACAATGTGGGCCCCAAGATTGTGCCCTGTGGGACTCCACTAATGACAGGAATTTCATCTGAATGAACAGTTTTACTGGTGGTATCATAATCTACTACCCTCTGAGTTCTTCCAGTAAAAAAGACTTCAATCCAGGCAACTATATCCTCAAGGACCCTGTATGCTTCCATTTTCAGAAGAAGAAGTTGATGCTGTACTTTATCAAAGACTTTTGCTTGATCAAGCAATATGACATCCACCAGGAGGCCATCATCCAAGAGTCTGGTCACAAAGTCATATGTTTCAATGAGGTTTGAGGTTTGTGTTGATTGAGCTACCTTTACAGAAACCATGCTGACTTTTTGAAAGTGACTGATTTCTTTCTGTGTGAGAGACCAGTGTGTCATTTATGATGCTCTCAAGGACCTTGCATACAACAGGAGTGAGACTTATGGGGTGATAATTACTGGAGTCCTTTCTCCCATTCTTGAAGATTGGCTTGATGTTTGCCTGTTTCCAGTCACTTGGGAGCACTTTGGAAGTGAGTGACATCCAAAGAATCACTGCCAAATAGAGGTCTATAGGCAAGTTTTGTTGTACTGATAAAGTTCCTGAAGCTCTTGGTGTGTGCAACAGCCACTCTTTTCTAACTGTGCATTCACTCTTGATTACATTCTCCACCCTCACTGTTACCACAGCATATGCAGAGCATTCATATAGTAAGCTAAAGTGGCTTAAAACACACCTGAAATCTGACAGGAGAGGGTTAGGTTGGATGATCTTGCACATGTGTCTATTGATTGTGATTTCAAGCTGGACATTGATAATGTTTTAAGCAATTTTGGAAAGAAATCAAGATGGATTAAAATATAAGAATTTACAGTGATTATGTTGGATTTACAGTGATTATGTCAAATACAGTTACAGTGATCACAGGGAAGGATTTAAAGCGAATATGACATACTGCAAGAACAGAACATTTGCTGTGCAGATTGGTAATTCCAGGAGCCATGAATAACCTATTAGAAAAGGTTTACCCCAAGGAGCACTATATATATATATATATATATATATATATATATATATATATATATATATATATATATATATATATATATATATATATATATATATATATATATATATATATATATATATATATATATATATATATATATATATATATATATATATATATATATATATATATATATATATATATATATATATATATATATATATATATATATATATATATATATATATATATATATATATATATATATATATATATATATATATATATATATATATATATATATATATATATTATGTCCTTGAATTAGTCCAAGATCTTCAACAAGATGTTAACATAGTCTTTTGCTTCTCAGAAGCATTAGGCCTGTCTATCTCCACTTGCATCCATACCAAATATTGCTTTGAATAACCTAAATTACGAACCGTCTGTGAAATTGCTGGGAATTGTTTTTGATTCCAAATTAAGATGGCAGGATCACATCAAATCACTCAGGAGTAACATTATCCAGAAACTGGCTCTCCTAAAACGGCTTGCTAACTCCAAATGGGGTCCATCACCTAAAAGAATGATTGATTTGTATAAAGTTTATATTAGAGCAAATATGGAATATGGAATCTAGTTTTTTTGCTAATAGTTCTTCAAGTATGTCTAACACGCTGGAGTCACTACAAAATTCTGCAGTCCGTATTGCTATGGGACTTCATAAGCACACACCAATTCTTAAAATAAGAAAACTATCAGGGATCACCACTCTACAGGAAACAGCATTGCTTCAAAGAAGATGGTATTTTACCAGAGTACAAGCATATGGTAATCAGCATTTTGTATAAAAGAAAACATTCAATAAACCACCCCCTATGAGTTCTGTATCTTCTTCCTGGAATCTCTATCTAAAGGAGTTTCCAGAGTGGTCTTCTCAGGTGGTGGACCCTTTTACCTTTGTGATTTCCCCACCATGGGAGATGGCCCATGTTGAGTGGCTTACGGGCATGCTACCAAAACATAAATCATGCTATTCAGCCCAAGATGTTAATATAATCTTTGAAAATTGCGTGAATTCCCGTTTTCCCAATTATGTACATGTCTACATGGACGGTTCTGTTAAAGCTGGGGCAGCTGCCTGTATCCTGGACTTAAACTTGAATATTTATGCCCCCCTTCCGAGTAATTCATCAGTACTTTTGGGTGATTTATATGCAGTGCGACTTGCATTAGATGCCCTAATTGATCTGAAGACCCCTTCAAGGAACATTCTATTCCTGTCAGATTTGCTTTCTTCAATCCACCTTCTTAGCCAAATAAATTATCATGCTGATGACCTTGACCTGAAAAGGATACACAAAAAAATCAGTTATTTATTTTCAACTTGATATTCCATATCCTTTCTTCATATTCCAAACCATAAAGAAATAGAATATAATGATATGAAAGATAATTTTGCAAATAAGGAGCAGATATCCCTCCCCCAAGAAATTTAAGGACATTCAATTTTAGAGAGATCATTAGAGCCTGAACAAAAATTGCTCACCAACGTTTTGTGCATCCTCCTTTGAAATCTAAGGATTTTAATATGCTTTAGTATACTAATAGCTGGATCTATCCTACTTAATGCTGATTTTTTAAAATGGGGAATCCACCACACACCCCTATGCAGAAATGGCCATCAGACTTCAGAAAATGCACAATATTTTCCTTTTGAATACAACCCAATGGATCAAGATTTGAGGGGACTGAGAAATTACTGTCATCAATTGAAGATCCCTATATCGTTTGATGCTCTTATTAATTGCTCTGTTTCACATGATTTGGAAGCCATAATATACAGATTGAGGATTACGATTCTAAAAGATGCCATTATTACTAGTAGTGTGCTGACTGTAATCAACTACCAGATTTTCTTTGGAATATGGCGAGAATACCTTATAACCAGTGAATGTTTTCCTGGAATTTCATAGAGGTGAATGGACCTCCCACTGGATCTACAGCCCTCGCAAAGCTATGAAGAAGAAGTGCGTTTTAGCTTGCATCAGTCAATGCAATGACCACCCACCCACCACAGTACAGACAGCATGCCCAAAAGAGGGATATACAACCCCCCCCCCCATACCAAAAAAGCTGGGAAGGGGGAAAGGTAATCTGTAAAGGCCTACTCAGTTACTAAGAGATGCAAAGCTAAAAGATGAACATATCACTTACTGTATTTTTAACACTCTCTCAATATACTAAATACTGCTTTAGGCTCTCTGCAAAAGTTTGTTAATTTTTTGGGTTTGCATTATCTGCTTGTAATTATGTCTTGTCAACAATATCAACTAGATCCAGTTTGATAAACAAAACAAAAAACGATGCATAAAATTATTAAAGCTTTGTATGAAGCCCAGAGCTATATCCAGCTTTTTTAAGGGTGGGGGGTATCTGGGACAAATGCAAGGTTAGCAATCAGTATATTCGGAAAGATTGTTAAAAGATGCACTAAGTGGTCTGTTCATATTTTAGCTAGCAGATCAATAAAAGGAACAATCTACTCACAAAAAATTACTGCTTCATAATTGTATCCCAGTCCCCCCCCCTAAGAGGCCCAAATATAGCCATGGGCCATGTAAAAAAAAATTGCCAATTTGGCTTTATTTCGCATTATCGACCAAGTGTTGATGAGAAATGAGCACACAAAATAATGCAAACCCTTAAGTGATAAAGCTGTACATATCCTTCTTGGTGGTAAACGGTCATTCTTGTTCCTGTAATCAAGAAAACAAGGCTAAAGACAACCACAGGTCTTGTTGTCCTGTCATGACCCTTACCACATATTTAGGAACTCCTTGACAGGCTAATCTATATTGGAATTATATGGTTTAGAGAAAAGGAAAATTCAGTGTCAAATAAAAAAATAAGCATTTGAAAACTCAATTCAAATAGAGAAAACATACTCAGCCTCTATCAAAACATTCTAGTGGTTTTGGAAAACAAAAGATGGCAATAACAACATTTTTGACTTTGATGGAACTTATGACAACACAAAAACAAATATCTTTATCCATAAACTTAGCAAAGTAGGCTTTCCTGCAACAACATGACAATTTCTGCCTGGGCTTCTAAATGACAGGACTTTTGTAGTAAAAACGAACAGTAAGCTCTCAAATATTAGACCTTTAGACAAGGAACTACCGTAATTGCTGTTTTTAAATGCTTCTCTTGTTGTTCTATGTATATGACCTCTGTATTCCGCCTGGTAGCAGTCACTATGCCAATGATATTTGAGTTTGGAAGGCTAGGCAAACATGATAAATCAACAGACTTCCCCATCAAGTTGCAACTTTCTTTGTCCTCATCAAAATCACCTGTTATTACCTTCAACAGAGAATGATTGTCTCCTCCATGCATAATTCTTCTTGGTCAAGGTGTTAACCCAGAAAAGGAAACAACATACCAACTTGGAATACAATCAACAAGAATCTCGCCTGTTTGCTTTACATGAAAGATGCCATTACAACATGTATCAGAAAACGGTTTAGTATAGGCCTACACAAATTGTGGGAGAATCATTGGGATGCTGTTATTAGGTATTAGTCTTAAATTACTGGCAGTATATCAAATCTCACATAGTCTACAGCACAGCAAGCAAATCAGCTGTTGAGCAACTTGATACCATAAAAAACACCAGTTTACAAACAGCCCCTGGGGTGCACTTCTTAAGGAGAACTAGGTTATTGCTGGAAGAAGTAGGCATACACACTATTCAGAACCACAAACTGTTTCTTTTACTGGCTATTTAATAAAAACTGAAGGTACACACCATTGCCCCTTGTATCAATGGTAGAGACTCATGAGAATTTGCAGGTGCTGCAAATGAGATTTAAAAATCCACAATCCAAAGTTACGTTTCATAAACATAGACTAAAACCTTAGTCTCTAGAAATCCGTCGCACATGGTCTCTGCATTTGCAGTCTGTCTAACTTGAATTTTTTAAAGTTAAGATCAGAGGTGAAATTGTTAAAGCCTGCTTCAACAACCTACCACTCTTTCTTGAGTGTTCATATATATGGATCAAAACCTGCAGAACTGAGCGTAAGCAATATAAATAATAAAACGATTAAATTGTCGTTTTTCTAAATTCTAATAAGAAAAACATAAAGCAAACTTCAAGAAGAGGGAAATTATGCTGAAAAATTAGAAATGGCTATTTGTATTTTAACTCTTTTGAAATCAATGAGTATATTTTCATATTCAAAGGTTCATTTTTGTTTCAGACATGAGAGGTGATGGTTGGGTTTAAGAGGGGAGAAAAGTCTTCAAACCAAGATGAGAATATTGGAAGCTACAGTAATGACATTGCTCAAGTACGGCTGTGAAGTGCAGGCACTTCAAAATGCTGAGGAAGATCTGTTAAATGTTCTTTAGAAGAATTATCAAAAATAGCCTTAGGTACCAGCTTGAGAGACTGTATGTAAAAAAAACAAGTCGTACAAAAAGCATGGTTCAATCCCACTTTCAAAGGCTTTAGTGAAAGAAAAGAGGAGATGGCTAGGACAAGTTTTATGGACAAAGGATGACAGATAAACAAAGGTCATTCTTTTTGACAACCCACCTGGAGCCAAACGAAAAGCAGGTCGCTCATGAATAGGGTGGGAAGAAGTAATTCAGGAATAATTAGAAGAAAAGGTTGTGAAGAATGCAGCTTTGAATATATTGGAGTGGAAGAGGAGCATGTTGGGCTCATGCAGCTTAGTGCTGCAGAGTTGTTAGTATTAGCAGTAGGCTTATTTTCAGCTATTGCTTAGATCTTATTAAACTATTCTGGAACTTGTTTCTACTACTTTGTAAAAGGCTGCTTCCTGCCTCACCCCACGACAGATATGGACAAAGGGAAACCATAAATTACCAATAAAGTACAGAGAAAATACTTCTTGCACCAGCAAAGAAGAAGGAGAAAGGTCCAAGGTGCAGACACATTGAATGGAGACCCACAGTCAGACTTTTTTATGGCTTCAGAAAGAACCAAGTGTGCATGCTGACAACCAATACCAAATTGAAATTGCACTAAATTAGTCAAATGATAGAAGTAAATTTTGTCTGAAAAGTGCAATGATTTAATAATTAAAAACTTGGTATTTTGCCATCGTCAGCTCCAACACCCCCCCCCCTTCTCGTCTTCCCAACTTTGAAAATTTGTATCAGATGCAAATGTTGGGTTTAAAAGGACTAACAGGCTGTTGACTATTTAGTGTCGTTGTTCATTACAATTTGAACACATATATTGTATTTCATCCATCAGAATTGAAGTTATCAAGTATTTTGCAGTAGGTTGCATCAAGACATGGCTAATTGTAGAAAGAGAAAAGCCAAGACATTTAGTCCTATAGTAAAAGCCATATGGCTCCAATGTTTTATTGCTATTTATTATTTTTTCCAGAGGCACTTCATATGGAAGGGGTCGTCGTATAAACTTCAAAAGGGGCTCATTTGATTGGAAATCGAGTGTTCTAGTGTCCTTTTTAAGGGTCAAAAGGGATTGGAAGGCAACTAACACTCCTTCCACGCCCTCCATTTCCCCAAACACATCCAATTAAAATTTTGAGATAGCTATTTTGTTCTACGTAGTTGCACTCCCCCCACAGCCCTGAGGGCAAGGGTTGTAAGTTATGCCCTGGGGGTATATAAGGTTTTTATAGAAAGTTTTGTTGTAGAAACTTCAAAAAGGGCTCATCCGATTGGAAATTCAAAGGGCTAGTGCACTTTAACAGGCTAGTCGAAACTTATTGGAAGGCAACTAACCCTTCTCTCACGCCCACCTTTTCCCCAAACACATTCAATCAAAATTTTAAGATAGCCATTTTGTTCAACATGGTTGAAAATTCTGGAAATTAGGTCTTTGAGGATGACAACACCCCCCTTCCACAGCTCTCAGGGCAAGAGTTGTTAGTTAGGGCCTGGGGGCAAATAAGGTTTTTTTTTTATAGAAAGCGTTGTTGTAGAAACTTCAAAAGGGCTCATTCTATTGGAAATTTAAATGGCTACTGCCCTTTTTAATCGTCAAAAGTGATTGATTGGAAGGCAACTAACACCCCTTCCACGCCCACCATTTCCCCAAACACATCCATTCAAAATTTTGAACAGCCATTTTGTTCAACATAGTTGAAAGTTCTGGAAATTTATCTTTGAGCAGGACATTCCCCCCACAGTCTTCAGGGCAAGGGTTATAATTTATGCCATGGGGGCATGTATGGTTTTTATGAAAGGAATGCTCATATAAACTTCAGAGAGGGCTCATTTGATTCGAAATTGAAAGTTCTAGTTCACTTTTTAAGCGTCAAAAGATATTGGAGGCTAAGCAGCCCATCTCCCCATGCCCTTTTTTCCCAAATGCATCCGATAAAATTTTTGAGATAGCCATTTTGTTAAAATAGTTCAATGGTCACATAACAAAAACTCTGGTGTTGACACAACTCCCAAGGGCCCGGGGGCAGGCGTTGTAAGTTATGCCCTGGGGGGATGTATGGTTCTTATGGAAGGAATGCTCGCATAAACTTTATGGAGGGTTCATTTGAATGGAAGTTGAAAGTTCTAGTCCAATTTTTAAGAGTCAAAAGATATTGGAGGGTAACCATCCCCCACGCCCTTTTTTCCCTAATGCATCCGATAAAAATTTTGAGATAGCTATTTGTTAAAATTAGTTCAAGATCACATAACAAAAACTCAAGTGTTGACACAACCTCCCAGGGCCCTGGGACAGGTGTTATAAGTTAAATCCTGAGGGTATATATGGTTGTTATGGAAGGGATGCTCGTATAAACTTCAAAGAGGGCTCATTTGATTGGAAAGTGAAATTTATAGTTCAATTTTTAAGAGGCAAAAGAGATCGGAGGGCACATAGACCCCCCCCCCCGCCATGCCCTTTTTTCCTCAAACCCATCCAATAAGAACTTAGAGATAGCCATTTAAAAAAAAAATAGTTCAAAGAACATATAACTAAAACTCGGCTCGACACAGCCCCGCCTGGGCCCGAGGGCAGGCGTTGTAAGTTATGCCGTGGGGTATATATGGTTCTTATGAAATGGATGCTCATATAAATTTCAGAGAGGGCTCATTTCATTGGAAATTGAAAGTTTGAGTTCACTTTTTAAGAGTCAAAAGAGATCGGAGGGCAACTAGCTCCCCCAATACGCCTTCTCCCCCACTTCTTGTGGAAGGGATGCTCGTAAAAACTTCAGAGGGCTCATTTGATTCGAAAATTAAAAGTTCTAGTTCAGTTTTTGTGAGTCAAAAGAGATTGGAGGGCAATTAGTCCCCCCACGCCCCTTTTTCCCAAAGGCATTCGATAAAAATTTTGAGATAGCCACTATATTAAAAATTGTTCAAGAGTCAGATAATAAAAACTCGGGTGTCGACACAGCCCCCCAGGGCCCGAGGGTAGGCGTTGTAAGTTATGCCCTGGGGTATGTATGGTTCTTATGAAGGGGATGCTCATATAAATTTCAGAGAGGGCTCTTTTCATTGGAAATTGAAGGTTCGAGTTCACTTTTTAAGAGTCAAAAGAGATCGGAGGGCAACTAGCTCCCCCACTACGCCTTCTTTTTCCAAACCCATCTTATGAAAATTTTGAGATAGATATTTTGTTAAAAATAGTTCAAAGGGCGGATAAGAAAAACTCCGGTGTCAACACAACCCCCAGGGGACGGGGGAAGGCGTTCTAAGTTATGCCCTGAGGGCATGTATGGTTCTTATGAAAGGGATGCTCATATAAACTTCATGGAGGGCTCATTCGATTGGAAATTGAAAGTTCTAGCTCACATTTTAAGAGTCAAGAGATTTAAGGGCAACTAGCCACCCCACGCCCTTTTTTCCCCAAACCCATCCGCTACAAATTTTGAGAAAGCCATTTTTTTTTTATTGTTCAAAAATCAGATAACAAAAATACCGATGTCAACGCAACTCCCCAGGGCCCGGGGGGTAGGCGTTGTAAGTGTATGATATTTTGAAAAGCTTGAAACTATTTGCAATCAAAAACGAACAAAAATGAATTGAAAAAAACTTTCCAAATAAGAAGTATTTTTAAAGAGAAGTAAAGGCCATTTTAAACTTCAGATCAACAGTTACAAATACCTGTTAAAATTCAAACTCAAAACGACCAGAAATTACTATTAAAGAATAAATGAAACCCAAAACGAACAGAAATTAAATAAACAATCAAAGTAAAAGAATATACAACAAGTAATAATATAAACGAATAAATAAACTTAAAGCGAGTAATGCTTAAATTGAATGTGCAAATCAAGCTTAAAACGAAAAAAAATATTTTGCTATTGAAGTATAAATAAAACTCAAAACGAACAGAAATTAAATAAAGAATCAATGCAAACAAACATACGATATATACTAATGTAAATGAATAAATAAATCTTAATACGAGTGAAACTTAAATTGCATATGCAAATCAAGCTTGAAACGAAAGAAAATCACTACCAACAAGAGTTTGGATATTGCTTATTTCTCTCTCTGTAAAAGTCTAAAATCTACTGCGTCATGGTGCTTTACTGAAAATTCGCATGGCAATACAGCTACAGCTTGAAAAAATGGTCAACCCAGGAACAATTTTTAACACAAATTATTTTTACACCGAAATGCTCAAAAAAATCTGGAGAGTAGCTTACTAAAACTCTGCTATGTCCGAAACTGGGAAATTGTACTTACATTTCTGAATTTTAGTCCAAAAGTAAAAATTAAATAGTTTGGCTTTGGATGGATTTTTAAAAGTATTTTACTATGTGTTTTAGCATGATAAGAATGAATGTCAGTTTTAAAATTGCTTGAGACTTCAGTTTTGCGAAAAGAAAAACATTAAAAGCATACAAGCCAAGTTTCATGGAAAATAGCCCAAAAATTAGCTTTTCTTCAAAAATGTTTTGTAATATCATTTTATGCATTGTTGTACCTACTGAATTACACAACATTAGACATGAAAGACCTTTTGACCTCAAATTCACGTAGCCAAAACAACATACGCGTTATTTTCTAAGTGTATGAAAAATAGCCTACGCATATTTTATATTGGCCTTTGAAGTTATTAGAAGTTCCAACAGAGCAACTGTTAAAGACTCCATTTATAAAGAATGCCCCAGTTTCCTCCTTGTGGCCTCAAACCCATCTCGTCACTACGTCATTGATAGAGAGTGATTGCTGTAGAGGATAACAGGGTAAGTAGTTATCTTATGAGGTTATTTACAACAACTGTGTGGCTTACTGGAGGTGGTATTTCACAAATGCAGACGTTGCTTGATATGCTTGATATGCTTGATACGCACCCTCAGTTGCTTGATATGCTTGTTATCAAGTCTTTTTTAAGGTCAATGAAGGGAATGGAAT
Organism: Artemia sp. Qi Xiang Cuo; assembly: GCF_049724085.1. Classification (NCBI taxonomy): domain Eukaryota; kingdom Metazoa; phylum Arthropoda; class Branchiopoda; order Anostraca; family Artemiidae; genus Artemia; species Artemia sp. Qi Xiang Cuo. The sequence continues at coordinate 41,804,449 of NC_142805.1, forward strand.
TCCTTCGAACATACACTCTACCACTTGGGGGCATTTTGTTTTTTTTCCTTTGAAAATTGGCTATTGTGTGTTCTCTCTGGAGCGAGGGGGGGGGGGGAGATGAAACTGAAGCCTAAAGCAATTTTAAAACCGATATTTTTTTCTCAGTAGGTCCGATTACATAGTAAAAGCCCCTTAAAACCCATTCAAAGCCGAAGCATTTACTTTCTATTTTATTACAGACATGAACTTAAAGAAACAACAACAAAGTTGATAAAGACTGAAATACAAAACTATGACATGTCTTTTTATAAATGAAACGTAAGGTTTTATACTATCTGGTCAGCTAATTATTCACAATAACAACATTACTATCCAAATATTGCTTGTGAATAAATAGCAATCCAACAAGTTCAAGTAAATACATAATAATACAAATACAGTACAAAAGACTTTTTTTTTAATGTAACAACGGAGTTTTAGAAATTTTCTAGTATTATATCGTTATATTATTTTTTGTTAATGGATGTCATAAATGTGTTACCACATTTGGCTGCTCGCAGACTTTAACAGTTTCATGAATTTTACTAGCGTTTCCTAGCAAAAAAAATTCATATCAATAAAAGAAATTGATAGAAACCGACAATTTTTTATATATGGATGTTTAGACTATTTAGTTATTTTTGGTTTTTCTGTACTCGGTTTATTCCAACCCTATCATAACTTATTTTTTGGGAGATAATTATTTAAAAAATTATTAAAAAGGGGACACTTCTTTTCGAAATTGAGTTATATTATTAATTGGTAAGTATGTGGATGGTCAAACAATATTTAAACCTGTATGTTAATGGTCCTGCTGCATGTAAAAGTTCTTATTTTAGGGCAGTTATTGTAAGCATAATGTATTTTTTGACTACCTGAAAAGAAAATTATGCCAGTAATTATTCTTGCAAAATTGCTTATAGAACTACTAAAGAAAATCGTATCTGTTTTTCTCGGAGGCGACAACTCTGGGGGAGGGGGAAGATCAAGAATATTTTGTTGTTTTTTTTACCAAAAAGGAGTTATATTTTCTTCAAATATTACAAATTTCTGCAGCTTATGTGTATTTTCGGTCTTCCTGGGAGGAGAGGTGGTAGCTTTGGGTCCCCCTCTCCTTGGCTCTTTCAAAAGGATCCCTTATATCTGTCAATTTAAAAAAAAATTACATCAGGATTGATGACCCTATTTGAAATGTAAAAGTTAATTTTTGTTTATTGATTTTATCATTGTGTGACATACAAGTATGGCAGATCTTTATACAGTACCATTTATCTTGTATTCAGTTTTCATAACTTCTTTTTAAATAAGAATGTTATTAGTTTTAGTTAACGAAACAATGGCCGTTTCATCAAACTTTGTTATGTCTGCCTATCGTTGTACCACCGTCCTTGGAAGCTGTGGTCTCAGTAAATTTACCTTTCATCCCCGTGATTCAACCAAAGTCTGCATCAGAAATAAATCATTTAAAAGTGGAGGAGATGGCGTTTTCGATCTAAACCAGTACCCAGTGCATAGTTATTTTCTCAATGACAAAGGAAAATCAGTCGCGAGCTATTTTAATGATAAGGTTATTGACGAAGCTGCTGCAAAGCAGTCAGTCAGATTAAAAACATACATTATATTATATTCAGCTCGTGACAGTGCCCATGTGCTGAAAAGTGCACAGTATTTGCAGAAAGAATTGCCCATACGTATTGCACGCACAATTACTCAATTTCGTAGTCTGCCTTTTATAATTGGCTGTAATCCAACTATACTCTCTGTCCATGAGTTATATATTAAAGCCTTCTATATACTGACCGAGTTCCCCAAGATACAGACAAGAGAAGATGAAAGTCGATATTCAAAGTTATTAGTAAACCTTTTGGATGCATATAAAGACGTAGTAACAGAATTGGCGAATGGATTCAAAGAATGTAGACGAAAAGTTGACAATGAAGATGCAATTCGGGCATTCTTAGATAAAACGCTAACTTCACGTCTTGGAATTCGAATGCTTGCAATGCACCATTTATCGCTTCGAGACGAAAAACCAAATCATGTTGGGATAATCAATGTTCAATTGCAATTGAAGAATGTTGTCGAGAAGTGGGCCGATTTTACGAGAAGAATAGCTTTTCATCGATATGGTAGAGCTCCGGAAATAAGACTATCAGGTTAGTTTTTTTTTTTTTTTTTTTTTTTTTATCAGTAAAACTTTGCAAGATTGAGTGGAACATCAATGATGTTTTGTATTCGAGAAAATATGTGCTTTACTAACAAAGAGATTATGTGTCGAAACTTTCTTTTTTCAATTTTTGCTACAAAAAAAGTATAACAAGAGAGTATTTCTCTTTAAGAGTTATTAAGTCTCTCATTGCTAAAGAAAACTCTTTCTTGGGATTTTGCAAGCACTTTGTTTTGTTATACTAAATTGAAATTAAATGTGTTTAGGATCTGCTTCTTTTTGGACATTTCCTTGATTTGATCTATGTTTTGAAGTGGAAGAATGTAAGAAAGAAAACAAAAGGCCCAGGAAAATGCTTTGGGAATGGAGAGGCACAATTTTAAAAATTCACCAAAAACAGTCAGATATTACATTAGAAAATTTTATATTTTTTTTATTTCAGGGGAGGGAAAAGGGTTTGGATCCTCTGTTCTATGCGTTTGTGCCTGAGAAGATTAGTTGCGTAGGCCATGACAAAATTGCTCAAGTCTATTTTTCATATTATTTTTATAGATTTTGTATAAAGCATATATCTTTTCTATCTATGTACTGTGCTCATCCATATAGCTATTCTCTAAAAGTAAGTGTGAACCTCGATGTAGAGATGCAGACAACACAACATCTTCCATACAACACAACAATGCAAATACAATATAAATTTAAGTAATCTGTGGTCAATGCTCTGTTGCGACCGAAATCAATATTCAAGTTGGTGGTCTCTTGATTTTTTTTTTTTGCAGTTTGAGCAAGCAGAAATATGCCCTTGAGCATTTTCTATAACAATTTAGATTGTCAACTTACAATGTAGACTATAAAAATTGTATGTTTTGTGACAATTTTGTTTCTCAAAAGAGTTTTCCATGGCAAGCCCAATCTGGACTGTTGTGTGACTTATGGGAATGATAAATATTAGTTCAGAGCATAGACAAAAGGTATATAATACAGATGCCAAACTTTAAATGGCATATCTTGCAATGTTAAAAAAAGGGATCGGGTATGAGGCATGCCTTGAAGCTATTCATCATGATGGACTGATAGTGTTGCTTTGTCTATTCAATTATCAATTAATTCAAACAATCAATCCATGTTTATTAAACGATGTCAGAGAAACAATCAAAGGATTAAAATTGAGAAGTAATCTCAAGAAAATGCATGATTTTTTCACAAATTAGTTCCAATTCTCTTGAATTTTTTTGGTAATAATCACAACTTACTCTTATATAATGTTCAGACTTCGGGGAGAAAAATTATAATTGGCAACAGCAACACAAAAGTAAGATTGAAGACAAAATAAAAGTTCATATTTTCTTTAAGAATTTATCGTATTTGCGAAAAACATCATGGCGGGTTTTATCCATCGGCGAGACTAGACAGTCCTTTGGTACAGATATTAACGGCTGCTCAGGTTTATAGTGACTTTCAGAGCAATGCATTAGCATTGGACGAGCAAAGCGCTGTGTCTTCTATGTGTTTTTTTTCTGGCTTCTTTGTATAGAGTAGATAGTCGTTGAAACTTGACAGAGGACATACTTGACCATAAATTGGGAGTTCTAGTTTCACTTTAAGGGTCAAAAAAGATTTGAGGGCAGCCGTCCCCTCCCCCTTCCTGTGCCACTTTCCCATGGTTGACCTTCTATCATTTTATTGGATTAAATTCCAGGATCACCATTTTTATCAGAATGGTCGTAAGATTGGATGCTTGACTTATAATTTATAACAAACAAGCATTTCAGTAAAACACAAAATCCCAGTGATAGTTTTCGTGAAAAATCTATTGATTCTGCGTCGTATTCGGATTCTTGGAGTTTTAGAACGTATTGATTCTTTTCTATTATCTCTTGAAGATTTAGATTTTCAAATAGATATCAAATACCATTAAAATCAAGTAGGCCTAAGTGTGGATGGAAGGCCAGAATTTAAATTGAGTCATTTTTGTATTATCAATTTATTTCAAGAAAAACAACCTTACAGTGTATTTATTGACTGTTGATGATACTGTTTTACTGTAGCCTCTTCTGTGTCCTTGAATAGGGAAGTGAATGGGGAAACCTTTCAGTTTTTGGTAAAAAAAAAAAAAAAAAAACAAGAAAAAAACCCGCCACGTTTCCAGATTGAGATTGCCGTTCAAACTCAGTGGCTTTTAGAATATAAATGAACAAAGTATTTGCAAAATATCTAGTTCTTAATTCTTATATAGTCCTTGACAGGAACAATAAAATAGTCAGACATACTTTTCATACTAATTTGTCAGAATTTATTTGTTTTTTTTCTATTTTCTTTCTTTATACTCCATCAGTGTTGTATTTTACATTTATGATGGGCAATTAATTTATATATACATACATACTTTGCACTGCACCTAGCATAACCTAATTGGAATTCAGATGTTTACGGCAGCTCTCTAGTGAGAGATTATAGTTTGGATATTATTTTAATTCATTTGTTAATGAATGTGTCAGAGTTAATATGTGTACTCATTGTATGTGCAATTTTCTGAAGTTTCACAGACAAGTTTTTTTTTCTATTCCTATAGTCATGGCGCCAGGTACATAAAGGTATCTGATATACCGCTATTCATTTACCTCGTTCCGAAACTTTGAGGTTTTAAATGTCAGCTGAACTTTCTTTTGAAGGAGTCAATAGAGGGATTTGCAACAATAATGTCTCCAAGAAGGTTGTGTTAGATAGAAGTGCAACGCTGGGTGAAGCTATTTCTCAAGTAGTCGGTTGTTGGCGTGTCCTCCTTTGGATAATTGAACCGAGCTGTGTGCCTACTTGTCTGCCTTGATGGCTGGACAAAGGGAGCACAATGCGAGAGAGCTCTTCTGAGGGAGATGAATTCATGTACATGTAGAAAACAGCCATCGACGCTACATCAAACCTTTCATTTAGAGGCTGGAGTGATCATGTGTTGAGGCACAGCCCGCCCTATTTGCCCTATTCTGGATCTTCCGGAGTGGTGCCGACAGCTTTTTAGGAGCACCAGCATATATCGGGCATCCACATTCAACTGTGGGTCTGATACAGGAACTGTAGAGTGGGATAGTCGAGCTGGATGGAAGAAGGTTTTTGCAGCGAAGAGTAACCCCTAGCTTTCTTGCGCATGATGTCCTCATCCTATCAAGTTGGCTATTCCAAGAGAGATCGGAAATGAATCCACTGTAGACGAAGCTCGTCGACCCTCTGTTAGTTTTATTTTTGAAAGTGAAACTGGGGTGTTCATGTGGCACCTTTGATCGGGTAATAAGAAGCTTCTTTGTTTTCGATGCATTGAATCCATGCATCAGACTATTTTTCAATTTTAATACGATCCATCTGTAGGGAGGGATTTATCTGTAAGGGAGGCTTGTGTTGGGTCTTCGTGCTTTGGGGCGGCTGAGTGTGTTGTGGTATCCTTGGCAAGGTGATACAGAGGGTTTACGAGGCTGTCTACCCTGTTGTTTATGTTGATGAGGAAAAGCGTATGTCCCAGGAAACTGTGCTGGGGAACCCCTGCTTACACTGCATATTCGGGAGAAATAAACCCGTCGAGGACAACCCGCTGTGAACGATCAGAAGGAAAGCTCTCAATTACTTTTAACAGACAACCACGAACACCGTATGCATGGATTTTCTTATGCAGGCCACGGTGCCATATTCTGTCGAAAGCTTTGGCATTGCCAAATGACAATAGCTTAATGTCTTACCCCATTGCCGGAAGTTTGATCCACCACTCCTGATGCTGGGCCACTAGGCAGTCTAATGTTGAGCGTTTCTGGCGGAATCCGTAAGGAGCAACAACAAAATTTAAAACAAACAGAAATTAATACGTGTATGATTGGGTTCGCCCCCTACTCATTACCTCGCTCTTTATGCTAAAGTTTTTTTGTACTTTCATCAGAGCTATTTGTTCTAATTAACGGGTCTTTGCGATTAAGGGGTCATTCTTAAAGAATTGGAACAAAATTTGAATTTAGCGTAAAGAGCGAGGTATTGACCAGGGGGCAAACCCCCTAATATACGTAATAAAATATACGACTATAGAAGTTTGTTACGTAAGTTAATTTGTAAGTTACGTCAGAACAAAATTTTGAGAAAGCCATTTAGCCAAAAAAAAGTAAAATTAACATGCAAATTTTGTTTTGATTATTCATGTACGGTGAGCCAAAATAAAAGCTGCAATAACTCAAAAACGTTCAGAAATTATGTAAAAAAAAAAATTTTTTTAACTGAAAGTAAGGAGTGACATTAAAACTTAAAACGAACAGAAATTATTCCGTATGTGAAAGGGGCTGCCCCCTCCTCAACCCCTCGCTCTTTACGCTAAATTTGACTCTGTCTCACAACTTTGTTTTTTAAAACAATAAAAAACTTTAGCGTAAAGAGCAGAACGTTGAGGAGGGGGGAACCCCTTTCATATACGGAATAATTTCTGTTCGTTTTAAGTTTTAATGTCGCTCCTTACTTTCAGTTAAAAAAAACTTGTTTTTTTTTTATTTAATCCCCTTGAAATGCTGACCCCTTTGAAGAGTCGACGTTCCTGTCATGGGTAAGAACACTTATAGTCCTGAATTCTCCCTTAACGCAGTCGGAGCCTGTCTGTTCAAGAATAAAGGAACATTAGCTGAACGTATGTGATTCTTTAAGATGCTAGTCTGTATATCTTGAATTGCTATTTAAAATTCATAACGTTATTGACCTGGGATAAAATCCTCACGCTTATTCAAGCAGCACAAGTCCATTCCCGAGCTCTGTATACATACATAGTAGTCAGGACACAGTTATAGCTAGGACTCGGAAATAGTCAAACATGCTTCCACAGTGAAACCAATCACAACTTGGGATTCTGTCTGCTTCTTTTATGGTAACCATCACTATGAAAGAAGTGGTAACTTTCTGCTTTTCTAAGATGTTGAATAAATTACTTTTTTTTTTTATTTCGCCCACCAGTGGTATTAGAGTTGAGGAATTGAACTGACACCAACCTAAATGAAGTGGACTGATCCATGTTTCAATCTTTACATCATTAGAAAAATACTTCTTATCTTTTGTATAGGCTCCCAGCAGCTGCTTTGAGGGCTTATCGCCACCCATACTAATGCTGTGGAAAACAGTTCTTTTTTTCAATCTATTTAAAAGACTCTTTGAGACTATTTGAGTACTGTCTTGATTTTCTAATAGTTTTATTTCTTATTGAAATAATCGACAAAGGTTTTCCTTTTTCTATGCTATTAACGTTTTTGGTACAAATGTGAGACTTGTACTTGGTATGGTAGTAATGATCTATTTTCCTGTAGCTTCAAGTAAATAAAATATTTGTTATTGGTATGGTCTTTAGTAGCCTTTGCCTTGACGACTTTGATATACAGCCTGAGCTCAGAGCAAGGCTTGAGAAATTATGTTGTACATGACACTTTTTATGAAAGATTTTTATTACCCCTATGACAAACTTGAAATAACAGAGGTAATGCAGCTGCAAGGGATAGTGGCGTCTTTTCAGAGCCATTGACAGAGTTCCACTGAGAGCAGTAATTTAAAAATTCGGAATTCCTCCATCTTGGGCTGATTCCAATGTAGTTGGTAGCAATTCTGGTTGGCCAATAGCTCTGGGAATCTGCATGATAGAAAAAATCATGTTAATAAATGTAACTGACCATATAAGAACGTGGGAACTTTAGACACGGAAGTCCTACATCCAATTACAGACATCCAGGCTTTTCAGCACTACCCAGATTGATTTTTAAATCTTTTCCTGGGATATTTTCAATTTTGATATTTGACCATTGATGAGATATGTATGCCAATAGCAAGGAGTAAATGCTAAGTTCTTTGTAAGGGTTCTGATATATCTAAAACTTAAAATAGCCTAGTTGAGTATTCCAAAAACTTATTACGATAATATTAATTGTTTGTAGCAGCATTAGAAATACTAAATTAACAATGGACTTAATTTGGTACCTTGGCTGACCCACAAAAAATAGTAGTAAAATCTGACTTATCAAAAAAATCTGAGTTCTACTGGTAAGTAGAACTCAATCCTCTCCATTAGACAGAATACTGCCAAGCATTCTTATAAAACATTTACTAGCATCTAGTTTTTAGGCTTCATCTAAAACAATTAGTACTGTCACTACTACTACTACTACTAATAGCTCGCTGCAGCATCAGGCCGCTTGAGGTCAACACTGCTGTGCACGCTTCTTCTCAGCGCCAATCTGTTCTAAGCTTCTTTGTTTACCGCTCCCCTAAATCCTTTCTTATGGGCCCTTCCCACCCCATTCGGGGACGACAGGCTTTTTGTTTGGCCCCATACGGATAGTCAGATTGCACAATATTTTGCAGTCTGTCATCCTACATCCATAAAATGTGGTCTAGCCATCCTAGCTTTTCTTTCATCATAGCCTTAGAATGTTGGATTGAACCATATTTTCCATATAGCTTATTTTTGCTTGATATTGTCTTGAGACATCATTAAAAGCAACTACCGCAAACGATTTCTTAATGTTCGAGTGCTTTAAAGTGGTATCTACCATTAAAACAAGGTAATGGCTTTTGCTGTGCTGAAGCCAATCTATATAAGTCAGTGTTACTTTCATATAACGTTTAAGAAGATCGTAAATAATATATCACCAGATAAAATCGTTGATACTGCTGCTGGTAGTTACGCAATCATAGCCTTTACAATTTTAATTGAGGACTGGGGTGTCCAATCTATCACTCGATGACTACATTGCTGGATGGCTAGAGCGCTAAAAAGGCACATAGACTTTGATTAAGGACAAAATTGTTGCTGAACTTTGCAACTTTCCCTTCGAAACTGATTTTCGCTATAACCCTTTCGAAGTTACAGCTATATTAGTTACGAAAATTCCAGATATGATCTAAGAGCATATCAGATATGCAGTAGAAAAAATAGGTATTTTCCCTACCTGTTTATCAGAAACGAATTGAAATGATACCCGTACTAGCCATTTATATTAGTAAATGCATTGTCTAAGGGGATAATTCAATTTCCAATCTTCAGTCAATTCTGATTCAACCTTCCGTCGCCAATTCTCAATCTGTCATGACTGCCTCTACTGTTAATTTCTTATTTGTGTAAAGCTAATCCCCCCCCCCCCGCCTCATGAGAAAAAGGTCAAGCAATTTAAGTATGTAGGCTCCCAATGAGTCATGTTCTTGAAAAAAAAGTATTTGCATGGAGTTGGTGCTTCTGCAGTAAAGGTGCAGATGTGCTGATTAATAGACAGAACAATATACGGTAAGAAAAAAGCTGCTCTATATCAGTGACGGTATGCCAGCATATTTATGAAAAAAAAAACATTTTGCATAATAAAAATTTGGAATGCCTACTTTAGATTTCCAAAACTAAGCAGAACAGACCCATCCAATTTCCAACTTCATCCTACTTAATGTAAGGCAGACATAAACTTACCTGCACTGTGATGTTCAAAGCCCAAATTTTGTGCAATTTTCAAAAGATTCTCATCTAGTTTAAGTACAAAATTGATTCCAGTTGTGAGCTTTTAAACTTTCACTTTGACATTTAAGAAGCTTTATAAAGCCTTCAGGGAATTTACTTCATCTTCTATTAATTCCCCCAGCATTTTTTGATGAAGTTGGATGGTCCTTGTAAAAAAGGGGGGGATCAGTAATGTAATGGGGCTTTAGTAAATGTATATCCCCTTTCTCTCCGATTAATTTTGGATTATCACTTAAAACACAGACTGATGCCAGTTTCGTATGTGCGTGGCTCCCTTGAGTTATGACAAATGCTATTTCCAAGAGTTAGTGATATAATTTTTTTTCTGTGTCCCCTCCCCAGCTCAATGAAAAACCAAGCAACAAAAAAGAATCTGACCATTATAAGCTATTTTTTATATTATTTATGAACAGTACTAAAAAATTCTGAAACACGTTCTGCATATAAATACACAAATACAAGAAATTTTTTTTTACGTAAGACAATTCTCAGGGAACAACTGGAGGCAACTTTCTTTACTCCAGATGAACGGTAAGCTCATTAAAGGCAAGAGCAGTAATATGTCTCCTTTTTTAATTCAATTCATTTTATACAGTTAACTGATATGGCTTCTAAATGGTTCATGGGTTTCAAGCTTGGGATTTTTAACGTGCTTTTAGGCACAATTTTAGATTTGCCTCAATATCATTGATAATTTGAGCTTAAAATTTAGACGACAAAACAATATTCAGCACCCTCGTGTCGTTGGTGCACAGAATAGGTACATAGGAATTTTTAGGCCACTATTTTTTCAAGGAAAGGGTCTTTCAGACCAGTCTCAAGGGGGATACTCTCCTCAATTTGTAAAGGTTGGAATTTATGCAATAGAAAATGGAAGAAAAAATACTTGCATTCTATTACGGCAGTCCCTTTTCATTTTCAAATGAAAAGATTGATGCTTTATAGACTATTAATATCAATGGACATTTTCTAACTTTTGTTTAGATTTCTTGAGCATAGATTTCCATACCCTTCACTTTCTGATTAGATTAGCGTATATAATGATGCAAGCAGTGAAGAAAATCACAAACATGAAGAAGAATTAGCTAGACTGATAGGAAAAATTAGACTATGAAGATAGAAAACCCTATGGAAGAGTCTTCCTTTTGTCCTACATACATCTCTTGTTAGCTTTATTTCTCTGTTCTGCTCTCGCTCTCTGTTTGATTTTATTCTCTCTTTAACTCCTTCTCTCCCTTCCTTTCTCATTTTTGACATTTCTTACGTATTTACTTTGTACTATTTTAGGCCATGTTCATGCTTCTTTTCCATATATTCAGCTTCCGTTGGATTACATACTACCAGAATTGCTGAAGAATGCTGTTCGTGCTACTGTTGAATCTCATCCTAATCCACATCAATTATTACCTGCTATTTATGTTACCATTGCAAATAATGATAGGGACTTCATAATCAGGTAATAAAAAACACAGTTTTTATCTTATAGTGTAAAATGTGTATAACTGGAATTATTTTAGAATTTGAATCCAAAGCGATTTGAAAGACGTTATAATTACACCAAGAAAATCTACAAGTAAATATAAATAGTACATGAGTCGTTAAACAGCAAAATAACGGTACAACCACCCAGGCCAGGCCCTCAGGGGGAATGCCAGGAGCTTTTTCTAAGGGGCAATGGTGATCAAAATGTGTTTTTAGGCTACAACTTTTGGATTTTCCTGGATGTGAGGGTCCTTCTAATCACTCGGGTATTGTATCTTTCTGTAGCTCGAAAATTCAATCGAAAATTTTGTCTTCTGTGAGTGTTTTCTGCACAAAACTTTCAAGGCTCTGGAAACTAGTCAGCTTTGTAAGCAATCGACAGTATGTTGGTCAACGTTAGTCAACAGTCAACGTTAGACGGCTTATTGGCTGAGTTTCAGGAGTGGATCGAACATATTGCTTCTAATCTGGCTAAGGAATAAGACATAAGTTTATGTATTTTCAAATTTCAAAGTGGTTCAACTGAGTTTGGCTTAGAGACCTATTGAAACAGCTCCAATTATACCTAATCTATGGTTGGCTCTACGGCGTGGTTGAAAACTTTTAGGTATTCGTTCTCTAAATATTGAATGTTGTCCAGGGCAGTTTTGTCCCAATAACCCTTTTGCAAAGGCTAGGGTCTTTACTTGACTTATCAGATTAGTCTTGACATAAGACTCCTACTGCGTTGGGGGGGGACTAGCTTACAGAGCTTGTAAATCTGCTCCTCTGGGTTAACCAGTCTGCTGTTAAGCGTGTTGTATCGTCGACTGCATTGTAAACCATCTCCAGGAGTTTGTTGAGGCTATCTCTCCCCCTTGTCCGGGTCTTCCTCTCGGCAGGACCAGCCATGAGCTCTTGGGTCGAAATCGGAGGCTTCAGGCTGAGACTGTTGTCGGCATAAGTAGGAGGTGTCAAAACTGCATTAGAGTACGGTGCGCTATCTGGACATATAACGGCACTTAAGAGGTGAGTACAAGCAACCTGTTATAGATTCCTATCTTCGTGCATCTAGAAATGTGCAGCACTTCCAGGTAATGTTGAGCCTCCCGACGATATACGAGGCTTTTGATGTTCAGCTGCATGCCTCTTCATCTATGGAGCTATCATTAGACATCACGGAGTTAAGGTAAGAGAAATTTCTTACAAGTTCAACAGGAGCTCTGCAGACAGTTATGTTTTTACGGGATGATACTGGACTAGTCATTGTCTTAATTTTGAGCTAGTTAATTTTCAGCCCCAATTTTGCTGCCTCATAATTTAGGACTTCCAGAGTGTCAGCCAATTCTCGATTGGATTGGCAACGAGAGTAGGATCATATGCGAAGTCAGCATCCGTCAGACCGTGATCTCCAAACTGCAGACTGAATGAAATTTTATTCTTAGTTCGTTTCTTGATACATTCTATTAATAAAAGTAATATCTGGGGTCCCAATCTTTTCTTCGCATGTATTAATGACAAGGGTGACAAACGTGTCCTCTATCCCACTTTGTTGACGATACAACAGCTTATGTAGTGGTTTAAAGAAATAAGAGCCTATAATTGCTTCACAATCCTTTCAAGTGGACATCATGAGATAGAGACGATTGTCTGATGCTTGGATAGTCTCTTGCCCAAATTCTAACTTTACCTTTTTAAAAGAAGCCATTAAGAAAGTTGAAAAATTTTGCCACACAGGAATTCAGCTCTTGACCAATCTTTCTTGGAACTCCCAACCTCGATCGAATCTAATCTTCCTCTATTGGAAACTTGAGTCATTTTTACTTCAAAGCCTTCTTACGCCTAGCTCAATAATTCCTCTATTAAGTTTCTACATAATACATCTTTCCAAATATAGTTGGCTGCTTTAAGTTGGGGCTTCTGAGACTGATTCTCTCTAGAGGATTCAAAATAGAGGTAGTAGGGCAGCCAAAGTGCCACTAAAGATCAGCTACTACCTTTATGGGGTAAGGTTTGATTTCTCGTCAGTGGCTGTCTTTTACAAGTAGCTCAACTCATCTTGTTCTGAGGAGCTTTTTTCTTACGCTAGCATTTTCAAAACGATATTCTTTGTGCTGCTGTAACTATGTTCCTAGGTTTTGGTGAGTTTGACCAACGTAATAATTTCCACAACTATACGGTATTTGATATACCCTTCTTTGACAAGTAGCTGGGGTTTACAAGAATTGAGAAGATTCATGACACTAAAATTAATTTTGAAAAACAACAGATAAATTATTTTTTAAGCAGACATTTTTCAGTTTTGAAGTAATTTTTGGAATGTAGGGTAGGTAAATCATGTTTGTGGGTTTATTCAAATCATCTACAGTTATGGGACTTAGGGCTTTAAGTGAAGGTATATACAATCTTGGAGGAAAAACAGTATTAATGAGAGAAATAGGGTAACCATTGCCAAAAAGTGTCTTTAAATAAAATTCAGTTCTTTTTGAATATACGGCTTTGAATCGATATTAAGTACTGGATGCACAAGAGATATTACCTCACCTCTTTTGACCTTTGGAGGATGGTTGGACTTGAAGTGAAGGTATATGTTATTTTGTGTAGGTTTTCTGTAGAATCAAGCTTATTTACACTGCGCATAGTCAACACATTTAAAAAAAGGTATTTTTCTGTCTCTTAAGCGAATTGCAGATTTCTATCGTAAGTATTTAGATGGTCTTGAAAACCGTCATGTTCATGTTCATCATAATTCCAAACTGAAAGTACATCATCCATCAAAAGTCCCAAAATACATATACTTAAGAAAATACAAATTATGTGCCCAATTTCCAAGATGTCGACGTAAAAATTTGCGAATAGGCCTGACAGAGGGGTTTCTATAGTAAGGCTCTTTATTTGTTGGTAATAAGAATCATGAAACTGAAAGTGCAAGGAACATCTGTTACATACTTTAACCAAATTTATGAGAACGTCAATGTTTAGCCCTATTGCTGATTCTTCAATTAGATGATAATTGTTGTCAAGTTTTGTTTTGTAATAATTGCTCCTATTTTGAAACATCAATGCTAGTATACATGGAAATTATGTCAAAGCCGCTTAATATGGAGTTATCAGAAATATACATCTTTTTCAATTTTTCTGCAGGATCTACCAAATTTTTTTATAAAAGATTTTTGGGAGTGAAGCAGAGGTTTAAAGACAGTTCATAAACATTTTCCTATGTTAAAAGTTGGCTATTCTGTACAAGCTACAAGAAGTCTTAAGGGGATGCCTCATTTATGTAATTTTAGTAACTCATAAAACTTTGAGCAAAAAATACCACGAGGAAATAATCTATCATATAGTTGCAGAGTGATTGTGCCATTTTGTTTGAGAATTTTAAACCCTTTTATAACCATTTGAGCAAATTGATCACTATGGTCATGGTTTGATTTAGCTTAAGTGTTTATATTATTTAAATATGAATGAGTTTTTGTATCATAATCAATTTTATTCATAACTACTAAGGAGTTGCTTTTATCGGTTTTATATTATTGAGGAATCATTATGAAGTTTATTAACAAACATTAGCACTAAATTTTTGGGCAGAGGATTCTAAAGATACTACTAAGTCCGCAACTGGAACCTGTTTCGGCAAAAAAGAGAATTTTGGCCCTTGATCTAGTGCCTTTTCTTTTATATAATTAAAATTTCTTGATTAAAGGTTTACAGCTACAGGTCCAGGATTGACCTTAGGAGTCTTCATTGGGCTGACCATTTCAAATTTATATTTCAACCTTGTAAATTTATTTGTCAGGCTCTCTTTTGACAAGCAGAAGTCATGGTGTAATAGATTCCTTTCCATCCTTGCAGTCTACAAAAACCATCAGTTAACAAATTCTGTGGCGGAAAATATTTTAGAGATTTTTTTCCAGGGCAGTTATATGTCTTCTCTGTTTTTTGTCCTTATTAATATGATTTAGTGTTTTTAGCTGTAATTTATGAGTAATTTGTGACTCTTGCAAAGTGTTTAAGTGCAAATTGTGCCTTACAGATTAAGTTGCAGAAGGAACACATTGACTGTGTTCCTTCTGCAACGTTCCAGGTAGTGAATAACACGATAGTAAAATCTATGCGCATATTTTGGCTATATATTTAACAGCCGTTATCAGCGATATACAATATAAAACGAAAAAAAAGGCAAACTTACTCAAAAAATTACATCGATAAAACAATTTTTTCACTGAAATCATAATTTTTTTTTTTTTTAACAGTCCAGGCTTCTTCACTTTACATATGCTCAGCCAAGACGGACAAAACAAAAGAGTTATTCATTCAAGCTGCCTGGATTGATTAAAAATTGGAACAATTCCTTATTGCAATACCTGCTCATATTTCACAATTCACACATTAACTGTAATTTGTCAGTATAGTGGAAATTGTGCAGTGCTACAGTCTTTTTGTTATTATTTTTTTTGACGTCGGCGTCATTTCAAATTTGGCAGGAATTACAGCTTAGTTTAGTCTGTTTGTTATTGAGAAATTTCCTTTTCCGAATTTTTTTCTGGGATTTTTCAGGATGTCGTGTCTTCCTAAGATATCGGGAATGATTGTTTCAAACTTCAGATGAAGTTCTTGAAGAAAGGTTTATTGAGTTGTTAGCTTCAGAATGACCCTGATTATTCAGTATTAGCAGTAATAGTGCGCTAATAGCTAGCTTCTTTATACGCCTACTAGTATTTGCTTTCTAAGTGTAAAATACTTATTTCAAGACCTCAAGTAATAGGCATTGTGACGAGGCCTTTACTTACCAGTTAAATTCTCAAACAACCTATAAGCTCCGCTAAGGCAACTAATCCTGCTCTATGAGAAACTGTAGTCGGCCACCGAGGAAAAAGAAATTAACGACATCTGTCCCCTAATGCCATCTATCCTTTTATTGTCCCTGTAAAATGATAAAGATATGTATTCTTTTTAAATTTTACTCTCTACTGCTAAATTTTTTTTGGCGCTAGTGTTGTAAGCATTCCGATTTTTCTGATTCAAGTAGGTAGTACTATATTGTATTCGGTGCTAGTGGTCTTAAATTCCTATAGCAGTCATACTAAGGCACAAATATATTATTCTCTTCGGTTCTCCACATTTGATTTTATTTTCTTGTTGGTTTTCTAGGATTTCAGATCGTGGTGGTGGTATCAGTCATGATCTAGTCAGCAAAGTACTTCAATATAACTTTACAACAGCTGCTGAGAATAGTACCGATGTCCAAAGTGAAAGTATGTTCAGCGGCTTTCTTGATATTGCCAACTCTTCAACTGGATGCCCAATGTTTGGGTAAGATTTCGACTCCTTTATTCAGTTTATTTTTCTCTGTTCTGTGAAATAAGTTCATATGAATGACATTTTCTGATTTTTTTTTTCATTATTATTATTATTTAAATCCTCATATCAAAGGAGAAGTATTACAAAATAAACTGCAAAGTAGATTTATGTAACTTGATCTACGTGGAGTGTTGTGGGAGCAGCACTCTGGTTTTATTTCATCACCATCAACTAAACGCTTTAGTTGGCAACCCCTTCAATCGTTTCAAGGGTTACGTCTTAAGACTCTTTTCTACATATGAAAAATGATGACTGTCTTAAGACGGTCGGTTAAGACGGTCCTAAAATATGCATTTCTGCTTAAAGGTCAACTTTATTCCATGTTTTGCAACCGCATCAGTGTTGCTACATATGAAACGTACTACGTATACAAGTTAATGCTGTATTACTTCTCTCAAAAAGCAACGCATAAGACCAAACTCAATTTATTTTGTTATTTCTAAAAATGCAGAATGTGTAAGCTAAAGCAATGTTGCTTTGCCTCAAAACAGCCCCTATTGTGATAGGTGTTATTGGAAACAAATAATTACTTGTTTCTAATATACTTGATGGTAGAAAGAATCTGATGCCCTGTCCATCACCAAGTGATTAACACTTATATCATTTACTAGTTATTCCAAAACCAAGTCAAGTCGCTGCATTATTATTTTGTAATTGTTACGTAACCAGTTGCATGAAGACTCATGTTACTACCATATAATGTGTTGGAAACGAATAAAATGTAGACTCTCTCCTTCAAAGGAGAAATCCTCTTAACAGTTAACTTTGATTGTTATTATCCTTTGGTTTCCAAAAGTTCCAAGTGAATCTGAGGATTTTGTGCTAGTTTGGAGAAGGTGAGCACGCCTCTAAAAATCATCATTCCCATTTTCCACTGAGCCAAGTTACTTGCCCCATAAATGTCAAGCCGATCGGCCAAAAAAAAGCCTACCCTCTATTCTAATCAAAATTCAGTGATGGGGACCGTATGGAAGGAGTAACAGGCATACTTGGTATATCCAATCACACATGTTGAAAATTCTTGTGTGATTTTGCTTCAAACAAGGTGCAACATGCCTCATCTTTCTGCTAAAAAGTTTTGAGTGGTAAAGGGGCGCTAGAGGAGTGACGTATCCCCTTTGTGCCTCAAATCACACAGATTAAAAGTCATGGTACTTTTTTGATCATACCCACTTGTCACATGATCTTCAGAAAGACATACCTACCTTTCTTCTTAAAAGTTAATGGTGGGGGCACAGAGGGTGATTGAGGGGCTACTTGCCCACTTTGGCTCTCAAACTATACAGCCTGAAAATTCTTGCGTGATTCCGGTTCTAACAAGGTGTGACGTACCTTTCGCTCTTCTGAAAAGTTCATATTGGGCCGGGCAGGGAGGGGATGAGGAGGATAAGCTCAATTGTTGTTCTCATCAAAGTGTATTGCAAATTCTTACATAATCCGGCTCTAAGCACTATACAATGTGCTAACCTTTTTTGCAAAACATAACGGTGCGGGAAGGGAGGTGGATGTATGGTCCATGGGTCCAGTTTATGCCTTCAATCATACTGATTGAAAATACTGTAATCCCAGGTCAAATAAAGTGTAATATGCCTGGGCTGTCACGAATTCCCTAAAATTGAATTTAGTTCCCAGAAGTCCCTTTTTTCAAAGTCTCTTTGATTTTTTGAAGACTGCTAAAAGGTTTAAGTGCATGATTTGACTGTTCTTTCCTACAATTTTTTTTTAATTCAGATTCTCGAAATTTATTTAACTTATCTAAAACAAGAGAGATTTTTGTAGATTACTGTATTAATTACAAGAAAAAGTGGACATGCTAGTCATGTTAAAAAGTAATGATTGAACCACAGCTCATAGTAACTGAAATTTTAAAGAAGTATTTTCTAGAAAACTTTCTAATGGGGAAAATTTTACAATTACCACTGTTCTGGAAACTGAAGATTTTGTCCAAGTGAAGAATAGTTTGTAATTACGAAAACAGTATTCTGAAATCAGAAGAAGCGATCTAGCAATGACTAAGTAAAGAGCATTATGCCTTAATGTATTATATATTTTTTTTTCACCAGGCTATTTTGTATGGAAGTTGTAGTCTTACAAGTTATGAAGGGGGATCATTCCGTTACAGATTCAGAGTTTTAGTGCCCTTTCTTAGAATCGAAAGTGATTTGACAACCAGCCCTCTCCCTTGTCCTTTCTCGCGAGCCCACCCCCGCCCCCCCGCCGACCCCTGATCAAAACTTTGAGATAGCTTTCTTGTTCAAAATAGTCAAGAGGTCTAATAAATATGCTTCAGGAGATAACACGACCCCCACAGCCTCCGGACAAGGGCCGTAAATAATACAAATAAAACGATTTTTCTTACATATGTTTTGTAATGGGAAAAGAGCGCTTGCTTGACGATGGATGTGCGATTGGCATGAAACTTTTAGAGATCGTTCTCTGGGTTAAAAGAATCAGAAATTTTGATATGAAAGGAGAAGGGTAAGAATGCCCGGAAATAGGATAAAAACGTTTTAGCCCTGATCAAGCTTGTAACTTACGGTTGTAAGTCCCTCGGCCAAGTAGAACTTCATACACCAAATTATTCATTTTAAAATGAAAAAAAAGTTCCAAGGTATTCCCCCTCCCCCCAAAAATAGAGCCATAAAGGGACAAAGTTTTTTTTCAGTCGACTCGTAACTTATAGGTTCAACTCCTTGGGCCATGGGAACCCTATTGCAGAAGGGAGCAAATCTTGGCTCCTTCTAAACATGAGCCCTATAAAGAGCCCAACAAATATTATATGCCCTTCCCCCTAGTGTAGGTGATAGTATAAACTTGGGAGGGACTTATTTGACGGGAAATTGAAATTTCTAGCGCCTTTTTAGGATTAAGAGTTGCTGGGAGGTCAAAGAGCCTCTCTCTTGTGCTTTTTTCTACTACTCGACTTTCCCGTAACCCACACGGTATTCGACAAAAATTTTGCGATAGTCATTTTGTCAAAGGCCACTTTGAAAGCTCTAATGAATATACCTATGGACTTGACATCACCCCCCCCTCTAATATTTGGGTTAATGGCTCTTAGTCATGTAAACTACCCATTGTTCACAGACAGGTTTTAGTAGAAAAAGTGGTCGTGTTTGATCTTGATTGTCCAATCAGCTAGGAACTCTCAGGGATTATTTGCTAGGCCATGATTCCAATAGTTTTGCAAGGTCAAGTTCTGGAAACGATACGTATACATGAGTAAATGAAAAGACGCTGTCTGCACCTGATTTTCAGAGTATCCGCAAGATATTAGGAATTTAATTAGGGTTGAATTAAACATTTCAGGGACTGTCTAGGGGGAGGGGTTAATTGGATCATAATGTTTGGAGCGGGAGAGGGGAAGAGATACATCGAAAAACCGTGTCGATCCAGGTCATCAAAATAGCATATCGTTCATATCTCGCTAACGGCTTCGGGGAATAGGTTGAAACCTTTTGTACTATTGGAGAAAGGAAGGGGGAGAGTGGGACTAGAGAACTTCGGATATTGTGTTGGGGAGGGGGTTTAGTGTGATCCATCAGAAAGTTTTGCACTATAAGCTTCTATGGAACTTATAAGGTATGCTCAGTTACGTAGCGTGGTAGGTTGAAAGACAGTATGTGTTGCGTGGTTATCAAAAGAGCGTATGTACAATATCTTGGGAGATGCTTGGGATATCAAGTTGAAACTTTCAGGGAGTATTTTGGAGGGCGACAAGTGGATGTTGTAAAAATGACTTATGGGGAAAGGCAGAATGTAAAACTAAACCAAAATACACTATGCATCCAAGATATCTAAATGGCATATATACAACATTTTGGGAATGGCCCGGGGTGGAGTTGAAACTTTCAGGTTGTAGAAGGAAGAAGGGGGAGGAGCGGTGGGACTTCAAATTACCTCTTTATGGTGAGCGGTGAGTGGCTGAAAATGTTATGTCTCTGACCCACTTAGACATTTTTACAGTGTAAACCCGTGTGTGAATTAGGATTGATTTACGTCTCAGTAGCGAGATAAATCAAAAGACACTATGCGGTACGAAAATTATTAAAATAGTGTATTTGCAATATCTGGAGAATTGTTTGGTGTATTAAAGAGAAACTTTCAAGAGGTTTTAAGGGGTCCAAGCGGGCAATAGCTTTGACCTAGAGTAGGGGTAGAGGAGCGGGGGTTTGTCGGAGATCATTTCTCCGATCCTCCTAGACACTTTTAAAATGTAAGCCTCTTTGGAATGTATAATATATTTACGGTTTAGTAGCGAAGTAAATTAAAGGACACGATGTGTCGCCAAGTGATCAAACAACGTTGTTGCGATGTCCTGTGTACCGTGAGTAAAATATGATATATTTAAAATACAAAAAATAAAATTCCTTTTTTCTAAAGGTAATTCCGACATAAATTAAACGTCCCCTAATTGAGTTCAAATACCGTTTCCAAGAGTTTAAATTCTTAATCAGCATAAAGAAAAACTGCCTTTTAGTTCCAGCCAAAACTCGGCGCTAATCACGGAAGAGGGTTTTGAATTTCGCCGAGAAGATTGGTAATAAAAAAACTACTAAATACACTGTTTTGCAGGAAGTCTAAGTTATAAGAGAGTGTGAACGTTAGAATCATAAGAAATATTTAAAACAAATTATTGGACGAACAGTCCGCATAATGTAGTGAGTTTGCGAACATAATTACAAAGTAGCGGCCCCCTCCACAGGACTTGGGCCAATCGCGAAAAAAGCTAGCAATGCGCAGGAGTTTTATTCGCGTGATATAGTGAAAAAAACTGTTTTTCGTTTCAATTATGGATTGTCTCTATTGCCATCAACATTATCTTTGAGAGCCAATTTATCCTTGCCTTTGTCGTTGTCATTTGAAGTGAACCACTGCTGTACACCTAAATATGTAAGTCATAATAAAACTATTGCTTTTCTATTTGTGTTTATTTTATATGTCTGTATCTAATCGCACAGCAGGTAATTAGTTCGTATGTCTCCAACGGTAGCGCTCCCAGGGATCTGATTTCTAAATAACATTAGAGGTAATTGACGAGAAGATAACTCGAGGAAGCGAGGTCACGCTCCCGGATTGATAGTTGGAGGATTCCTAACCTACCAAAATTCTGCATTTTATTTTCTCGCTTTCAGCGAGTGGCGCAATCGGTATACCGCTTTAAATCATAATATTACATATGGCACAGTCCTTAGCGCTATAAGTGGCGCTATCGTGAACTTATAAGGTGTAAGTTCACAGCCTTAAATCATAATATTACATTTGACGCGGTCAATATTTATTACCACAATTATTAGGACAGCCATAAAAGTTTATCGCTACAAATGGTACGGTCGGAAATTGGAGAAAATCATGCGAACTAATTAGGCTATAAACCTTGTAATTTAAATTTAATTATTGGAAAGATACAGACATATAAAAAAAGTGATTAGGCCTATAACCGCTAAGCTATTGCAGGAAAACCCTTTAAAATATATCATAGGAGATAATAGCCTCCCCCAAAATAGGTTAATTAAAATAATAAATTTATTTTGAGTTATTCAAACGCCAAAAAAAAATGTCAAAAGAATTAAGTGATATATCAATGGCGCAAAAGTTGGTCGCGAAAAAGATAGAAATAGCAGATTCTGTCCCGCAGTACAATGGACAATCAGATATCGACGAATTTAATATCCAATTGGCCCAGTTGTTAGAATTAACAAAAACAGAGCAAAAACAGAAACGTTAGTCGACATGCTTCTATTACGATTAAAAGGCCAGGCCTTAACCTTTCTAAAGCAAATTGAAAATACTGTGGGTGATGACGCCAGCTTGCCAATAAATACGGTGGACAAATTGTTAGCGGCATTTAAAGATAGATTTATCGAAACCAGTTCCACAAATAAATTAAAACACGGAATGGTATGCTTTGACCATTCACAAAACATAGAGAATATCTTGATAATATACAGATTCCAGTAGAAGCAAAATACGGAAAAGGTTCAGGAGAACTGTATGAAAAAGTCACACTAAATACCTTTTTGAAAGGGCTATCCCCAAAACTATATAGAATGGTAATATCCCAAAATATTCAGACATTGAATTTTGCGGTTCAGGAGGTAGAGCGATTGATCAAAGTTGATACAATGGTGGCTAATCACAGTAAAGCAAAAATAAATAGCCTAGGCGAAACAAACGCAAAACTGACCTTCAAGGGTGTTCAGGCGTCTACCAATTTATTTTCAAGGGAAAACTCCCCAGTGCCACAAAAAAATAAAACGCAAGAACCCGCTAAGAAGAAAACAGTACGTTTTCAGTCCGTCAAACAATTTAGTTATAAAAATAACCCTACAATCTTTAGATGCTATATTTGCAATCGCCCTGGGCATATCGCGAGGGAGTGCCGTTATGTCCCCAATCGCACACAAAGAATTGCTGTCGGTAGTACGCAAAATTATGGCAACCATTTGTTCGCAAGAACAAATTTTAATGCCAATGGTACACTAGGCTATAGCCATGGAAGATTGCGCCAAACAGTACCTTATAATGAATACTAACCAAACTTGTACAATCCTCCCCCCCAATCGAAAAGTTATTTACATACTTGAAAACTCAAAAACTCGCCAAACACAATATACTGCGACAATGGTATATAGAAATCCCAAAAATTTGCCGATGGGAAGTACAAATTTTTCAAACCGACGGCAAATAGTTAATTGGCCGACGGGAAATGAAAACTTTTCAAGCCGACGGCATTGGCAGTCAGCGCCAGCAGCCGGCGCTGCCACAGCTAGAGATTCCACGAACATATCCGAATATTTATTGCAGGCACTGACGCATGACATAAATCCACAGGGAAACGTTTCAGGCCCCTCAGAAATATAAATTGGACCCAGAGGGTGCCCAGAATATTTAATAGGTCCAAACCAATAGTAATACCGTCCTGTAGTGATAGTAATAACAAGTTACCTATATTTAATGATTTTTGTGTAGCAAATGTTTACTTTAAAGCCTTAATTGACTCTGGTGCTACTGCAAGCATTATAAACTCATATGTATTTGATATGTTGCCTCCACATATTAGGCAACAAAGAAATTTTAATAAACCCAATTTAAATAGTGTGACAGGTTATAACTTGTATGCTGAAGGCTCAATTTACCGAGACAGAAAGGGATAATAGAGTCTTTTCGACAAATTTTTTAATATGCAATAACCTTCCGTTCGCAGCCATTATCGGCACAAATTTTTTAAGGTCTAATAGAGTACTATTAGACGTGGCAAACGAAAGGCTTGTCTACCCGGCTAAGGTAGGGGAAGGAATTTATACCTTAAGAAATCCTAACAGAGGTCACGAAGACAACGTAACAGTAAATAAAATTTCTGGAGGTATAATGTCGCAATATTTTGAACCTCATGTCTCGCAAGGAGGACATGGCATAACCAGAAATTTGTTCAATTGTTCTGAGAAACATCACAGAGATGATGTAAATTTAAATAATAAGTGGATTGAATCTGCAAGAATAAAAATAGGAGATATGAGACAGTATAGATCAAACGAAATTAAGATAATAGCGGAATTATGGAAAAACATAGTAAAACCCAATGTGACACCGCAAGATGCCGCAATGGCGCAACATAGCATCAGTATGAATCTAATAGACAATGAAAATAAAGATAAATATTACGGATGCGCGATAAGGAAAACAAAAGTCCCTCCCAAAACGATGCAAAGAATTCAAATATCACACATGATGGAACCAGTGGATAGCAAATCTGAAATATGGTTTGCGATCCCGTCAAAGGAAATTCCTGAAAATCTGTTATGTGAAGAACAAATTATAGCTTACGACAAAGGAGAAAGTTTTATTTGGGTAACTAATAACCACGAAAATGATACAATTACAATAAAAAAGGGGACGTGTTTAGTTCAAATCCAAGTTTTATCGGAGAATGATTTAAATAAATGGGAAAACTCTAAAAGAAACCTAGTTAACGGCATTAAAACCTCTAATAACAAATATCCCCTAACTAAATCGCAATTCTTAAACAAATTTAATATGGATCATATTACGGACTTATAACTTAATAAAAAATTTTGCGAATTATTATGTAATTTAAAAGATGTTTTTTCCGCATCTGAAGATGACATCGGACTGATACCATTTTATGAACATTCAATTTTAACGACTGGTAATCCTGTAGCAAAACAGCGATATTGTGTGCCGTATAAGCGCAAAGAATGGTTAAAAAATAAAATCCATTAATTAGAAAAAATGAAATTATACGCCCAAGTATAAGTCCATATAGTGCACCAGTGATCTTGGTACCAAAAAAGAATGGCGACCTTAGACTTGTATTAGATTATAGAGCCCTTAACAAACAAGTAGTTGGCGATAAATTTCCTTTACCAAGAATATATGAAATTCTTGACTCCATTTCAAGCAAAAACAAAATTTTTACTTTTTTGGATCTTGCCCAAGGCTACCACCAAGTGAAAATAGCCGAAAAAGTTGTCTATAAAACTGCGTTTTCTACGGCTGAATGTGGTTCATATGAACACTTAAGAGTACCTTTTGGACTTAAAACAAGTTCAAGCGCGCTATGTTGACCCTTATTACATCTATTAAGAGGATTAAAGAATATCATTCATTTTGTTGATGATGTCACATGTGTGGAAGAAAACGCTGAACAACACTTAGAAACATTAGCTTAGGTGTTCGAGAAATTCAGAGTGGGTAACTGAAACTACCGGCCCGAAAAAGTATATTAATTTCAACCTAAAATTAAATTTTTAGGAGTAGGCTAGTGGTAACACAAGGAGAGATCTACCCAGAACCTGATCAAATAAAATGTGTTGAAAACCTCAAACCCCCAAGAACTGAAAGAATTAAGAGGAATTTTAGGTCTTACTGGCTACTTTAGAAAATTTGTGCGCAATTACGCCCAAATTGCGAAGCCCCTCACGGAATTAACTAAAGGGAACTCCCAAAATATTACCTGGTCCCAGGAAGCTCAAACTTCTCTAGACCGTCTCAAAAAGGCACTCACTTCTGAACCAATATTATTGCTGCCTGATTTCGATAACGGACAATTTGTGGTCACAACCTATACTAGTTCAAAGGGCATTGGCGCTATTCTTTCGCAAATAATCCCGGTAGAAAACCATTATCCTCTAGAGGGAACGCCTAAACAAAAAAAATAGAAAAAGTTATATGCTATTCGAGTAGAAGCTTGTCAAAAGGTTCCTATAATCCACCACTTGGACAAATTTAGACATTATTTAATTGGCAGAAAATTTATACTACGATCAGACCATAAAAGCTTGCAGTACCTGCACACATTTAAAAACCCCACGGGAATTCTAGCTAGATGGACTATGAAAATCCAAGACCTAGATTACGAATTTGAATATTTAAAAGGTGAACAAAATGCAGCTTGCGACTTTTTGAGTAGATACCCAGAAAATATTCCGTCGGAAACTGAGGAAAATGGAGTTAACGCTATCAATGCTAAAGGTAAACATAAATGTAAGGAAAACAAAGATAAAGACACAGTACAGGAAAATAAGGTTAACTATTGTCCCTTGTCTTCAGATAATATAAAAAGAAAGCAAAAATGGGAAGAAATGTGTTTAGCACTTATTAATTATTTTGTGAATGATAATACGTTACCAGATAAATTCAAAACTCTTAGAAAAGAGATAGATAATTTTTATTATGATCTTGATGAAGAAATACTATGTAGAATTGTGACCGCTGAGACAAATAGAAACCAAACCTCAATATTACCTGTATTAACACAAAACTTAATAATAACTGCCTTCAAATATTTTCATTCAGATATAGGTGGACACTTAGGAGTTACGAAAACTTTCCATAAATTAAAACAATATTTTTACGTGCCGTCGGGAATAACAAAACTTAAAGAATTTGTAAGTACATGCGAAGTGTGTAACTTAAGAAAAAATCCCCAAGCTTATCCTAATCCTCCAATGGGAAGAGTCCCGGTAGCGAGATTCCCCTTCGATATTGTCTCATTTGACTTATCTGGAACCAGCGGAGGCTTGCCTGTTTCCAACAGAGGCCATACTTGTATTCTTTCAGTTATAGATCACTTTTCCGGATTTACTTTTGAAAAAGTATTAAAAAATCATGGCGCTTACGCCACAAGTAAGGCGTTAGCGAAATTATTTTAAAAATTTGGCATTCCAAATAAGGTTTTGAGTGAAAATGGAAGCAATTTTGTTTCAAAAGTAACAAAAGACTTAATGAGTTTTCTTAACATAGAGAAATTGGTGACATCTCCGTATCACCCACAAGCTAATGGTAAAATAGAAAATAGGCATAAAATATTTTCGAATGTATTAAGCATGTATACAAAAGACAACAGGAACGATTGGGATCAGTTCTTACCTTATTTAACAAACGTAATCAATACTGCTTATTCAGAAACAACTAAAGACAATCCATTTTATTTACTTTTTGGTGGTGATTTTAGAATACCTATGACGAGATTATTGAATCTCGGCAATATTACAATAACTCGAAGGATTACAAACAAGAATTCATAAATAGGATGAGGAAAACTTATAAAATAGTTAGGCAAGAGTTGGAAAATGTAAAATAAACCAAGAGCTGAGAAACCAACCCAAAGTCAAGGGAGCATAGATTTCAAAACAGGAGATTGCGTCTACCTAAAGAACGAGGCAAAAACGGAAGGCAAAAAACTTTCCAAAAATATTCTGGACCGTACAGAATAGTCAAAAAGTACGATAATGATTATACTTTTGAAATGGTGAACCCCGATAGTGGAAGAACTTACAAAGCACATGTTAGCCGAATAAAAAGAGCAAACTTTCCAGAGAGATGGGTATCACGTCCCTCGTCTACTGATTCGTCAGATGCCGAAAATGAGCCCCCTAAATCAAGATTGGCAGAGCTAAAACCCTTTAATTTCAAGCAAGACTATTTCGAGGATGAGAGCGATGAGAAAAACTTTGAAGAATTTTTAGCTATGAAAAATCCAGTTATCCCCAAGAAAAAATCCCTAATGCCAGTAAGAATAAAAACGCCAAAAGATCCAAAAAGTTCATCATCAGAGAGCGATAGGAAGTACTAAACGAGAAATATTCATACACCTTAGAAATGATCTTTGGTTATTTTCTGTTCCAAGAGAAATTGTTGGAACTTTGTCTTGTTACAATAATACAGAAAGAATAGACCCAAGTTACAAAACAGAATTACTGTTACAAAATGTGGGTACAATAACCATAAAACAAGGATGTCGACTTGTAACTAAGGAGTCAACTGTTCGAACGCCGTTAATTACCACAAACACAAAGATAATAAGTCCCAAAATAACCAACTTCAATGCAATTAACCTGTCGTACACTATTCCCAATATAGAAAATTAGGAAATGAAAACCTCGATATGGTCCAAAATAGAAAAGAATAAAGGGCATTAAGGCTTACAAAAATAAGAGAAGCGTTAGGTTCCCAGATCCCCCTATTCACAAATGAAGACCAGAGATTAACGTATGTGGACAACAGATACGGATTGTTCTCAACCAATTTCTGGTGGAACATACTACTGACCATATGCTTCGTATTCGCGACTTCCCTGACCATAAAAGCCTTACTGACTTTAATTTCGATAACATTTTGAGACCAAGAAAACAAAAATTAAGAAAGGACCACTGGGAAAAATGTGAAAGGTAAAAGTTCATCCTGGAACCTGCTAGTGATTTATACGCCAAGAAATAGGATAGATATTAAAAACGACTGGATACAGATGTCTCCGCTCCTCCTTGCTATGTCTGGCTCCCTCATTGTAAGGTTGTTTACGTAAAACCGTGTGGCTATGACGCTGCAACATGCGTTTCTTAAACAGCACGGACGTGCGTGAACATTGCAGGCATGAAATATGTTGTAAAATTAGACCCCAAACTTAATAATGTAGCCTAATTTATATATAAATGGTTATTTTAAATCTAATATAGAATTAAATGAGTGCTGAGAAAGATTAAGTTAAGTTGTGTAATAAAGTATGCCGAGGAAAATAATAAGGGACATCACTTAAAGTTAAGAGAAGTAATCTTTTATATAAGAGAAATAACAACGCCAGTTTGTTAAAAATAATATATGCATATTAACATTGGCATATGCTTGATATTACCTTGTAGTATAACGTTAACCATTTATTGTAACTAATCGTATTGTTTATTATATATTATTACTATTGGTTTTAAAGAACGTTTGATTCTGCCTCATTATTTTTATTACAGGAAGTGGATCGGACATATTGGGAATCGATTATTACAATGTTTAGTCCAGTGCAGATACAACCTAGTAGCATCTATTTTCATCATACCTCAACCAACGAAGAGTACTCACCATACACTCCAAGCAATTTTCATCCCAGCTTCGTCTACGAAAATAATAGTTACCTTTGATCGTTGTTTCCTCGACACGAACTATATTATGTATCAGGTAACTTTATATTTGAATCTCAGTATCCAGTACATTATCGAACTATATAATCACATAAATCCTGAGAACCCCATCGACCAGTACAAGATATAAGTACCTGGATATCACCCATGATAATCCTTACGGTCACATGAACCACTTGACTGTATAGTTATGATACTTGATGATCTCAAAAATGATTTATATGACGCAGATTCACGCGTCGAATCCCTTTCGACCATCTCTTGGAATCCATCCTATCCCCTCTGTGTGGAAAGTTCATATCCCTGTTATCCCATAAATGTTACGATATAATTTCTGAAAAATGGACCAGGAAACCAACCATTAAATTACAAAGACAAAGCATAACCCCGATGACCAACCCCTCAATGAAAATATACCCATACGACAAGTTAAAAACAATGTGTTGAAGTAGTCACTAAAATTTCATGTCGAACTGTTCCAAATCAGAACCTCAACTCCCCCGTCATTTGCCTAGGAATCACCGCAAAGGTTAATAGACGCATGCCATGAACTAACAGTTTTATAAGAGAACTGTGATCCCTAAGTGCACGAATGAACAATTTTATACGAGAAATACATTCTCTACTTGCCTTAAAATATCCCAAAAATGATATGCGGGGAAGAAAATGAGAGCACTCCCAGTGTTCGACCCCTTAATGATAAGGCACCAGATGAACTATCAAAAAGCAGGAATGAACTCTGATATCATATTCCCACACATGTTATTGGAAGCGTCATTTCTAAGCTGACAATTAGAGAAGGTTTTTCATTTGAATACAATTATGCTCACACATGCGCGTGAGGAAACTGATTTGTAGGTGCTTTAAAAATTTTGCCAAGACGAAAAGAGTGAAGAAGCATAAATCACAATACAAGGATTGAATGCGCTAACGAGAAACTAAGGTGATGGAATAGGTGTGAATTTATATATGTTACATCTTAATAACCTCGATAACTCAAAAATTCCAATATCTTATCATTAAAGTTGCTTAGCAAACATCCCCAGTGAAAGTGTGCTAATGTTACCTGTGAACGTGGTAAACCCACTGTAGTGTGTTTTAAATCGTTCTTGTATATAGTGTCAGATGTTCAGATTGACTTATGTGTAGCGTTTTCGTACTATTCATTTAATGTACCATAGATAGGAAGCAGTGTGCCCTATAGGCAGCAAAATCAAAAAGACTTGTAAAAGGTGAATCCTCAAAAAAATCTTTTGTAAAGGTAGAATAACCCCAACCTTGTTGGAAATGTAAAAGTCATCAGTGTTAGATGTAGAAAAAAAATGTTTAGTATAGTAGCTAGGCTAGAACCATGAATAATCTTAGTCCGGTAGATGAATTTTAGATAGGAATGTATAATAAAATAAGAAAAGTAATAAAGAAAATTTTTAGCACTCCTGATTAAGCTTATATAGAAGTATAAAATAATACAATGTCAATTAAAATTACGTAGGACCAATAGTAAATAAATCGCGAATATTTCAAAAACCAAAGGGCAAGCAAGTCCTAATGACGGGACGTCATTAAATAATGGGAAGGGTAATATGTACCGTGAGTAAAATGTGATATATTTAAAATAAAAAAAATAAAATTCCTTTTTTCAAAAAGATAATTCCGACATAAATTAAACGTCCCCTAATTGAGTTCAAATACCGTTTCCAAGAGTTTAAATTCTTAATCAGCATAAAGAAAAACTGCCTTTTAGTTCCAGCCAAAATTTGGTGCTAATTACGGAAGATGGTTCTGAATTTCTATGAGAATAGTGGTAATAAAAAAAACTACAAAATACACTGTTTCGCAGGAACTCTAAGTGATCAGAGAGTGTGAACGTTAGAATCATAAGAAATATTAAAAACGAATTATTGGACGAACAGTTCACATAATG
Organism: Artemia sp. Qi Xiang Cuo; assembly: GCF_049724085.1. NCBI lineage: Eukaryota > Metazoa > Arthropoda > Branchiopoda > Anostraca > Artemiidae > Artemia > Artemia sp. Qi Xiang Cuo. The sequence continues at coordinate 41,835,315 of NC_142805.1, forward strand.
GAGTGAGTTTGCGAACATAATTACAAAGTAGCGGCCCCCTCCACAGGACTTGGGCCAATCGCGAAATTAGCTAGTAATGCGTAGGAGTTTTATTCGCGTGATATAGTGAAAAAAACTGTTTTTCGTTTCAATTATGGATTGTCTCTATTGCCATCAACATTATCTTTGAGAGCCAATTTATCCTTCCCTTTGTCGTTGTCATTTGAAGTGAACCGCTGCTGTACACATAAATATGTAAGTCATAATAAAACTATTGCTTTTCTACTTGTGTTTATTTTATATGTCTATATCTAATCGCACAGCAGGTAATTAGTTCGTATGTCTCCAACGTACGTTCCCAGGGATCTGATTTCTACATAACATTAGAGGTAATTGACGAGAAGATAACTCGAGGAAGCGAGGTCACGCTCCCGGATTAATAGTTGGAGGATTTCTAACCTACCACAATTCTGTATTTTATTTTCTCGCTTTCAGCGAGTGGCGCGATCGGTATACCGCTTTAAATCATAATATTACATATGGCACAGTCCTTAGCGCTATAAGTGGCGCTATCGTGAACTTATAAGGTGTAAGTTCACAGCCTTAAATCATAATATTACATTTGACGCGGTCAATATTTATTACCACAATTATTACCACAATCATAAAATTTTTATCGCTACACCTGGGAATGATTTTTCGGATCCAATTGAAACTTTCAGGGAGTAGTGAAGGGATGACAAATAGGCCTTGATCTTGGAGGAGGAGTAGAGGTAAGTCGAAATGAAATATGGATCCAGGTTATTAAAATGGCATTAACAAACCAAATGATAACAGATTTGGGATGAACGTAAACTGCGCTTTAAATTTTGTCTCTCCAATCAACTTGTAAATGAAATTACCGAGTGTTTTGACCAGACGGATTTTGTTCTTACATAGGTAAGAACAAATTTGAAACCAGCTTTGACTGGTGACGAAAGTTTTTTCTTCGGCTCTGATAGGCCTGTAACTTACAGTGCTATACAGAGTTTAGCTTGTAAAAGCAAATGGGAGTAGTTTGTGAATAGGTAGAAAATGGTCTTGTTTCAGGTCTCTAATTTCTAATTTTCTGTTTTAAGAACACATTTTGGCGATGAGACTAAGGAACTGTCCCAAATGTTCATCACTTTTGGATTTCTGTCTAACTTCAATTTTAAACCAACACCTACCTGCTTGCCTGCTTGAATCGTAGATTTTTATTCTGTGGTAGAAACTTAGATTAAAGAAACTTAAGTTTGGCAGAACAACTTCAGATAGACTTCATGTCCACACTTACATGATTTATTTTTTATATTATTGTCCAATTCTACATGTAAAATGTCATTTTGAAGTTGCTGTCTTGTTGATGTTTAGCTTATAACATCTTAATGAATATTTTCTGTATTTTGACTTTTCTTTTCAGTTTTGGCTTTGGGTTGCCGACATCTGTTGCGTATGCCCAATACCTTGGAGGTAGTATTCAAATTCAGTCCATGCAAGGTGTTGGAACTGATGTTTATCTCCGTCTGAAACATATTAACAAAGAAGAGGATAGCTTTCGAATTTAGCTTCTTTTTTCAGTGACGTAGAATCTCATACAATAGTATAATCTGACAGGACTCATGTATCTAGAGTGCGGTAAAAATGGTCAAATTTTTAAGGAATCAAAATGAGAATCAGTTTAGTCAAAACGTAAACTTTAGTTCATTTAAAAAATATCAGTTAAAAAGTTCCTCTTTGTTTTTTAATGACTCGCTGGATGTTAAATGATAAAAAGTTTATGTTTCTGTGCTTGAATGTTTTTGGGGCTTACTCTTTTCTGAAATGTACTAACGATGGAAACCTCATAATGCCCACACGGCAGTTTATTAATTCCCATATTTCAAAGTGGCTGTTTGGTAAAGTGGTGGTTGTAGGATCATATTTGTTGTATCAGTCTAAGTTGGTGCATGATGTATGGATAGAAATACTATTTCGCTGTTTATTATGTTGAGGGAGGGAGGGTGTGAAGCAAGAACCGTCGAAGATTCTTGCTTTTAAAATGGGTAAAGAATATGTCGCTTCTGATGCATATTTTTTGAATTTTAAAAACTTCAGCAGAGGTTGGTTGTTCCAAATTTAATCGTCGAAATCGATGTCTTTATGATTATAAGAAAACCTGTTTTGACTGATCTCCTTTTGTTGTTGATGATTGGGGTTTTCGTTTAACCTTGTTTAATTCAAGAACAGTTTAAAATCAATTGTCACTAGGTTCTAAACGAACTGATGTAGATGTAATTTTCGATAAATTCAAGTTGTCTTTAAGTTATATTCGATTGAATCGTATTTTCTAAGGTTCCTCCTATGTTCTATAAGTATTTGGTCCACGAATGCTAGCTGATAAAAGGGCTACTTCTCTAAATATATATTAATAGAGCTGGTAATGTTATCAGTTTAAATTGTCTGTGATTCAATTACTTTTTTTTATTTGGCCATATTCCTCAAAATTTTCACTCTTTTATCCCTATTTAATTATATTCGTTATTACATTTTTTTTTCTTTGGAAATGAAACTGCTAATGTCTTGCCCCTCAAAGACAAAACGGATTTTTTTAGGTAATCACAGGATTAAGCGCTTAGTTCTCAGGTATCATCAAACTTGCTTGTATCTGATGAGAGATGTAGCTAGTTTAACAATAGGATCACCAAAATCGTCATCTACTATTGGTGGCTGGAAGTGACGCCTAATTTCTTATGTTGGTGAAAGACATGGTGATGTTTCGAAAGGGGTTGGCTTTAAAACAATGTATTCTGCATTCACGCCTGGCAGCTCAATGCCGAGCGCAAAATATGAAAACTGGATCGGAAAAACCTTAGATCAGGGAAGTGAGATCTTAGCTGTTTGATTAACCAAAAAACAGGCTTAGTTTGTTAACAAGACTTGCCTCAGTATTGCATGTCTTTTATGTTTATTAGAATAAACACCTTTATTCAGAATACAGCAGAGAAGCTACCCTGTATATCGAATATCGCTTGCTAGTGATTAGTCTGTATTTTCTATTGTTTACTACTTATAAAGAATTTTGATAAGATATTGGCTGTGTTAATTCATAAAACAATTCGGGATATTTTCGTGAAGCTATGTCTCTTACCCCACTTTACTACAGTTACCACCAGATTTTTTGGCTTAGTCCCATTTCCACCATCTTATTTAATTCTTCATATATTTAGGTATTTCTGCTTGTTTGAAACTGCGTTATTGTCCTTTTCTCTCTTATAAAAATAACTGGATTATTTAGTGATCGATGTCTGTATTGTTTGCGTCGCTTGAAAGTGTTAGAAAAACCATTCTTTTTCAGTCACGTGGTAATTACAGTAAAACATTCTTAAAAGTTATATTGTTTTCCGGCTCTTCTTTAGAATTTATGCCTTGAAGTTTAATAGTTTTGGAATTATAAGAGGCTTTATCATTAGCAGGTTGTACTTGTATGCTCCCATGCCGGAATTACCCAACGCATGTGCACTTTCAAGTGGGAAAATTAGTTTTAAAATTATCTATTTTGAACTTTTAAACGCTTAGTCGCAAAAGAGCGTTTTGCTGCAAATCCTATAATCTGTTAAACTATGTTTTAAACCAAATTACATAAATCAAGGGGCCATTCCATTCTTCAGTTATTTGTGCTACAGTTTATAATATTATTCCGACTTTTGAAATTTACAAGCATTTTGCTCAGCATTTCTTACTGCTTTCATTTCAACCCACGTGCCATAGTCAACTATAGCTTACCATGATCTCTGAGTATGATAAGTAATATTATTAACTGGTGCTTACACAAGAATAAAAAAGAAGCAATACATAGCTTTGAATTTGCAAGTTGTGAAAGATATACGCTTGATTTTGCTTCTGTTCTGATGATTTGAATCAAAATATGTCGATTAAAATCAAAAGCGACCATAAGCACTCAATCCCCGCGGTAATTCGTCACCTTTACGGCAATGAAAATTCCAGAGGTTATAGGCTGGAACAACCGCTAAATGCTAAGGAATGGCTGTGATTTTTCATTGCTTTGACTTTTTATTTGCATACATAAGCATAACGATTCGGACAGGGGCTGCATAAAAGCAAAAACTTACAAGATTTACAGCTAGCGAACGGGTTAGGGAAAGTGGAGATAGTTTGGGAAATGGCCGTGCTAATACATTTATCAGTACAAAGAAAAAACTATAAAATTAAAGAATGGGAGAAAATGAAGGCACGCAAAACAGTGAGAATCAAAGGACTATGGAAGAAAAAAATATAGTAACGAAAACCAACTTGAAAGAAGTGAAACAAAGAAACTGTGGATAAAACGAAAAATAAAAAAAATAGTAGCTTGAAAATAAGAATATATTAACAACAAAACTGGAAATTAAAAGAGCCGATCTCCCACGGAAAGCAAAGTAAGATTATGCTTAATTTAAGCTCGTAAAACAAAATTTCTAATAAACTGATGTTTGCTAAAAAAAAAAAAAGAAGCCTATTGCTATTATTATTTTTATGGATGGACTCACAAAGCTGATTCGAGGTTCACTCCATTGCCTACCCACCCTGAACAAGCTATAGCTGAATGTATGTAACACCAATAATCGCTGCACCAATTTTTCATTTGTAGAAGAGCCTCTCTTCGTAGTGTCGTGGTTTCAAACATGGTTTTTCCCCATCGTGAGACCCCACCGGCCCACTTCAGACTTGCTTGGACTAGCAGCACTTAGTCCCTCGAAAGAGAGGAGAGAGTCATCCATCACTTGCCAGTCATCAGTGGTCAGCGGGACTTGATCTCAGGACCTGTACTAGTAGGAAAACTTCGCTCTCCTACCCAGGATTGCTCCCTAAGTTATCTTTCCTTACGCTACGGTTAGACATGCCTAGTATGTCCAAGGGGGTCGACTCCCCTGGGTATGGTTTTGGGAGTCATTACTAGCTGTAGTCCATCCAATCTTGGCAGCGTATTCCACAAGATCAGAATTATTTATTCCGTAACAGATTTTTAAGATAAATAAAAAAATAATCAATCAAATAGCGCTATCTTTCACGATTCTATTCTTGAGACATCTTAATAAAGGTCCTAGTTAAAAAAGAACGGATCAGTTAATAAACCGGTTAGTTCTACAAGGTGCTGGCACTAATTTGTTCTTCTTCCTGGTGTTAACTGGTGAATTGTTAACTGGTAATAGAAGATGTCGGTACTTCAAGCTACCATGGAGAAACTTCCCAAAACGCATTATCAACAAAAAGGGCGATCTCCAAGGGTAGCAAACTTTGAAGATTTGAAAGTAGATTCGTAATCAACAAATAAAAGCAATAAAACAAAACTCCCTGCCTCATCGTCAAGCACAGGGCAGGACGGCTAGCCGAGGCGTAGGTAGATTTTTCACCGTCCGGGGTAACGCTAATTGTCGTCCCTTCCCCCTTAACAACGTAAGTGGTCCTATCGTTCATTAGCTATACTTAAATGATGCCCAAACAGTTGCTGCCCCTGCGAAAAGTGTGCCCATCTCCGCTAATTCTGCCACTAGTTAAGGGGGAAAAGAATCACACTAGCTGTCGAGCTTAAGGATCCAAGATGCGCATATCTATATCTCTAAATGTCCGTAAGACACCCAAAGTTTATGCCCATTATGCGAAATGTTCAAGCTCTTGCCAAATGTGATTTACGTGTTTTCTAAAACTATGGTACACTTCTAGCTCTTTGTGTGCATGTTTTTGCCCTTTTGGAAAAAATTTCATATAGTTTTGACAATTTTCAATAAAGGGGTTCTCTTCGCATAGTTTTTGAAGCAGAATCAATTATTAATACCCCAGGAATCTCAAACGTGTTGTTTTAGATATAAGATGCATCTCGTATTTTTGCTCGAACATGAAAATACCTCTATGATTTATGCCATATTTAGTCATATTGCAGATATTTTGAGTTCATTAGCAGTTGACGATCATATTGACACATCTATAAGAATTCTTCACTTTATACTGTGCTATTCAAAATCGAGATTAATCGAAACTTGCAAAAAAAAAAAAATATTTCACTCTACTTAAAGGTCAGCATTTTTCATGCACATGAGACTTAAACGCCACGATTGTGGTGTGCGATATTTTGACTCAAGAAGTTTTCATAAGATGAAACTGAATCGCTCCTCGGAACCTCAATAGCCGATTCAGCAGGGGCGATGGCAAATGCACTGAGTTGAATGCAAACTGTAAAAAAAATACATGATGCCTTTTTGATGCTGAAATTACAATGTGGTCTTAAATACTATTTTTGGTTTCTAATATTTGTATGTGATGGGCAAATAATTGACTGGTGGATTAACGAGTTTCATATCTTAAACAACTAATACTTTTGTCATGCTGACTTTTCCTCATAATTGCCATTCATTGTGATTGTTTTTCCAGTGACAGGTAGAATAGTTCCTTTCTGCTTACTTAGTTCCTAGACAATATTATCAAAATTTTAGTTGTATTTTTTGTTTTCCTTACAAGTTGGTTCCTTCTCAATATATCCGTTTATGTCTCAATAAAATCCAGGTATTTTAGTACATAATTTGTTTTTGTGCTTTTGTTTTTATGGTTAGGTGTAATATTTTACCAGCATATGGACAAATAGTGACAGCCCTTCACGTCTTTGGGTGCTGTGGAAGCTGCTGCTGTTATTATGTGTGTCCGATATGCTAAATTTCAAATACAGTATTAGTTTTTCTCCATAGTGTGCAGGTGATATTTTTATTCCTTTTACGGAAGTAAGGGAAGGTAAGAAATAAAAAAGAGATGCAAAAAAGAAACATAATTTGGGAATTCAGACTTTGCTGGCAGAAAGCAGTATTTTTAGGCAGAAAGACGGCTATCACGATCTTAGAGAGTGAGGAGGTGATATTTACCCTCTTACAAGAATGTAGAGGTAACTGGGAGGTGAAATGGGAGATATTGCACCATATTGGAGGAGTTTACTGGTATTAAAAACGGGGTTCTGCTGTATGACCTGGGAAGGGGTTGGAGGTCTGTCCTATCAGATTACTAGAGTGCATGGCCTTGGAGGGTGGCGATGTTAGGTTCTTCTGCCAACAACTGGCTGTAGCCATTTACGGCCAACTGCGATTACCTCTCCAAGACTAGGTCTTTCCATACTGCCATCCCGAGGATACTCTTTCCCATGATCAGTTAATGCCTACCCACCACGTACCTGTGACCAGTTATCCACTTCTAACCCTCATTTGTTATCGACACGTTTTCTCTCTTTGTGTGTCACAGGGACTGAGACCCAGCAAAAGTTACTAGTAGTGGAAGTCTACACTGTACTTCAAATCGCATTGCTTTGATTCGACCGGTGAAAGGATCCCTGACAGATATGGCTATTCCCCCAGTTTCTCGGTGCTACTTTGGAATTCTAATATTACAAACGTTCGATACCTGGGGCGTATCAGTCGAATTTAGGAGCATTGTTTGACAAGCCAAATGTTTACATAGTATAATTTTAGACCTATTTCTTCAAAATTTGGCTTAAATACTTAAAGGCAGATGCTGGTAACCATCACTTTTATGTAGGCCAATCTGTTCGCGTATGAGCCTTGTTACCAAGTGGTGTAACCTGTTACTTCTCTTGTTTAAGGAAATATTTCACACCTGTTTCGCGAAAATTGGGCTTGAATCAAAGTCACACCTATCACAATTGTTTTCAACGCAAATAATTTTCTTATATTCTCTCTGGAGGGATTTTTTGGGGAACAGGTACCCACCATTTAATTTAAGATCGAAAAGAGCGTAATCACAACTTATTTCTTGAGTGGTCATTAACCCTCTTTGGCTATACTCGCGAGAATTTTAACCCAATGGAGAAAAACTCATTGAGCTTTCTTGGACCTCATATTTTGGAATTGAGGTCGCAAAGTTGTAGCCCTACTTTACCCCATTTTTCTTTGGCACCTGGATACTCTTGTCCTAAAGACCCGAGGATAAAAGTTTTAGGCGAATCGGAATAAAAAGTGAATGTCTTGGAGGGCCCAACCTTAGAAGGGTCTATGCCCCAAAAGTTGATTTTTTTGTACATTTGGCCCAAGTCCCCTTGTCCAAAAGGCTTACGCTTTTAAGTTTGAAGTTGTTCTGAAAATCAAGTTTTAATGCATTTTTATGGCCGAATGCTGGGAGAGCACTTTTTTTTCTATATTCACAAATGCATTCGTAATCTCTTGGTGCAGATACTTATGGATACAAGTTTCAAACAAATCTAACCAGAAATTTTATTCCTTTTTTTAGCATCAATTTTGGGGACCTAAACTTCTAAACCATTTTGTTTTTGGAAACTGTTTTTCTGTTGGAAAATGACTTGAGGCCTTAATTTTCAGAGAAATCAAGGAAAAAACAATTGTTCGCTTTGGAAAGATTAGTTCAAGTTCTTTAATTTCTTATTAAATCACTACAAGAGAAAATAACTATTGTACAATATGAATCAATGGAAAAGAAAATATTTACAGAGGGTACCTACACAGTGAGTTATACTCGAAAACAGGCACCCTAAAAAAACAAATAATAATAATTATAATAACAAATGATGAAAAGAAATAATAATGCATTAGATATACTCGGAATAAAAATGTGACACCGCACTGAACCCACACCTCAAATCAATATATTACCACATAATTAAAATTTTATCAACAATAGCACCGGCCTAAATGACTTCAAATAAATAAATAATTATCTATAATAACTTATTAGATATAGATTACAGGTGAGAACTTGAAATTCTCCTAGGGGAACTGACATCCCTAGCCATTCTAACATCTTCTATGCACTAGCATGCATTTTCATCGATTTATTTTTTTATATTTAAAATTTATGATAGGTTCCCCAGAGGTACTGAACTCAACCTTAGAAATTCCGCTTTTTGGCTACAGGAGATAAGATATTTTTATTTTAATAAAAACTATGAATGTCTAAAGGGACTAAAATGATTCGAAGGCACTAAAGAAATTTGGAAGGGACTAAGAATGTCGGAAGGCACACGAAAGGAGGCTTAAAGAGACCAAACAAAGTTGGGTGAGTCAGGAAGGGCTAAAGGAGAGAGGAGGAGACCAAGAACGTCAGAAAACGACCCAAGTAAGTCGGAATGGGCTAAGAGAATCTGGAAGGGACAAAAAAAAGTCAGAAGGGACTACAGCAAGTTGAAAGGCACTGAAGGAAGTCAGAAGGAATTAAAAGAGATTTGAGGTGATCAAGGACCTTAGAAAGATCTAAAGAAAGGTCAAAGGGACAAACAAAAAATTGGATTAAGAAAGTAACGAAATAGGCTAATGGAAATTGGAAGAAACAAAAAAAAGTCAAAGAGGCCTACAGGAAGACGCTAAAGGGAGTCGGAAGGGACTAAAGGAAGTTTGAGGAGACCAGGAACTTTAGAAGGGACGAAAGGAAGGTCAAAGGAACTAAGTTAGATAGAAAAGATCAAAGCAAATCGAAGAACTAAAGGAATCTCTAAGGCAATAAGAATGTCGAAAGGAAGTCAAAAGAGACTAGGGAGTCGGAAGGGCTTAAGAAAGGTGGATGAACTAAAGGAGGTCGAGGAAAACTAAGAATGTCTGAAGGGACTATATCTATTTTAGATGTTCTTCAAGTCTATTTTTTCGAGTCTTAGTTTATTTAAATAGTAATGAAAGCTAATGCTAGCAACAAGCGTGGAAGGTCTGTGCCCGCCCCCGCTATGATCAGCTTTCAGTTATATTTTCTTTCTAGCCTATTTTTTTTTTTTTTTCGAGTCAGGTTTTATTTAAATTAATTAAAAAAAACTTTCCGAAAAATGATTTTTTAAAAGAAATTTAAAGGAAATTTTAAACTTAAGCTAAGGAGATACAATTACATTATAAAATAAAAAAAAAAAACGACCAGAAATTACTACTAAAGAATAAAAATAACCAAAAACAAACAGAAATTAAATGAAAGATCATGGGAAAAAACATACAACAGGTAATAATATACATGAACAAATAAATTCTAAAGGAAGCAATGCTTGAATTGAATAAGAAAATCAGGTTTAAAATGAAAACAAATATTTTGCTATCGAAGCATAAATGAAACTTAAAACGAACAGAAATTAAATAAACAATCAATGCAAACAAACATACAATATATATTAATGTAAATGAATAAATAAATCTTAAAACGAGTGAAACTTAAATTGAATATGCAAATCAAGTTTGAATCGAATAAAAATAAGTACAAACAAGAGTTTGGGTATCGTCTCACTGCAGAAGCCTAAAACATACTGCGTCAGTGGTGCTTTACTGAAAACAATTCTTTGAAATATTTTCACTTTTGTAACTTTAAGAAATCAAAAATTAACTAAGATTTTAGGGAATAAATATCAGCATATGTATATTAAATTGACAATGCACATTTTTTTTTTCAGTAAACTCATTTGAATTTTCTTTCAGTAAAGTACAAATTATATTCTGGCTTTTAGAAAGTATTGGGGTTTTGAACCCTACTCACATTAATTTATGCTCGTTTTGAGTTTGACTCTAATATTTATTTTAATTTTTGTTGGTTTTGGGTTTCATTTATTTATTGATACTGATTTGGGGTAGTTGTATGTTTGGTAGATTATATGATAGTCCGGACGCCAGGTGTTGAAAATGTGAACCATAACACGACGGAATCGGGCTGCTACGAGAATTAGCCTACCCTCAACCCCCTAAATTGACCATGTGGATTCAAAAATACCAATGGCACTTGCTTGCGACTGGTGGAACACTCCGAAAGTTGACATTTTATTACATTTTGGTGTTTTATGCAAGAAAATGCATGTTCCACAAAGTTTGAGATGCAGTTTTCCGCTCAAATAAAAATGCCTAGAAGCCATAGAATGTTTTCATAATAAAACTAACACGATTAGTTACAAAAAATGGCAGAGTTAAAAAAATGGCAAAGCTATATGAGTCTTGAACAGTCTTGGAAAGTATAAACAAAATCAAATTGAATGTTAGATATATAATGATATTAATTGTTGAAAGATCCATCAGTTCAAGATTTTTTTTCACTTTAATTTTTATTTTCATTTCAATGCTGTAAGAACTGAAAATAATAAATTTGTAATATACGAGTGATTCGTTTTCAGTGAAGCACCAATGACGCAGAAGGCTTTAGATTTTTACAGTTAAAGAAGGGGGCAATATCCAAATTTTTCTTGTTATTAAAATATATTTGTCTTGACCAATCTTGAAAAGAACTAATAAGTTAAACTGAATATTTGATACATAATGATACTAACTTCTAAAAGTTCATCAGTTGAAAATTTTGCTGTAATTTTAACATTCATTTTCAATATTAAGTACAAAAGAAAACATTTGTAATATAATTCGTTTTCAGAAAAGCGCCAATGACGCAGTAGGTTTTAGGCTTCTGCAGTGAGAAGATACCCAAACTCTTGTTTGCAGTTATTTCTATTCGATTCAACCTTGATTTGCATATTTAATTTAAGTTCCACTCGTTTTAAGATTTTTTTTATTCATTTACATTAATATATATTGTATGTTTGTTCGCATTGATTGTTTATTTAATTTCTGCTCGTTTTAAGTTTCATTATACTCTAATAGCAAAATATTTATTTTCGTTTTAAGCTTGATTTTCATATTCAATCTAAGCATTACTCGCTTTAAGATCTATTTATTCATTTATATTATTACTTGTTGTATGTTTTTTCTATGATTGTTTATTTAATCTCTGTTCGTTTTGGGTTTCATTTATTCTTTAATAGTAGTTTTTTGGTCGTGTAGAGCTTGAATTTTAACAGATATTTGTATCTCCGGAGCTTAAGTTTAAAATTGCCTTAACTTTTCTTTGAAAAACTTATTTTTCGGAAAGTTTTTTTAATTAATTTTTGTTCGTTTTTGATTGCAAAAAGTTTCAAGCTTTTATGGCATGGGGGTGGTGCTTACTGTCCAATTACTCTTGACTTTAAAAAACGGATCTAGAACTTTCAGTTTAAATCGAATGAGGCTTTTTTCAAAGTCTATATGATTACCTCTTTGATAAAAACCTTATATATGAACAATAGACAGCTTGCATAACTTGTGGACAGCGATTGACAAGAATGAATGGATTGAAAAAATAGCTCCAATAAGGGGTTTAGACCATTTCACTTGGTGACCCAAAGGGATCACGACTGTTTGGAATTGACCTTAATAGGAATTTGTGTGCCGAAGCAATTTTGCATCTATCGCAGAGTATGTATTTTAACCTTATAAATGGATAATTATAATATATTTTCTATGTGTTCTTCCCATACAAAACCCCTTCCCATAAGTTATAAACCCCCCTTAATAAGTTATGCCCCAGGGCATAAATTACAACGCCTACCCCTGGGCCCTGGTGGGCTGTGTTGACACCGGAGTTTTTTGTTATCAGAACTTTGAACTATTTTAACAAAATGTCTATCTCAAAATTTTTATCTGATGCATTTAGGGTGTGGAGGAGAAAGAGGGGCTATTTGCCCCTAAATCTCTTTTGACTCTTAAAAAGTGAACAAGAATTTTCAATTTTCAATCAAATGAGCCCTCTCTAAAGTTTATACAAGCATCCCTTCCATAAGAAATAATATGAAGGATTCGGAGAATACTTTAATTACAACCCTTACCCTGAGGGCTTTGGGGGAGTTGTAATCCTCAAAGACCGAATTTCCAGAACTTAAAACTACTTTTAACAAAATGGTTGTCATAAAATTTTGATTGGATGTGTTTGGGGAAAAGGTGGGCGTGAGAGGGGGGTTAGTTGCCCTCAAATCAATTTCGACTATTACTAAGGGCACTAGCCCTCTGAATTTCCAATCGAATGAGCCTTTTTTGAAGTTTCTACGACAACGCCTTCTATAAAAACCTTATATGCCCCCTTGGTATAACTTAAAGCCCTTGCCCTGAGGGTTGTGGGGGAGTGTCCTCCTCAAAATCAAATTTTTTATTTGGAAATCAACTACGCTGAACAAAATAGCTATCTCAAAATTTTGATTGGATGTGTTTGGGGGAATGATGGAGGTGGGGGGGCTAGTTACCCTCCAATCACTTTCGACTATTGAAAAGGGCACTGGTTCTTTGAATTTCCAATTGAATGTGCCTGTTTTGAAGTTTCTAACAGGGCATATCTTAAAACTCTTGCCCTGAGGGTTGTAAGGGAGTGTCCTCCTCAAAAACATATTTTCTATCTGGAAATCAACTACACTGAACAAAATTGCTATCTCAAAAGTTTGATTGGATGTGTTTGGGGAAATGATGGGCGTGGGGGGGGGCTAGTTGCCCTCCGATCATTTTCGACTATTAAAAAGGGCACTAGCCCTTTAGTTTCCAATCAAATGAGTCTGTTTTGAAGCTTCTAAGACAACACCTTCTATAAGAACCTTATATGCCCCCCGGGTATAACTTAAAACTCTTGCCCTGAGGGTTGTGGGGGAGTGTCCTCCTCAAAAATATATTTTCTATCTGAAAATCCACAATTCTGAACAAAAATAGCTATCTCAAAATTTTGATTGGATGTGTTTGGGGGAATGATGGGCGTAGGGGAGGGGGAGGGCTAGTTGCCCTCCAATCACTTTCGACTATTAAACAAGGCACTAGCCCTTTAATTTCCAATCGATTGAGCCTATTTTGAAGTTTCTACGACAACGCCTTCTATAAAAACCTTATATGCCCCCAGCGCATAACTTAAAATCCTTGCCCTGACGGTTGTGGGAGAGTTTACTCCTCAAAAATATATTTTCTATCTGGAAATCAACTACGCTGAACAAAATGGCTATCTGAAAATTTTGATTGGATGTGTTTGGCGAAATGATGGGCGTGGGGGGGGGGGGGGGAGGGGCTAGTTACACTCCAATCATTTTCGACTACTAAAAAAGGCACTAGGCCTTTAATTTCCTACTGAATGAGCCTGTTTTGAAGTTTCTTCGACAACGCCTTCTATAAGAATCTTGTAAGCCCTCACGGCATAACTTAAAACCCTTGCCCTGAGGGTTGTGGGGGAGTGTCCTCCTCAAAAATATATTTTCTATCTGGAAATCAACTACGCTGAACAAAATGGCTATCTGAAAATTTTGATTGGATGTGTTTGGGGAAGTGATGGTGTTGGGGGGGGGGGGGGGGCTATTTACACTCCAATCACTTTCGACTATTAAAAGGGCACTAACTCTTTAATTTCCAATCGAATGAGCCTGTTTTGAAGTTTCTACGACAACACCTTCTATAAAAACCTTATATGCCCCCAGGGCATAACTTAAAACCCTTGCCCTGAGGGCTATGGGGGAGTATCCTCCTCAAAAATGTATTTTCTATCTGGAAATCAAATACGGTGAACAAAATGTTTATCTCAAAATTTTGATTGGATGTGTTTGGGGGAATGATGGGCGTGGGGGGGGGGGCTAGTTGCCCTTCAATCATTTTCAAATATTAAAAACGGCACTACAACTCTCGATTTCCAATTGAATGATCCCGCTTTTAAGCTTCTACGACGACCCCTTCCATATGAAGCGCCTCTGGGAAAAATAAATAAATAATAAAAGATTGGAGCCGTATGGCCGTTACTATAGGCAACGCTGCAGCGTTGCCTCTGATAGTAACGAAAGCTAATGCTAGCAACAAAGGTGGTATTTCAGTGCACACCCCTTCTATAATCTATTCAACCCTTATTTATTTTATATTTCATTTAAAGCCTATTTTTATTTCTCTGGAGTCTGATTTTTGCAACAAAGGTGTTAGATCTGCGCACATCCCTGCTACAGTGTAATCACATTTCATTTTATATTTTCTTTCGTGTCTATCTTTATCTTTTAAATTGTAATAAAAGGCAATGATACTAGCGACACCGAACAAAGTAATTATAAACCTACTGACAAGGTTGGCATATCTGCGTAAACAAACCCCCCCCCCTGTATAAGATCCGTTAAAATGACGAAATATTTGTGTTTCACCGCTGTGCTATCTCCCCTACACATCTTTTTTTCTTTTTATCGCGTTGCAAATAGCGACGAAATTTTATTAGAGACATACTTTTTGGAAACAGTTATCCTATTGTCTTTATTAACAATACAATTAGCCGAAGATTGACAAGAAACTCCCGTAAAATTAAGGGTCTTTTGCAATGTGAAGGTCCCGTCAAGCCCTCAAATATAATTTACCTTCAATATATTCCAAAAGTCACTACAAGTTTAAAAAAAGTTTGCACACAAAATAATTTTTATGTCGTATTTACAAATAATTTTAAAATCATGAATTTCTTAAATTCTGGTAGATATAACCCCAGTTACTCGCCAGTGAGGGGTTTATAAAATACCTTTTGACTGTGGCAATTTTTTTGTTGGTAGAACCCATAAAAATTTATAAAAACGCCTGCAACAACATAAAGATGACATAACTAAAGCTTTAAATTTTAATAATACAAATATGTCCTTTGATTCTGCTTTAAGCAGTCACATATATGATAGCCCTAGTCATAAAATGCTTTTTGAAGAATTTTGCCTTATTAGCAATGATTTAGGCATAAAACAGGTTGTTCGAGAGGCAATTGAAATTAAAATCAAAATAAATAGTAATATTTATTTAAATAGAGATTTGGGGGAATATTCGCTTAATGCCCTATACACAAATTTAATTAAAAATGATTTGACTAATTATATTAAAAAACCAGTAAATAACTCCACTCAACCTATTACGAATTAAATTAAAAAAAAACAAGTTTTTTAAACTGAAAGTAAGGAGCGACATTAAAACTTAAAACGAACAGAAATTATTCCGTATATGAAAGGGGCTGTCCCCTCCTCAACGCCTCGCTCTTTACGCTAAAGTTTTTTATTATTTTAAAAAATAAAGTTGTGAGACAGAGTCAAACTTTAGCGTAAAGAGCGAGGCTTTGAGGAGGGGACAGCCCCTTTCATATACGGAATAATTTCTGTTCGTTTTAAGTTTTAATGTCGCTCCTTACTTTCAGTTTAAAAAACTTGTTTTTTTTATTTAATTTCTGATCGTTTTTTAGTTAATACAGCTTTTATTTGCATAAAAATTTTACTTTTCTTTTGCTAAATGGATGTCTTTACAAATTAACTTACGTAACTAACTTCTATATTCGTATATTTTTCTTCTGGCAAAAAATACAAAGTTGCAGATTTTTGCAGATATGAGCTTGAAACATATGTGAAAGGGTTTTCTGAAACGCGGAATCTGACAGTATGATTTTTATTAAAATTCTTTCACTTGTGGGGGATGTTCCCCCCCTCTTTAAATATCAGTTAAAATTTCACAGGACAGTCCCGTTTGATGCGTAATACTAAACATAATAAAATTTATATATTTAGAATCAGCATTATGAACACATTCTTTTGATACATTTATTGACATCAAAATTCCGTTTTTAAAAGTTTCGATTACTATTGAGCCGTATCGCTTGTTTTTTTATTGTTTTTTTTTATTACGTATATGTTATTACGTATATGAGGGGGTTCTCCCCTTTGTCCATACGACGCTCTTTAAGTTAAAAGTTAAAAAAAATTTTGATTCACAAACCCCTGAATCACAAAGGCCGTTTAATTAGAATAGATTCCGGAGAACCCCCTCACATACGTTATAATTTCTGTTCGTTTTAAGTTCTAATATTACTTCTTACATTTCAGTTGAAAAAACTTGTTTTTTTATTTAATTTCTGATCGTTTTTTAAATAATGCTTGGAAATCCGGCGCCCCCTTCATAGAAATTTCCCTTACCCCAAAGAAACATCCTCCACGGAAATATTCTCCAGAGTGACCCCCTCCTCTAGCCCCCCTCCAGAAAAAATCCTTCCTGAAAATGGTTGTATACTTCCCAATAACCAATAAATAATGCTAGCAAGTCCGGCGCCCCCTTCATGGCAATTTCCCTTCCCCCATGAAAACTTCCTTCATGAAAAGATCCTCTAACCTAACCACCGAGCCCACCAAACCAACCCCAAACCCACAAAAACCAAAAGAAAAATTCTTTATAATTACCCAAAAACCAACATAAAATGTAAATATTGGTAAAGTTAAAAAAATTTTTCCCAACCACTGAGAACATAGGGGGGTTAAGTCATCCTAAAAGACATATTTATCATATTTTCGACTATGCTGAACAAAATAGCTATATCAAAATTTGGATCGGGTGACTTTGGGAAAACAATAAGCGTGGGAGGGGGCCTAGTTGCCCTCCATTTTTTTGGGTCACTTAAAAAGGGCACTAGAACTTTTAATTTCCGTTCCAATGAGCCCTCCCACGATATTCTAGGACCACTGGGTCGATACGAACACCCCTGGGAAAAAAAAAAAAAAAAAACAAACAAAAAACAAACAAACAAATAAACACGCATCCGTGATCTTTCTTCTGGCAAAAAATGGAAAATTCCACATTTTTGTAGATAGGAGCTTGAAACTTCTACAGTAGGGTTCTCTGATACGCTGAATATGAGGGTGAGATTTTCATTAATGTCTTATAGCATTTAGAGGGTCTCTCCTCCTTTTTTCGAAAATCAGCCAAATATTTACAGGCACGTAACTTTTGATGGGTAGTACTAAACTTGATGAAAGTTATATATTTGAAATCAGCATTGAAATCTTATTCTTTTGATATATCTATTGGTATCAAAAACCCGTTTTCTAGAGTTTTGGTTACCATTGAGCCGGGTCGCTCCTTACTTCCGTTTTTAAAAGTTTCGATTACTATTGAGCCGTATCGCTTGTTTTTTTATTGTTTTTTTTTATTACGTATATGTTATTACGTATATTATGGGGTTCTCCCCTTAGTCAATAACACGCCCTTTTAGTTAAAAGTTAAAAAAAAATTTGATTCACAAACCCCTGAATCACAAAGGCCGTTTAATTAGAAGAGATTCCGGAGAACCCCCTCACATACGTTATAATTTCTGTTCGTTTTAAGTTCTAATATTACTTCTTACATTTCAGTTGAAAAAACTTGTTTTTTTATTTAATTTCTGATCGTTTTTTAAATGATGCTTGGAAATCCGGCGCCCCCTTCATAGAAATGTCCCTTACCCCAAAGAAACATTCTCCACGAAATATTCTCCAGAGTAATCCCCTTCTCTAGCCCCCCTCCAGAAAAAATCCTTCCTGAAAATGGTTGTATACTTCCCAATAACCTATAAATAATGCTAGCAAGTCCGGCGCCCCCTTCATGGCAATTTCCCTTCCCCCATGAAAACTTCCTTCATGAACAGATCCTCCAACATAACCACCGACCCCCCCTTACCACCCCCGCCCAGAAAAAAAACCTCCTGTAAACGTCGGGATACTTCCCAATACCCAATCCTATATGTTAACATTGGGTAAAGTTCATAACTTTTAGCCCTCCCTCTGGGAACTTCGGGGGATTAAGTCATCCTAAAAGACATATTTATCATATTTTCGACTATGCTGAACAAAATGGCTATCTCAAAATTTTGATCGGGTGACTTTGGGAAAAAAATAAGCGTGGGAGGGGGCCTGGTTGCCCTCCATTTTTTTGGTCACTTAAAAAGGGCACTAGAACTTTTAATTCCCGTTCCCATGAGCCCTCCCACGATATTCTAGGACCACTGGGTCGATACGATCACCCCTGGGGGAAAAAAAAAAAACAAAAAAACAAACAAACAAATAAACACGCATCCGTGATCTTTCTTCGGGCAAAAAATAGAAAATTCCACATTTTCGTAGATATGAGCATGAAACCTCTACAGTAGGGTTATCTGATACTCTGAATATGATGTTGTGATTTTTATTAAGGTTCTATAACTTTTATGGGGTCTTTCCCCATTTGTTTGAAAATCAGCCAAACTTTCTCAGGCGCGTAACTTTTGATGGGTAGCACTAAACTTGATGAAAGTTATATATTTGAAATCAGCATTGAAATCTGATTCTTTTGATATATCTATTGGTATCAAAAACCCGTTTTTTAGAGTTTCGGTTACCATTGAGCCGGGACACTCCTTACTTACAGTTCGTTACCACGAACTGTTTGATAGACCATCTAGGCTGGCTGCCCAGAAGGCTAGAATAGATTTAAAAGCTTGTCTGTAAGTATTTCAATTCCATCTGAATGAATTGTTCTCTGTCCTTTTCGTTTGGAGTACCAGTCCTGGTTGAACTTCCTTGAAGTAATGATATTAGGGCTGTTTTAAAACATTTTTTTTAAACAGTTTTAATAATTGAATTTTAATGTAAGTTTCTTTTATAGTTTTTTTATTCTCTTCGTCTGTTTTGCTGAGGACGGCCCTTGGATATAGGGTCGAAATATTCATTTAAAGTTGCGTTCCACTGTCTTGTATAAAAATTTCCCTGTTGTTCTACTTATTTGTTTATACTTATTTGTTTTATCTAGTTTTTTCCTTTGACTAAAATTTAAATTAATAATGCTCAACCCATGACACGATCTTGCTCTATTGAGTTTAAACCTTCCATTTCAAATTAAATTTTACTTCCCAATTAACCTGTCACACGCCCACATGATCTGCCTTCACTATGGTCAGCATAGGATTCCTCAAATCGGAATTTTTGTCCGTGCACTGTGCCCCCTCTAATGTAAGTTCCGAGGAGACCAACATCAAATTCAGTTTTTAAATTTTCCTGAGAACATCTAAAATGTTTACTTTTACAAATGGATGAACTTTCTGTAGAGTTCAACGCAGGTCTTACTATGAGAATAAAGATCCTCTTGTTAGCGACTTTAAAGATGTTCCTGATGGCAAAATTTTTCATGAATTAGATTTAGAAAAAATTATAGAACTCATAATGGTGAGTCAAATGACCCTATTAGCACTGGAAATATTGACGCCTTATTGCTAGATTTCAAAATAAGTAGGATGGTAAAATTTTTAGTTAAGTAGATGAACCTCAACCCAAAAGATTAGGATTGACGAAGTAAAAGAATTACCTAGGAAAGAACGGTGATATAGTACGACTTACAGGAAGAGAAGCCCATCACATAAACAGTACTAGAGGAGTTTTCACCGAAAATGGAATTCAAGTGCCAAAACAATTTTTCGAACTATCAAATATTTAAAAAAAAACTTTCACGTGATACCAAATAAGGATTCAAAAAGAACCCTTAGCGAAGGAAATAAAGATTAAACTGCATTTATGTAAAGTTTGCACCAAAGTGTTTTCTGTCAATTATTATTTCTCCATGCGTATAGGAGTTAATACTGGAGGAAAGTCTTATAAACACGAGATAGGTAGTAAAATATTTTCTCAGAGCTCTAATTTAAACGCCCATCTGAGAGTTCCTACTAAAGAAAGATTATATAGATGTACGACGTCCACTACAGCGTTTTCTCAGGATTCAACCTTATCCAGACATAAAAAGATTACATTTTTTGTGAATCTCACCAATGTCCTTTAATTTAGATTTCACCCATTCTGAAATCACCTTATATTTTTTAATGACAATGAGAAGAAATGATGCTTGCAAGTCCAGCAGAGGACAACGCAATGCGCTCAATACGGAAGACTTATCAATGGAAACTTAACAACGGGGATCTCAACGATACGATAGGTAAAATATTCCATATTTACATCCAAAACTCAATACGACAAAATTGAAGGCTCTCGATTCAGTAGGGGCGAATTATCAGCGTGAAGATTTAACAAAATGGCTATTTCAAAAATTTGATTCAATTTGTTGGGGAAATGGTGGGCGTGAGAGGGGGGTTAGTTGCCCTCCAATCACTTTCGACTATTAAAAAGGGCACTATCCCTTTCAATTTCCACGTGAATGAGCCATTTTTGAAGTTTATATGACAACTCTTTCTATAAAAAAAAAATTTATGCCACAAGGGTGTAACTTACAACCTTTGCCTTGAGGGCTGGGGGGGATTTAACATTCTCGAATGAAAGATCTTAAGCCGAACTGGCCAGCTATGACAAAAAAACAACAAAGAGAAAAATCTCAATGAAAAAAACAAAACAACAAACTAGACTGTGGCCAGTGGAGAGAAAAGAAAAGATAAATCCAAAACAATGCGGATATTTCGCCTGTATCACAAACAAGGCGTCTTCAGCAGGATAGACAGAAGAAGAATGAGATAAAAAGGAAAAAAAACAAGTTAAAACTAAAAAAAACAATAAAACCACCACCACAAAAAAAAATATACAATTGGCGCGAACTAATCCACGCAGGGAAAATGTGCTATTATGGAGTTACTTTAGTGAGAAGACCATAGCAAATGAAGAAAAATAAAAAAATTGGAAATTACTTTAACTATGCTGTTGCGAAATAATCCTTTTATTGGCTATTATTGAAGCAATTCGTTTTGGTCTAGCAGGTAAAACAGTCCCCTGGTGATTCTTTATAATCTTAATTCCCTTATTGACTGTTGATTCACTCTTTAGAAGATTATCATAAATTGGGTCAATATTTAAACTACCTGTGTCCCTATTTATCGAAAGGTTAGCAAACATATGTTTTTTAATTTCAATGGCTTCTCTCGCTTATTGTGTGTACCCCTTATCATTTGAAATAGCTAAGGCCTCATCAAATTTTACAAAGTGATCTGGTTGAAACCAAATATGTTCTGCTAAAGCTGAAACAAAAGTTTCCGGAGGCTTGCTTAATTGTTTAATTAAGCAAGCCTCCAGAAACTTTTGTTTCAGCTTTAGCAGAACATATTTGGTTTCAACCAGATCACTTTGTAAAATTTGATGAGGCCTTAGCTATTTCAAATGATAAGGGGTATGCACAAGAGGCGAGAGAAGCCATTAAAATTAAAAAATATATGTTTGCCCAATTTATGATAATCTTCTAAAGAGTGAATCAACAGTAAGGGAATTAAGATTATAAATAATCACCAGGGGACTGTTTTACCTGCTAGACCAAAGCGAATTGCTTCAATAATAGCCAATAAAAGGAATATTTCGCAACAGCATAGTTAAAGTAATTTCCAATTTTTTATTTTTCCTCAATTGCTCTGGTGTTCTCACTAAAGTAACTCCATAATAGCATCTTTTCCCTACGTCGATCAATTTGCGCCAATTGTATAATTATTTATTTTTTTTTGGTGGGGGTTTTATTGGGTTTTTAGTTTTAACTTGTTTTTTTTTTCTTTTTATCTTGTTCTTCTTCTGTCTATCGTGCTGAAGACGCCTTGTTTGTGATACAGGCAAAATATCCGCGTTGTTTTGGATTTGTCTTTTCTTTTCTCTCCACTGGCCTTAGTCTCGTTTGTTGTTTTATTTTTTTTTTCATTGAGATTTTTATCTTTGTTGGTTATTTAACATTCTCAAAGAAATAATTTCCGGAACTTTCAACTACGTTGAACAAAATGGCTATCTCAAAATTTTGATTGGAAGTGTTTTAGTCTTTTTACCCCCTAAAGACATAGTTATTGGATCTTTTAACTATACTGAACAAAATGGCTATCTCAAAATTTTTATCAGGTAACTTTGGGAAAAAAAGGGTGTGCAAGTTGCCCTTCAATCTTTTTTTATCAATATGCACAACAACAAAAAAAATATTTTTCAGCAAATCAACTAAAACAGGACCATTGCTGTGGGGGAGTTTTATATCTTAAAAACCTTTGCAAGAGTGTACTCAACATTCTTGTAGGATTTCTTAGTGAACAGACGAACAGTATAATAAAGAACGATTTTGGCTTAATGTATTGCTTTTTTTTTTTTTTTTTTTTTTTTTTTTTTTTTTTTTTTTTTTAGACCAGGGCACTTTGTATCGAGGGAGTTGTCGTAGAAACTTGGAAAAGGGATCATTCGATTGGAAATTCGAGTGGCTTGTGCTTTTTTTAATAGTTGAAAGTGATTGGAAGGCAACTAACACCCCTTTCACAACTGAATGTGCATTGTCAGTTTAATATACAATTACTGATGTTCAGTAATCAAAATGTTAATATTATTTGATTTATTAAATTTATAAAAGTAAAAACATTTATATTTTTTCAGTAAAGTGCAAATTTTGTTCTGACCTTGGAAAGGCATAGGGGTTTTGTGCCCAACTTATGTTAATGTCTGCTCGTTTTGAGTTTCACTCGGTTATTTATTGTAATTTCTGTTCCTGTTGGGTTTCATTTATTTATCGATGCTGATTTGCGGTAGTTTCACGCTTGATAGATTATTTGATTTTATTTTTGCTAATTTTTGGTTTAATGGAGTTCTTTACTTTTCTTTGAAAAACTTATTTTGTGGAAAAAGTTTTTTTAATTAATCGGCAAAAACGCATCGTATAATATACGCAAAAACGCGTATAAATTTATTGTCGTATAATAATGATATTTATGACCACTCTCTAAGCTTAAGATGGTGGAGTAATCAAAGGAAAGAAATAGAGAGAGTACAAAATAACACACACAACAAAAAAAACCACTCAATGATAAATCCTGTTTCTAAATCTGAATAGTAAATTTTTTTTTTTACCGAAAAGGGCTGAAAGACCTAATAAAAATGCGTTACTTCGTTGCTATGACTTGGGCCCATGCTGACTTGGACACACATATTCAAGCAACGAATTAGACGGATAGGTCAATTACGATCCTTACAATCCTGACAATCGTTTCTTAGCCGGACATATATTTCGTCCGGAATCCGGCTGAAACCAAATAACTTGTTATACGTATATTTTTTATTTGAATTTAACTAGATAATGGGAATAGGGGTAAAGAGATACGCTAAATTCGTTTCTGAGCTTCAATTTTTCGCCAGACAGGTAGCTCCGGAATTTCGGCGAAACCGGAAAATTGGCAGAAGGCAGGATCATTTCGATCGGTATCGTCAAAATAGATATGACTTATAGAGGTAAACACACATGCTGAATCCAAATCTGAACTTGGTTTTCTCAGAGGATTAGCCATTTGGCCTTAATCTGTTTCTAGATCTTTAAGAGTCAACTGAATGTGCATTGTCAGTTTAATATACATGTACTGATGTTCAGTAATCAAAATGTTAATATTATTTGATTTATTAAATTTATAAAAGTAAAAACATTTATATTTTTTTCAGTAAAGTGCAAATTTTGTTCTGGCCTTGAAAAGGCATAGGGGTTTTGTGCCCAACTTATGTTAATGTCTGCTCGTTTTGAGTTTCACTCGGTTATTTATTGTAATTTCTGTTCGTTTTGGGTTTCATTTATTTATCGATGCTGATTTGCGGTAGTTTCACGCTTGGTAGATTATTTGATTTTATTTTTGTTAATTTTTGGTTTAATGGAGTTCTTTACTTTTCTTTGAAAAACTTATTTTGCGGAAAAAGTTTTTTTAATTAATCTGCAAAAACGCGTCGTATAATATACGCAAAAACGCGTATAAATATATTGTCGTATAATAATAATATTTATGACCCACTCTATAGGTTTAAGATAGTGGAGTAATCAAAGAAAAGAAATAGAGAGAGTGCAAAATAACACACACAACAACAAAAACCACTCAATGAAAAATTATGTTTCTAAATCTGATTAGTAAATTTTTTTTTACCGAAAAGGGCTGAAAGACCAAATGAAAATGCGTTACTTCGTTGTTATGACTTGGGCCCATGCTGACTTGGACACACATATTCAAGCAACGAATTAGACGGATACGTCAATTACGATCCTTTCAATCCTGACAATCATTTCTTAGCCGGACATATATTTTGTCCGGAATCCGGCTGAAACCAAATCACTTGTTATACGTATATTTTTTATTTGAATTTGACTAGATAATGGGAATAGGGGTAAAGAGATACGCTAAATTCGTTTCTGAGCTTCAATTTTTCGCCAGACAGGTAGCTCCGGAATTTCGGCGAAACCGGAAAATTGGCAGAAGGCAGGATCATTTCGATCGGTATCGTCAAAATAGATATGACTTATAAAGGTAATCACACATGCTGAATCCAAATCTGAACTTGGTTTTCTCAGAGGATTAGCCATTTGGCCTTAATCTGTTTCTAGCCCCCCCCCCCCCCCGAATATTGTCGGCCAGTCGTTAAAAAGTAGCCGAGTCAACGCGCAGCGCCGCTATTTTTCGTGAAAACAGTCAATTTTTTACTTGGAAACAGTAGATTTCCCTTAAAAATAGTCGGTTTCT
Organism: Artemia sp. Qi Xiang Cuo; assembly: GCF_049724085.1. Taxonomy (NCBI): domain Eukaryota; kingdom Metazoa; phylum Arthropoda; class Branchiopoda; order Anostraca; family Artemiidae; genus Artemia; species Artemia sp. Qi Xiang Cuo. The sequence goes on from NC_142805.1 coordinate 41,860,350, forward strand.
GCTTGAAATTAGTTGTTTTTCTTAAAATCAGCCAAATTTTTGTCAACACAGTCGTGTTTTCTCAAAAATAGTAGTTTTTGTGTTCATAAAGCAGTCAGTAAAAAAGACCAGCCAGTCAATAAATACCTCCCCCCCAGATTTTGGCTAATGACGGTTCTTACGACGCTTAGGCTACTTAAATATACGAGTAGTTACTACTTACCATCAGACAATCCTGTGAAATAAGACAAGTCTGTCTGGTCCTTATTGCTAACTTGAAAACACGGGCTGAGCTGACAGAGGTCAATGAAGTCATGAGATGAACTGAGAAACTCGAACGAAAGTCAAAGTTTCGTCAAACCCTCAAAAATAACTCAACCCCATTCGAACACACTGGCCTCCCAGGGGACAAGCTGCCGACGGGTCATTAATTAAGGTCAGTAGTTGACTTCCGCGAAACGAGTCGGCCGCGTCTTTGAAATCCAAATTTTATGCAACAAAGACATTTGCGAAAGACAAGAAACTTAAAGTTGGACAAATTTTACATTCGGGAACAAATGCGGTATAAAAAGCCGTTTTGCGGCATAATCACAGCGTGCGGCATGGTCAAAATTTTATGCGGCATTTCCCTCAGAATCACGGCGTAATGCCGCGAAATGCGGCATAAGTGGCAACACAGCTGATGTGATGCCTTGGATGCAACTATCTATCTACCTATGCAACGTCAAGACTAAATAACTGAAAGTAGATGGCACAACAAAACCTCCTGCTATGCACTATAACTTCTAGATGGCAGGGTGAGATACAAGAACTCCATGGCACTGGCTAAAGGCTTGTTTGTTGTAGGCAATGGAGACTACATTAAAAAAAAAAAGAAAAAAGAGGAACAGAAATAGGGACTATAGAGATTTTTTTTAGGGACTTTTGTAATTTTAGGACTTAGGGACCTTTGCACAGCAGCCCCTTTTATGGACTTGTATCACCAAATTCTGTCTCTCAATGGTCTAGTAGTGAACATAGTAATAATATCTCCCTGTCTGATGCCGAAATTTCTCCTGCTTCTTCAGCAACAGCTTGCTTACCTGATGTTTCTTCTATGATGTTTCATAGTGCTGTATCCAACAACTTTACCAGTCATTTAGTTCCTGCATCCTCTCAGATTCTTACCTCTCAGGGAATGAGGCTCCTTAGCTCCAATGTTGATAGCCTCCCTAATAAGCTTTCTGAACTTTCCTTTTGTATGAAATCTGAAGGAGTGGACATTGCTGCCATTACAGAAGTTTCACCAAAATATACCATGTCAGTCGTAACTCCTGATGAAATCAAAATTGATGGTAGTAACCAAAGTTTAAAAACATGTTTCTAAAAAACTGTCTTGCAAGAAAAATTTGCCATTTATACCTGATTCACAGTGATAATTATTTTTGGTAGTCTTAATAGTAATACATTATTATGAAAACAAACTGGCATAGATTTCTAACAGAGGCACCCTTATTGGTGCATGGGGCCTTTTGCAGCTGCCACTGCTCACCATGATCTGTTTTGAGCCCTTTTAGACCATTAAAGATTCAAAACGCAATTTACCCTAGAAGCAGTTATTGAATTCTGAAAGAGCATAAAAAAGGCATGGTACTAGTGCATTAAATTTACTCTTTTATATACTGTATATGGAATGTCAAACTGGAGATGCTACAGATAGCAGGTCAGATACCTGCCAGACTGGTTATTTCAAAGATGGCTATTAAGAATTAGAATGCAAAGAGTAGTTTTCATTGTGTTTATAGTATTTAAACTGTTGTTTTTTTGGGGTTTAGGGGGGAAAGGAAGGTACCTAGGTTAGATTAGGTTATGTATTTAATATATAGTATGCCCCCCCCACCCCCTAAGGGGCAAATATATAACCCAAATTTGTTTCTAAACTATTATATATTCATCCTATTTTATTTTATTTCATTAGCATTAATCAAACTTGACTTCTTTAGCAGTATATAAAAGAGTATGTTTAATCCACCAGTACCAGCATCAAGTGATGTATTTGTTTTTATTCTAGCTAAATTATCTTGTAAACAATAAATTTACTAATATTTATTGGTTCACCTTTTCTGAAGGAAAAGATGATTGGTTCACCTTTTATGGAAAGGTTATTGGTTCACCTTTTCTGAAACAAATTAAACTAATATCATTAGATTCCTTATTAAATACCATTTCCAAATATCATGGTTGTTCTTCTGACAATGCATTAGTAGTCTTGTATAGGTTAGCTTTTTTATAAATTATAATTCCTTTGATGAAACAAATTTTCTGTAGTTTCAACTTGATGTACCCTAGTTTTATTTGGGAAGTTTGTATATTTGTAAAACTAATACTTGAAATGATTTTAAAATGGGGATAGCAATGGAAGGAAACATCTAATGAATAGAAATATGCTGAATATTATAAAGTAAAGAATTTTATTATTTTACTGTTCTGGTTTAGTTTTATTAATTTAAAAAAATTCTACAGATAAGCTTTTCAAAGAAAAGTGAAGAGCTATATTAAACTAAAATTAACATAAATTAAGTCAAATAATTTTCTAAGTGTAAAACAACTGAAAAATACCCATCAATAAATAGATGAAGCCCAAAAAAGAAAGAAAATACAGTAAATGAGCAAAAACTATGATGATTGGCCCCCTCCAATACCTTCTGAAGACCAGTATATAATTTGCACTTATGTTAATTTGCTCTAATGTAAAGGGGCATCAGAGAGGAGAGAGGCTACTGTCAGAAAAACATCCATAATATTTTGAAATATCATAAAATAAGGAATCTAATGGCATAAACCTAATTTGGTAGAATTCTACTTTGGGTACTTTTGGCTATCTTGGAAAGGGGTTAGGTTAGGAAAATGAAATTTTCAGGGATGGGACTACATGCCAAAGTATGTCCAAGTAAGGTTTTTTGAAGTACTACCTCCAGTCCTCTCTCTAGAGGGCCCTGACCTTTAAATTCTATGTTTTAAAAAAATGAAACCTTTCAAAGCAGATCTTCTGCTTAAATGAAGTACCGTACAACAAAACTGTTTTCAGCTTCACAACATTGCTTAATCACAATTTATAAGGTTTTAAAGATATGAAAATACATTTCCTAAATTTTGAAAAAAAACATTGACATGGCTTAAAATTCTACTCAAATAACAGGAACTGTATTTTCAGAACTAAAGCCAGAGAAAAAGAAACTGATAATTAAGGTAAAATGTTATTTTGTCAAAATTTCAATAGGTATATATCATGTAGGCAAATTTCAGGACCCTCTAAAGGAAGAAGGAGTGGAGGTGGGTATTTCAAAATACCTTCCTGTGACATACTTTAGCCTATAGACCCATCTCTGAAAGTTTCATTTTTCTAACCCCTTACCAAGAGGATATCCACTCTTTGACTATTGGAAAAAATTAGTATATAAGCTTATATAAAATGGTACTATCTAATCTCCTTATATTTAAAAATATTTTTGCCATCTAGTTGGAAAATTTTGCCCATCCCTATAGGAGAAATCTATATTTGCCAAATAGTTGACAAGAAACATTTTCCCAGCAAAACTTTTATTTTTCAACCAATTGACTAATAACTTTGGTCAATATCTACCAAATCATATTATTGAGTTAGGAATAAAGTAAATACACCATTTGATGCCTTTTTTTTATGCTTTTTACAAATATAATAATCATTTATATCGTAAATTAATTTCAGCCCCCCCCCCCCGTATATAGGCGATACCTAACCTAACCTGGTCAATATCTACGAAATCATATTATTGAGTTAGGAATAAAGTTAATACACCATTCGATGCCTTTTTTTATGCTGATTACGAATATAATATAGGCTATACCTATATAGGCTATACCTAACCCAACCAAACCGAACCCTGAAGTGGCCGATATAGGGGGGGGGCTGAAACTCATTTCTGATAGAAATGCTTATTATATTCATAATCAGCATAAAAAAAGGCATCAAATGGTGTATTCACTTTTGTCCTAACTCAATAATATGATTTCGTAGATATTGACCCTAACCTAACCCTGAATTGGCATGTATAGGGGGGGGGGCTGAAATTCATTTCCGATAGAAATACTTATTATATTCGTAATCAGCATAAAAAAAGGCATCAAATGGTGTATTCAGTTTAGTCCTAACTCAATAATATGATTTGGTAGATATTGACCATAGCCTAACTTTTCCCTAGCAACACTTAATTTTGCCAACTAGCTGGAAACAAACATTGTCCCAGAAGAAAATTTATTTTCCAACTAGTTGACTAATAGCTTATCCCCAGCAATGCTTAATTTAGCCAACTAGCTGGAAAAAAATTTACCTGTTCTGCAGCCATTTAAACATTTGCCATCTCAATTACTTGGACCATCTGTTTTGGCTTTTCTCTTTCTACAATTAGCCATGTCTTGATGCAACCTACTGCAAAATACTTGATAACTTCAAGATAGCCAAAAGTAACTAAAGTAGAATTTTACCGTATTTTGCTGTAGGTTGTATCAAGACATAGCCTAGCTAATTGTAGAAAGAGAAAAGCCAAAACAAAATAGTCCAAGTAATTGAGAGGCAAATGTTTAAATAGCTGCAGAACAGGTAATTTTTTTCCAGCTAGTTGGCTAAATTAAGCATTGCTGGGGATAAGCTATTAGTCAACTAGTTGGAAAAATTAAGTTTTGCCAAGATAGTCAAAAGGAGCTAAAGTAAAATTTTACCCCCAATTTTTTTTTAAGTCTTCTTCTTCTTCTATTTTACAGCAGGCGGGCTTTTCAGTAACACTATTTAGCCCTTTTCCTTTTGCTTCACTCTGTGGGCTACAGAGCTACTGGCTTGATTGCCTCATATTTATTAGATATATTCAGATATCTTTCAGCAGATCTTTCGACTCTAGGAGTTCAAATATAAGATGATAGATGTCGATTTCTATACTCTGTGTGCAGGTATAGTTGGCTAGGCTCTTGGCTGATAGTGGGATTTTGTGGTGTTTGAAGTATTTTAACAGTTTAGAAAGCAAGGTATGTTGTGCAGACGTCAGCATATTACATTCAAATAGGCAATGGTCAATTGTTTCATTATTCATATTACAATGCCTGCAAAGAGGGGACAGGGGAATTGAACCACTTGAATTAGAAAGCTTATATGAGAATGCAAGGAAATTTAGTCCATTTGTTCCAGAACGAATTCTATGATAAATTTTAGAAAGATACTTGTGGGGAAAGGGGGAAAGGATAGAATTGGTTTTATTAAAATTAATATCTGATAGCCTTCATCGGTAAATTTATCTAATTGGGATTGATCTCCCACTTGGCTGGTCAATATTTGTAGCATTGTTTGCTATTTCATCAACCTGATGATTACCACTTATGCCAGAGTGGCTAGGATTGCACTGAAAGTAAGTTTTTATGCCACTTGAAGCAAGATTATCAATAATACTGAGACAATGATAAGTGTCAATGTCCAACTTATATTGAGGAGCTGAGGCCAGCAATTCAAGGCTTGATAAAGAGTCGGAATAGATGATAATATTATTCAAATTTTCAATCAAAGATTGGTTTTGCTTCAGGTGTTCTAATGCCATGATTATGGCATTTAACTCAGCAGACAATATAGATAAATTATTATATAACTTTTCTCCCGTTGCAATATTCAGGTGGGGAAGGAAAACACCACTTGCAACCTACTCATTCATTTTTGACCCATTAACAAATATCTGGAAGTGATTTTTATAGGTAATTGTATTAATTTCTGCAATTTATTTCTGAACAAAAGCAATGGGGGTTAAATCTTTATTCCATTTTGAAAATTCAGTATTTATTATGGGAAATGACCAATTCCATGGAGGGGATTGGGGGAAAGTAGGTGCAATAGACTTTGCTGGTACAGGGATCTTCTTTTGAATATTGGCATACTCATCTGCAATACCTCTATACATGGCTGGATTTCTTAACCAATTATGTAATGTGTGTGAGCTATTTGATTCAATTTTTGTAAGATTTTTTATCAAGAGAAAGCTACGTCTCTCCCTTATTGTTGTTAATCCACTCTCCATAAGCAGAAACTTGGTGCTTGTGGGTTTCCTAAGACCAAATATGAGACGTATTATATCATTTTGTGTTGTTTCAATTTTTTGCATCTGGGTCTTTGCACATGCACCTTAGACAATGAGCCCATAATCAATATGGGGTCTTATATGTGATTTATAAAACTGGAGTAAGGTTTTCTCCTTACAACCCCAGGGTGTGGAAAGAAGTCTTTTTAGTATATTTGCTTTTCTATAACATTTTTTTATTGTGTTTGAAATGTGGAAGTGGAAATTAAGTTTTTGGTCAAGCATGAGACCTAGGTAATTAATATTATCATCTTCTGGAATAGTTGTTTTATTTAGAGTTAGTTTTGTATTAACATGGTTTCGCTTCCTGTGAAATTGGATTATTTTTGACTTGGTGGGTGCAATGGGTAAATCTGAATGTTGAGAGAATTTTTCAAACTGGAAAAGTGACTTTTGCAGATTTGACTGTGCTATCTGAAAGGTGTTGCCAGATGACCATAGCACCAGATCATCAGCATATTGTAGATTCGTGTGGGGTAGGTTCATGTCCCAGAGATATAGTGCAAATAGGAGGCAACTGATGACTGCTCCCTGATGTAGGCCTTTGGATATTGTCTTTTGGTGTGAAGAGGCTGAACCAACACAAACAATGAAACTTCGCACTTCTATGAAGGATTTAATAAAGGATACTAGCTTGGGAGGTACTCCAAGGTTTGCAAGTTTATTTAAAAGGATTTGGGGGTTCACATTGTCATATGCTCCTTCAAAATCAAGGAAAGCTGCCACTAGGATATTATTTTTTGAGAAAGATTCATTTATTGCATTTGTTAGCAAAATGAAAGCATCTGTTGAGGAGTGGTATTTCCTGAATCCAGTTTGAGTGTGTGGGATCATGTTATTTTTCTCAACAAACCAGAAGAGTCTGTGATAAATTATTTTCTCCATTATTTTCCCCATCGCAGGTGTAATCATTGTGGGCCTATAAGACTCAGGGTTATCTTTTGGTTTATTTTTCTTTAGGATTGGTAGGAGGGACGAACATTTCCATATATTGGGAAACTTAGAAGATGCCCAAGCATGATTATAACAATTTAGCAATTCTTGTTTGTATGAAGGTGTGAGATTCTTTATCCATGTAGGGTGTATGTTGTCATAGCTGCTGCTAGTTTTGGACCTAATATGATGTATTGCATTATTCAATTCCTGGATTGAAAATGGATTAGTTATGTACTCGGATCCTGGGCGTGGTTGGTAACTAGGGTTCATAGGAATTGTGGACAGATTGCTTTGATTGTTTGATGTTAGCTTATTAACAAAAAGAGTTGCAAATAGGTTAGCATTTTCAATATCATTGAAATAATGGGTATTATTATGTATAAGCTCATACAGGAGTGGGTTGGGAGAAGTCTTTTTCCCACATATGTGGCTTATGACTTTATGTATAATTGGCTCATGCGTTTCTCTGGAGAGATTATTTGCAAAATTATTCCAGTATTTATATTTAGCATCTATTATAGTCCTTTTCTGATTAGATTCTGCTTGTAATTTTTTTAAATATGTAGTAGGTGTTGGTTTTTTTATGAATTCTGTCCTAGCTGCCTTTTTTATCTTCCATTTATTTAGGCACTCATTTGTCCACCATGCTTTAGGAATTTGTTTAGGGAATGTTTTCTTAGGTGTTGTCCTGGGGATAGCATGATTAGCTGTATTCATTAGTAAAGATGTCAAGGCTTCAGCATGTGTGTCAACTGTTGTGTTAGAAATGCATGAACTTTGGGTGAAACTTGTAATTTCATCATTTAGCTTATTTTGGAAAATAGACCAATTTGCTTTAGTATTGATATATTTGGAAGTATGAGAAGAAGTTTCAGCAGGTTCATTTAGGGAGCAAACTATAGCAAAGTGGTCTGTACACAGACTATCAATTTTATTTATGTAAATTTTGTTCAAAAAATTTAAAGACACAATTTGTAGGTCAATTGTGGAGAATTTGGCACTTTTGGGGTTAAAATATGTAATTAGGTTTGGAGGGGTAGCAACAGCTAATTCATTATTATTTGAAATCATATGCTCAATAAATTTACCAGCTTTATTTGCTGGTTTATTCCCCCACAAAAGGCTGTGGGCATTGAAATCACCACAAATAATGATGTTTTTTAACATATTAGAATTATTTATATAATTAAAGAAATCCTTGGCATCTGAAGTTTGGCCATTAGGGTTATAAAAGCTTATTATGTAGGTTTTTAAATTATTCAGCCAAACACTTATACCAATTACATCAACATCATTTTCAAAATCTGGAAAATTGATGCCACAAAATTTTATATTATTATTAACTAATAAAGCTACACCACCTCCTTTTCTCTCTGAAGATCTATCCTTTCTCAGGATAGTGTATCCCAGAGACTTAATTTGTTGATTTTGGGTTAAATGAGTTTCCTGGAGGCAAGCAATATTAATGGAATTATTATTCATAAAAGATATTAGTTCATTTAGCTTATTTTCTGTGAGTGATCTTACATTCCTTTGGAGCATTGATAAATGTTGTGTTGTTGATTTATTCTTCATATGACTGTGTATCAATGTTCAGCTTTGTTAAAAGTAAAGCAAGATCTTTTTTTGCTTGAATGAGCATATCCTCTGGGATGTAGATTTTTGCCAATTGTGCAATAATTTTTGTTTTCTGTAGTTGATGTATGTTCATGGCCTTAACTACATTACAGTTTAGATTGAATAAGCATATATTTGGGGATTGCATTTTTGGTAGTGCTTCCTGTTTGTTGGTTAAGGGATTGATTCCTGGTAGTGTTTCTGGTTTATTTCTTCTTGGGAGGGAGGGCCAGGCTGGCCTCATCTCACCGGAAAACAAGGCTTGCTGGCTTGGTGATTCCTTCTGATAGGGATTTGAGCTAGGGGGCTTAGAAGATGTTGTTTTATATGGGGTGCTTGATGCATTTGGGGCAGTTGACTTGGGGGTTGTGGTTGGTTTCATTACAGGCTTTATTTGGTATTGTTGGGCAGCATTTGCTTCCATTGCTGCAAAGGGGTATGGGATGGCCTTCTCTGTTGATATTTGGAGTGTTAGAGCTCTTTTCTTGTATGCAGGGCATAATGATTTATTTGTAGATTCATGTGGACCTTTGCAATTGATGCATGTAGGCTGGGTGTTTTTGCAAGTTGTCAGCTCTTTAGGATGAAAAGATTTACAATTACTACACTCTTGGAGAATTTCATTGCATTTGTTTGTCGTGTGTCCCAGTTTGAAACACTTCTGACACTGAATAGGCTTTGGTTTGTATTCCTTGTGTGGTTTGATTTGCCCAAATAGGAATAATTTTTCTGGGATATCAATTTTATCCTTTAGTGTGAATAAGAAGGATCTACTAGTTTTTAGGCCAGTAGAATTAGGTTTTCCAAGTTGGGTAACATCCTCAACTGGGATTGTGTTTCCAGCCCTATCTGAGAGGCCTTCTTTTAACTCCTGAGTCGATATCTCTGGGGGAACATTGTAAACTACAATTTTTGTTGGTGATTGTTTTGGGTTCCAATTAGATGCAATAATTGGGATATTCAGAAGGGATTTAAGGTTAATTATTGTATCTGCTGATTTTTGATCTTCTACAGCTATAAGCAGAGATCCATCACGGTTAATGTTAAGAGAGAACATTGATTTAAGCAGTTTAAAAATTGCAACTCTTATTGCAGTGATCAATTTTATTACAAAGGGGGTGGTGGGTGTAATTTTAAGGTAAATTCGTAAGTTTTTGGAGGAATGTTCTTGGGCAGGGAGAGGGGAAATGCTTTTAATTTGGGAGATTTTTTCCCTTTTTTTAGAGCTTCTAGAGAGGACCTCTTGAAACCCATTATCATCATTTATGGATGCATTAGGACCTACAGTTATCATTGTCCTATTCTCCGAATCGGAGCCATCATTAGAACTTTCAGATAATGTGCTTGACCAGCTATGATGGGTATCTTTCACTATGGAATTTGATTTGGGATCTGGGGGGACGTTTTTTTTTTTGAGGACTTCTGAACATTTCCCATTTGAAAAAGCGTTAAACAAAAAAAAAAAACAAAAAAAAAAATGGAAAAAATATTATATAAAAACCTCTGCACAATACTATGGGAAGGATAAACACCACAGTATAGCCCTGAGGATGACTTGAGCAGGATAGGTTTGGTACAACTACTGATTAGAAGCGATAATAATCAAGAAAATATATTTCGATTTTCTTGTACGGTTGCTGTTGTTGTCGATATGACATTCGTAAGCATGGTCCAAGTAATTGAGATGGCAAATGTTTAAATGGCTGCAGAACAGGTAATTTTTTTTCCAACTAGTTGGCTAAATTAAGCATTGCTGGGGATAAGCTATTAGTCAACTAGTTGGAAAATAAATTTTCTTCTGGGACAATGTTTGTTTCCAGCTAGTTGGCAAAATTAAGTGTTGCTAGGGAAAAGTTAGGCTATGGTCAATATCTACCAAATCATATTATTGAGTTAGGACTAAACTGAATACACCATTTGATGCCTTTTTTTTATGCTGATTAGAATATAATAAGCATTTCTATCGGAAATGAATTTCAGCCCCCCCCCCTATACATGCCAATTCAGGGTTAGGTTAGGGTCAATATCTATGAAATCATATTATTGAGTTAGGAAAAAAGTGAATACACCATTTGATGCCTTTTTTTATGCTGATTATGAATATAATAAGTATTTCTATCAAAAATGAGTTTCAGCCCCCCCCCTATATCGGCCAATTCAGGGTTAGGTTAGGTATAGCCTATATTATATGCGTAATAAGCATAAAAAAAGGCATCGAATGGTGTATTCACTTTATTCCTAACTCAATAATATGATTTTGTAGATATTGACCAGGTTAGGTTAGGTATAGCTTATATACGGGGGGGGCTGAAATTAATGTCTGAGAGAAATGATTATTATATTTGTAAACAGCATAAAAAAAAGGCATCACATGGTGTATTTACTTTATTCCTAACTCAATAATATGATTTGGTAGATATTGACCAGTTATTAGTCAATTGGTTGAAAAATAAAAGTTTTGCTGGGAAAATGTTTCTTGTCAACTATTTGGCAAATATAGATTTCTCCTATAGGGATGGGCAAAATTTTCCAACTAGATGGCAAAAATATTTTTAAATATAAGGAGATTAGATAGTACCATTTTATATAAGCTTATATACTAATTTTTTCCAATAGTCAAAGAGTGGATATCCTCTTGGTAAGGGGTTAGAAAAATGAAACTTTCAGAGATGGGTCTATAGGCTAAAGTATGTCCCAGGAAGGTATTTTGAAATACCCACCTCCACTCCTTCTCCCTTTAAATGGTCCTGAAATTTGCCTACATGACAGGTATACCTATTGAAATTTTGACAAAACAACATCTTAACTTAATTTTTAATTATCAGTTTCTTTTTCTCTGGCTTTAGTTTTGAAAATACAATTCCTGTTATTTGAGTAGAATTTTAAGCCATGTCAATGTTTTTTTTCAAAATTTAGGAAATGTATTTTCATATCTTTAAAACCTTATAAATTGTGATTAAGCAATGTTGTGAAGCTGAAAACAGTTTTGTTGTACGGTACTTCATTTAAGCAGAAGATCTGTTTTGAAAGGTTTCACTTTTATAACACATATATTTTAAAGGTCAGGGCCCTCTAGAGAGAGAAGGAGTTGAGGTAGGTACTTCAAAATACCTTCCTTGGACATAGTTTAGCCTGTAGTCCCATCCCTGAAATTTTCATTTTCCTAACCTAACCTCTTTCCAAGATAGCCAAAAGTACCCAAAGTAGAATTCTACCAAATTAGGTTTATGCCATTAGATTCCTTATTTTATGATATTTCAAAATATTATGGATGTTTTTCTGACAGTAGCCTCTCTCCTCTCTGATGCCCCTTTACATTAGAGCAAATTAACATAAGTGCAAATTATATACTGGTCTTCAGAAGGTATTGGAGGGGGCCAATCATCATAGTTTTTGCTCATTTACTGTATTTTCTTTCTTTTTTGGGCTTCATCTATTTATTGATGGGTATTTTTCAGTTGTTTTACACTTAGAAAATTATTTGACTTAATTTATGTTAATTTTAGTTTAATATAGATCTTCACTTTTCTTTGAAAAGCTTATTTGTAGAATTTTTTTAAATTAATAAAACTAAACCAGAACAGTAAAATAATAAAATTCTTTACTTTATAATATTCAGCATATTTCTATTCATTAGATGTTTCCTTCCATTGCTATCCCCATTTTAAAATCATTTCAAGTATTAGTTTTACAAATATACAAACTTCCCAAATAAAACTAGGGTACATCAAGTTGAAACTACAGAAAATTTGTTTCATCAAAGGAATTATAATTTATAAAAAAGCTAACCTATACAAGACTACTAATGCATTGTCAGAAGAACAACCATGATATTTGGAAATGGTATTTAATAAGGAATCTAATGATATTAGTTTAATTTGTTTCAGAAAAGGTGAACCAATAACCTTTCCATAAAAGGTGAACCAATCATCTTTTCCTTCAGAAAAGGTGAACCAATAAATATTAGTAAATTTATTGTTTACAAGATAATTTAGCTAGAATAAAAACAAATACATCACTTGATGCTGGTACTGGTGGATTAAACATACTCTTTTATATACTGATAAAGAAGTCAAGTTTGATTAATTCTAATGAAATAAAATAAAATAGGATTAATATATAATAGTTTAGAAACAAATTTTGGTTATATATTTACACCTTAGGGGGTGGGGGGGCATACTATATATTAAATACATAACCTAATCTAACCTAGGTACCTTCCTTTCCCCCCTAAACCCCAAAAAACAACAGTTTAAATACTATAAACACAATGAAAACTACTCTTTGCATTCTAATTCTTAATAGCCATCTTTGAAATAACCAGTCTGGCAGGTATCTGACCTGCTATCTGTAGCATCTCCAGTTTGACATTCCATATACAGTATATAAAAGAGTAAATTTAATGCACTAGTACCATGCCTTTTTTATGCTCTTTCAGAATTCAATAACTGCTTCTGGGGTAAATTGCGTTTTGAATCTTTAATGGTCTAAAAGGGCTCAAAACAGATCATGGTGAGCAGTGGCAGCTGCAAAAGGCCCCATGCACCAATAAGGGTGCCTCTGTTAGAAATCTATGCCAGTTTGTTTTCATAATAATGTATTACTATTAAGACTACCAAAAATAATTATCACTGTGAATCAGGTATAAATGGTAAATTTTTCTTGCAAGACAGTTTTTTAGAAACATGTTTTTAAACTTTGGTTACTACCATCAATTTTGATTTCATCAGGAGTTACGACTGACATGGTATATTTTGGTGAAACTTCTGTAATGGCAGCAATGTCCACTCCTTCAGATTTCATACAAAAGGAAAGTTCAGAAAGCTTATTAGGGAGGCTACCAATATTGGAGCTAAAGAACCTCATTCCATGTGAGGTAGGAATCTGAGAGGACGCAGGAACCAAAGGCCTGGTAAGGTTGTTGGATACAGCACTATGAAACATCATAGAAGAAACATCAGGTAAGCAAGCTGTTGCTGAAGAAGCAGGAGAAATTTCGGCATCAGACAGGGAGATATTATTACTATGTTCACTACTAGACCATTGAGAGACAGAATTTGGTGATACAAGTCCATAAAAGGGGCTGCTGTGCAAAGGTCCCTAAGTCCTAAAATTACAAAAGTCCCTAAAAAAAATCTCTATAGTCCCTATTTCTGTTCCTCTTTTTTCTTTTTTTTTTAATGTAGTCTCCATTGCCTACAACAAACAAGCCTTTAGCCAGTGCCATGGAGTTCTTGTATCTCACCCTGCCATCTAGAAGTTATACTGCATAGCAGGAGGTTTTGTTGTGCCATCTACTTTCAGTTATTTAGTATTGACGTTGCATAGGTAGATAGATAGTTGCATCCAAGGCATCACATCAGCTGTGTTGCCACTTATGCCGCATTTCGCGGCATTACGCCGTGATTCTGAGGGAAATGCCGCATAAAATTTTGACCATGTCGCACGCCGTGATTATGCCGCGAAATGGCTTTTTATACCGCATTTGTTCCCGTATGTAAAATTTGTATATAAAATTGGGATTTCAAAGACGCGGCGGACTCGTTTCGCGGAAGTCAACTACTGACCTTAATTAATGACCCGTCGGCAGCTTGTCCCCTGGGAGGCCAGTGTGTTCGAATGGGGTTGAGTTATTTTTGCGGGTTTGACGACGCTTTGACTTTCGTAAGAGTTTTTCAGTTCATCTCATGACTTCATTTACCTCGGTCAGCTCAGCCCGTGTTTTCAAGCTAGCAATAAAGACCAGACAGACTTGTCTTATTTCACAGGATTGTCTGAGGGTAAGGAGTAACTATATTTAAGTAGCCTAAGCGTCGTAAGAACCGTCATTAGCCAAACTGTGGGGGGGGGAGGTATTTATTGACTGGCTGGTCTTTTTTACTGACTGCTTTATGCACACAAAAACTACTAATATTGAGAAAAAACGACTTTGTTGACAAAAATTTGGCTGATTTTAATAAAATCAACTAATTACAAGAACAAACCGACTGATTTTAAGGGAAATCTACTGTTTCCAAGTAAAAAATTTACTGTTTTCACGAACAATAGCGGCGCTGCGCATTGACTCGGCTACTTTTTAACGACTGGCCGAAAATATTTGGGGGGGGGGGCGCCCCTCCTCGGGGGGGCGCCCCTCCTCCCGCCTAGTAGTTATGGCCCTGGATATAATCAGGTCAGAAAGAGTTTATTGAGCCAAAAAGCACTGGTCTATCATAGGGGTTTGGCGGCTTCTATGATCTGTTTTCTGTTTACCAAAATGCGTGTTTTAACTAGTTGCCAGTTCGTTACTTCATCATTTCAAAATTCGAATTCATCATATGGTATCAACGAGAGGTGTAGTTCCTACCAAAAGTTTTGAAAGCCAGATTCTCACTAGAAGAGATCATCAAAATCACGATGATTAAACAGCTAAGAAATATAACTTCTTTTTCGAAATTAGCAATTTCCTTGTTAGCACTTGTTAACTGTGTCCAGCGTTTCTACTCTCCGACGCGGCTGGCTGGACGCAAAATATCTGATAACTGAATGTGCCTCTGTGAAAGTGAAAAACAAGACCATAGATTCTATGGGATCCCAAAAATTCAATTTCTAATCAAAACATTAGGTTTTGCCTTCGCTAAATCCAGTCTTCGCCAGACTCCATTAAAATTTTTACTCTTAAATATATAGAAACAGATTAAGGCCGAATGAATATTCCACTGAGAAAACCATGTTTCGATTCAGATTCAGTATGTATTTTTACCTTTATAAGTCATATCTATTTTGACAATACCAATCGAAACAATCCTGTCTTTTGCCAATTTTCCGATTTCACCGAGATTCCGGAGCTACTTGTCTGGTGAAAAATTGAAGCTCAAAAACGAATTTAGTGTATCTCCTTGTCCCTATTTCCAACATCTAGTGAAATTCAAATAAAAAATATACGTATAACAAGTTATTTGGTTTCAGCCCGATTCCGAACGAAATATATGTCAAACAAAAAAACGACTGTCAGGATTGTAAGGATCGTAATTGACCTATCCGTTTAATTCGTTTCTTGAATATGTGTGTCCAAGTCAGCATGGGCCCAAGTCATAGCAACGAAGTAACGCAATTTTATTTGGTCTTTCAGCCCTTTTTGGTAAAAAAAAAAATTTACTATTCAGATTTAGAAACAGAATTTATCATTGTGTGGTTTTGTTGTTGTGTGTGTTATTTTGTACTCTCTCTATTTCTTTCCTTTGATTACTCCACTATCTTAAACCTATAGAGTGGGTCTTAAATATTATTATTATACGACAATATATTTATACGCGTTTTTGCGTATATTATACGCGTATATTATACGACGCGTTTTTGCAGATTAATTAAAAAAACTTTTTCCACAAAATAAGTTTTTCAAAAAAAAGTAAAGAAATCCATTAAGCAAAAAATGAACAAAAATAAAATCAAATAATCTATCAAGCGTGAAACTACCGCAAATCAGCATCGATAAATAAATGAAACCCAAAACGAACAGAAATTACAATAAATAACCGAGTGAAACTCAAAACGAGCAGACATTGAAATAAGTTGGGCAAAAAACCCCCGTGCCTACTCAAGGCCAGATCAAAACTTGCAATTTACTGAAAAAATATAAATGTTTTTACTTTTATAAATTTAATAAATCAAATAATATTAACATTTTGATTACTGAACATCAGTACATGTATATTAAACTGACTATGTACATTCAGTTGTGAAAGGGGTGTTAGTTGCCTTCCTATCACTTTCAGCTATCAAAAATAGCAAAAACCACTTCAATTTCCAATTGAATAATCCCTTTTCCATGTTTCTACGACAACTCCCTCGATACAAAGTGCCCTGGTCTAAAAAAAAAAAAAAAAAAAAAAAACAAAAAAAAAAAAAAAAAAAAAACAATACATTAAGCCAACATCGTTCTTTATTATACTGTTTGTCTGTTCACTAAGAAATCCTACAAGAATGTTGAGTACACTCTTGCAAAGGTTTTTAAGATATAAAACTCCCCCACAGCAAAGGTCCTGTTTTAGTTGATTTGCTGAAAATTGTTCTTTTTTGTTGTTGTGCATATTGATAAAAAAAGATTGAAGGGCAACTTGCACACCCTTTTTTTCCCAAAGTTACCTGATAAAAATTTCAAAATAGCCATTTTGCTCAGTATAGTTAAAATATCGAATAGCTATGTCTTTAGGAGGTAAAAAGACTCACCCACAGTCTGTGGAGGGTCGAGCTATGAAATTTGCCTATTTCTTATGAATAGTATTCGTTACTGGGAATTATACAGACTTTTTTTGGGGGGGGGGGGTTGTGCTTGGGGTTGATTTCAATAGGGAAATCTTTCTTGGGGAGATATTTGGAGGGGGGGGGGAAATTTCCAGGGGAAATTTTACACTGGGGGAATTCCTATACGAAATTCTTTTTAACTGTCTTACATTCTCTTTACCAACTCCATTTTGCGTGTGGAGATGTTCCACGGGAATTATCCAGGGGCTATATTCCGCGTGTTTTGATTTTCTGGAAAAATTTCCACGGAAGGTGGCATTTCTGGAGTAAGCGAAAAACTGATTAGAGATTAAAGTTTGTTTTCAAATGAAAGTATGCTAAGGAGAATTTTTCGACTGAATCGTCTGCAGGAAATTTTACAGGGACGGGGGATTCTCAGCAAGGTTGGAACTATCTAGAGGGAATTTGACGGAGGGGGGGGGGTGCACTGGCTTTTAAATGAAAGTTCAACGGCGGGGTGTTCCGTAACGGAGGGGGTATATTTCATGAAAGACGAACCGGATTTACTGGCATTATTTGAAAAAAGATCAGAAATCTAAAAAAAACTAATTTTTTTTTAACTGAAAGTATGGAGAGAAACATTAAAACTCAAAACGATCAGAAATTAGTCCGTATGTGAAGATTTGTCCCGTCCTCAGTGCATTGCTCCTGACGCTAAGAGTGTTAGTCTTTACAAAAAAGCTTCCTGTTCTAATTAAACTGTGTTTCAGTAGTTGTTCCTAAGAAATTTTGAATAAACAGTCAAACTTTAGCGTAAAGAGCAAGGTATTGAGGAGGGGCAACCCTTCATTTACTGAATAATATCTGTTTGTCTTGAGCTTTAATTTTCCTCCTTATCACAGTTTAAAAAAACTTGTTTTTTTTATCTAGTTATAACCGATACGATAGTTCTTCCTAAAACGGCCCATAAGTTGACATAGTATTATGTTATAACATGGTATTATGATAATATCAAGACCCATATTTATATTATTGTAAATCAAAGACTAGCAGGATCAATACTAGCTAAATATTTCTCTTGTTTATAGACCAAACGTGCTACAACATAATGGCAGAAGTGATAGATATCGATCAAGAAAATGAGGACGGTGATAAGGAGTCGGAAAATAATCGACCATCCAATAAAAAACCGAGGATCACAAAGAAAATGGCAGACCAACGACAAGAAACTGAGTGGGAAAGAGACCCTGACTTTAATGAATGTTTACAGAAAGGAAAGGTGCAGACCGGTCAAAACAGTGGATATTTAGCTCACTGTATTTACTGCAAAAAGGATTTCGTTTGTAAAAAAGGGAAACACGACGCAAAAAGGCACAAACAGACCAATGCTCCTGAAGAAAATAAAAAAAACGTGGATAACTTCGTCTTCTAAGACCATGCCATTGAGTCTTCATTTTCCTGACGATTCAAAAATCGAAAGAGCGGCCACTGTTGAAGCAAAGCTGGTGACATATCTTGTTGAGTACAATCTAATCTATTCGCTCTCTGAAGACTTGTTGAAAGTTATGAAAAATTTACTAGGACTAGATCTTTTAAGCCAGGCCACTCTTGGTAAAACTAAAGCAATTAATATTTTTCAATAAGCGTTGGCCCCTCATTTTCATTAGAAGCTTCATGAAAACCTGAAAACAAATCTTTTCTCCGTAGTAATTGACGACACCACAGATTCCTCAGTAGCCAAACAACTTGCTGTTTGTGTCAGCTTTTGTGACGAAGCAATGAATGTGCAGGTAGATTTACTCGCTCTTGTCGAAATCAGCGACGGATCAGCGTCTGGTCTATTCAGCCAGCTAGTGAAGGTGATGGATGATGTCAAGAAGGCGGGTCTTCCTCTAAAAACTGGATCGGATTCTGCTCTGACTCGACGAATGCTATGATGGGGATAAACCGCTCAGTCAAAATGCTTGTTGAAAGGAAATATCCCTGGGTTACAGTTATGAGATGTAGCTGCCATCTGTGTGCCCTTGTTGCAAGTAACGCTTGCAAAAAACTGTCCAACAGCCTCGAAGATCTGTGTCGGACTGTGTGCAATCACTTCAGGCATAGTGCAAAACGCCAAGCTGCATATAGGAAAGAATTTCAAGTCTTTACTCTAGTGGAACAGCACAGATTCCTTGCTATGGCTCCAACAAGCTGGTTGTTGTTTCAAAACTGTGTACGCCGTATTCTCGAACAGTGGGATACTCTTACGTTGTACTGGGACTCGTTGGTAGTTGATGATCCCTCGCATGCTAATGATCATGTAATAAGGACACTAAACAACCCATACTGGAGGGTTATGATGTTTTTTGTCGAGTACGTGTTAGGAGAGCTGAATGAGTTCAACACCATCTTTCAGTCTGAAAAACCCCTATTTCACCTCATGAAAACCCAGGTGGGAAAACTTCTTCGGACATTATCCATGAACTTTATGAAGCCTTCATATGTTAGAACAGTCAACCCTTTTGACATCAATCCGCATGACGAATTGAACTATCTTCCCGACGAAAATGTCTATATCGGCTACAAAGGGTACGATTTCCTTGAGGGGCTCGAAACGAGAGAAGTTATCACTGGTCGTTTTGTAGCGGAAAGTCTCCGAATTCGTCGCTCTGCGAGGGATTTCTACGTCGAAGCTGTTCAACAGATTTTTGACCGTTTTCATTATCTGAAAAGATCTACGACCTGGTACACTTGCTTACCCCAAGCTCTAGTTATGAACTCAAAGTTCCCAGTCTTCGTCAATTCTTCTACTACTACAATTCTGCGCTTTGGAATAAAGCAAAGCTAGAGCAGGAATGGCGGTCTCTACCGAGTGTAGCTCTACCTAGTACTGTCGATCTCCCTGACGTAGATGACATTGACATTGTCGTTTACTGGCGCTACATCTTGCAAACAAAGTCACCAAATGGTAATTGGATGTTCCCAAATATCGAATAAATGGTTCTGTATTTTTTTTTACTCACTTTCTCAAACGTTTGTGCAGAGAGTCTCTTTAGTTTGCTCAAGTAAGCAAAGCCTGATATGCAAAACCGACTGTTCGCAGAGACTCTATCAGCAACA
This sequence comes from Artemia sp. Qi Xiang Cuo, assembly GCF_049724085.1. NCBI lineage: Eukaryota > Metazoa > Arthropoda > Branchiopoda > Anostraca > Artemiidae > Artemia > Artemia sp. Qi Xiang Cuo. The sequence goes on from NC_142805.1 coordinate 41,880,338, forward strand.
CTGAAATACAAATGTGGTCTTACGTTTAATTCTAAAGGAGGGCTTGACTCGGGGAAGTCAGTGCTACAGCTAAAGCCCAGACTAGTCAAGCGTCTGCTCAAAGTGAAGGTTAGTGCTTGTTCTCGTGACTGTAACGTTTTGAACCAAAGCATTGTGTATGGTCTGACCCAAGATATTGTTTGTGACACACGTGAACAGTCGGATTCCGATTAATCTTGTCTGTTTGTCTTGTGTTATTTGTCTGAAATCAATCTTGTCTGTTTGTCTTGTGTTATTTGTCTGAAATCAATCTTGTCTGTTTGTCTTGTATTATTTATCTGAATGTTCATTCTTGAAGCTTTTGATATCGATTTTTATTGCAAAATATTCGAAAAAGGTTGAGATATAAAAATCTAGGTACCCATCAATTATTCTATTGGATGGGCTCGAGGGCCAAAGGGAAAATACCTCATAATTTCATCACTATTCACTTCACATTTGCGTGGTTGTCCCAGCGTGGACTTTCCCTGCTGTGGTACCTTTGTACTTATACTTCTGTTGTGTGCTTGATGAAAACGATGAACGACAAAGATGTGTTGACAGACTGAGCTAACCATACTTACCTTTGACCGCTGAAAAGAAGAATAGACCGCACATGATTTCTCAAATTTATGACCGATCTTCACCACACTTCACTTGACACTGAATCAACATTCATATTAAAGCGAGATTTTTCACCCATTCTCTCTCAAAAAGACAAAAAACAGCTTTTCCAAGAATTTCGGGCATGCCGCGGTTTTTACCGCATTTTGGTTCAAGGATGCCGCTTTTTGACGAGGCCGGCGCCGCGGAGCGGTGCCGGTCTAGTGGCAACACTGCACATCAGTGAGAACGTTTTATAGGATAGGTGACAAATAGCTTCCGTTGCTGACTTTGCCCAGGCTGAATCTTAGTTGTGTATGATTTAACAAAACTTAGTTAACTAACAAGTCTACTTGTTTTGCTTTTAGCGTTTTATTTGCAATAAAGTTAACTGAGGAAGCTAGTTTGAACTTCTTGCCTGAGATTCTTAGTAGATATCCAAGAACAAAGATTTCTTAATAGTAGTGTTATTGTTAACTTTTTAGTCAACTAAGAATCCATTTGTCAAATAAGATGTTCAAAGTTAATTAAGAATTACAAATAAAACAGCAAAATTTACTTATTTGTCTCATTAGTTAACTAGTAAAGTAAATTGAACAAGGCTCTTGTAAATGGTGGTGAGGTCATTATTGCTATTGGGTTGCAGTGCCAAAAGTGGGGTAGCAAAGTAGCAATGCTACTTGGCAGTTTTCAAATTTGTTGGCAGATTTTATCTGAAAATATCATTTTTACAAATAAAAATAATTTTTCCTCAAAGAAAGGCTGTCAGAACACAAGTTATGCTGCTTAAAGTTTCAGTAGCTTTTGGAAGTCAGTCGAATTTTGCTACTGGCAGGCAGCAGCTTTGGAACTTTTCTTTACCTGACTCCCCCTCCCTAACACTCAAGTATATAACTCAAATTATATATTTCCCATGAGCTTTTCTGGATATTTTTTTTTGTCACAGCTGGTTTAGTTTACAGGTACACGGTTTTAAACTAGAGTGATGCTAACAATCTAATGTAAATATGGCAATTTTCAAAAGATTTGTAAATTGTTATTTAATTTGGACATGATGAATCAATGCCTCTGGATTTTATACCTTCACAAAAATGGAATTATAATCAAATACTGAGTTTTTAATGGTACTTGCTAATTAATTGAAATACACTCAAGAAATACACTTAGGTTAGATCTCACAAAACTGGTTTCACTGCATACAAAGACAATGGATGGGCAATAGAATGCATTGGACTTACAAAATTTGGGATATATATTTGCACATTGCAGGGGGGGGGCATGCAAAAAGTGGGGTAGCATAGTAGCAATGCTACTTGGCAGTTTTCTTGGCCTAGTAAAATTTGTTGGCCGACTTTGTCTGAAAATAGTGCTTTGACTAATCCCCAAATTTTTGGGGATTTCTCCAAACATCTGTCTTCTTGAAAAAAATTGGTTCCCCAAAAATCCCCTTTAGTTCAGGGTTGCCACCGCTGGTGATTTATCACCAGTGACAATCCACCCCTAGTAACTATGACTTTCACTTAACTTGACATAGTTTTTTCACTACTTTCCAAAGTTTTTGTCTCAATGATTTATTACATATACAAATCAGAAATAGATCATTGAATTACTGACCTTTCTTCTTATGCTAGTAAAGGAATAATGTTTAGGTTCTAGGTGTTTAACTAAAAAAACACTGAAATGAAACATTAAATTTACCTTGTACTCTTTTTTTTTTTTTTTTTTTTTTTTTTTTTTTTTTTAGTTAGTTAGTTAGTTAGTTAACAAAATTTCCAGCTACCTTGCTATTCTTCCGTAATTTTTTTGTGACCATATACCTGGAAAGAATGGTTTTCTGATTTCAAACTGTCTAAATACTTTAACCCCCCCCCTTTTTGTGCAAGTATATAGCCCAAATTATATATATCCCATATATTCTGTTTCTGTATCCCATACAGGCGACAGCAAACCCAGGTTTTTCAGTAGCTTAAAGACTTGATCACTATTGGACTGCATGAGAAGCTGCTATGGTAAAAAGAATGGGACTGCTCAAGCAGCTGCTATGGTAAAAAGAATGCAGTACAGTAGACTGTTAGGACAGCAGCAACAAGGCAGTCTTTATCAGCTGCTTGTCTAAACAAGTTAGTCTGTATAGCGGTGTTTGGCTTTTTCCATGAGCTTCCAAGGATTGTTGACTTATGTTTTCTTTCATGTTAACCAGAAGGTCATGACGTGTACTGTTCTTTGGTTTGCTAACTTGGTTACTGAAATGCCGTCCCAATCTGGTCTTAGGAATGTCCCTAAGTCCCTAATTTTGGATGCTGCTGACTGTACGACCCCTGCCATAAACACTTAAACAATTAACAGAGGTAGAAGGAGGCACATACATTAGTTGGACATTGGAGTAGTTGGGGGAGATTGCACCAACTGACAAGTTTTTTCAGATGATGGCACCATTATGAATTATCAAATCTGCCTCTCCCTTTGCTATTCTGCATTTCAGCTCCTCAACTAGAGCTTTTTGTTTTATGCTATCTTCCTTAGGGCTATCACCATAGGAACTGATTGATCCTTTTGTTTCAAAGGATTCCTGTATTATTTGCCTTCTAAATTCAGTTGATTGTACAGAGAAGAGAAGGGGTGTGGCTACTTGATGGTTAATGGCTATTAGAAAGTCTTTTTACTTGGGCTGGGGGGGGAGGGTGCACCAAGGTCAACTCCATAATTGTACAGGAAAACTGCATCATCAGTCTGTTTGGGGATACCATATACAGCAATGCTAAGACGTCTTTCAAGACGCTGGCACTCTGAACGTACTACCTGAGAAACATCACTTTAGGTTAATTGGGCTACTGGAAGTTGGGACAACTTAAAAGACATTGTAGAAACCACTAGGTCCTGAATGGTTGAAACAGAGCAAACCAATGGTAGAGAATTTTCAATATGGGATACCCTGTTTGCAATATCACTAACCTGGGCAGAAATATCACTTTTAATGTCAGTTCTCAGTTGGGAAAGTATTTGGGTCAACTGACTAGTGGTGGAAAACTCCTTCTTGAGATTGTCCATGAAAGATTGCAAGGAATTGTCTATAACAGGTGCTAGCTTATTTATCATAGCTTGCTCACTAGAAGGGGAGGAGGAGGGATAACTTTGCAGGCTGGACATGACCAGGAACAGGTAATGGATTGCATCATCTTGCTTAATAATTTATATTTCCCAGGCAACAGGTCCAGATATTCACAGCAGATCCGCTTCTCACAAACATCACACTCTATGGCAGAGGACCCCTCATCCAATTCAGTAGAACAAGCAGCACATCTGTCATGGCCTTTAACTGGACCTATGTGTTTTCTTTTAGCCTTACTGGACGTAATATATTCAACTAAATCAGCAAATGAAACTAATCAAAATATATAAAAAACAACAAACCTTAGCCAATTGTCAACAAATTGGTTTAATTATGTACTCAATTTGGTAGGTATATATTTCTTTATATACACAATGATGATTATGATGGCAGAATCATATGCTGAAGAAAAAGCTGTCCATAGCACTCCCTATCCCTTGATTGCCTCATATTTATTAGATATATTCAGATATCTTTCAGCAGATCTTTCGACTCTAGGAGTTCAAATATAAGATGATAGATGTCGATTTCTATGCTCTGTGTGTAGGAATAGTTGGCTAGGCTCTTGGCTGATAGTGGGATTTTGTGGTGTTTGAAGTATTTTAACAGTTTAGAAAGCAAGGTATGTTGTGCAGACGTCAGCATATTACATTCAAATAGGCAATTGTCAATTGTTTCATTATTCATATTACAATGCCTGCAAAGAGGGGACAGGGGAATTGAACCACTTGAATTAGAAAGTTTATATGAGAATGCAAGGAAATTTAGTCCATTTGTTCCAGAACGAATTCTATGATAAATTTTAGAAAGATACTTATTGGGGAAGGGGGAAAGGATAGGATTAATCTTATTAAAATTAACATCTGATAGCCTCCATCGGTGAATATCTCTAATTGGGATTGGTCTCCCAATTTTGCTACTGGCAGGCAGCAGCTTTGAAACTTTTCTTTACCTGACTCCCCCTTCCTAAAACTCAAGTATATAACTCAAATTATATACTTCCCATGAGCTTTTCTGGATCTTTATTCTGTTACAGCTGGTTCAGTTTACACGTACATGGTTTTAAACAAGAGTGATGATAACAATCTAATGTAAATATGGCAATTTTCAAAAGATTTGTAAATTGTTATTTAATTTGGACATGATGAATCAATGCCTCTGGATTTTATACCTTCACAAAAATGGAATTATAATCAAATACTGAGTTTTTAATGGTACTTGCTAATTAATTGAAATACACTCAAGAAATACACTTAGGTTAGATCTCACAAAACTGGTTTCACTGCATACAAAGACAATGGATGGGCAATAGAATGCATTGGACTTACAAAATTTGGGATATATATTTGCACATTGCAGGGGGGCATGCAAAAAGTGGGGTAGCATAGTAGCAATGCTACTTGGCAGTTTTCTTGGCCTAGTAAAATTTGTTGGCCGACTTTGTCTGAAAATAGTGCTTTGACTAATCCCCAAATTTTTGGGGATTTCTCCAAACATCTGTCTTCTTGAAAAAAATTGGTTCCCCAAAAATCCCCTTTAGTTCAGGGTTGCCACCTCTGGTGATTTTTCACTAGTGACAATCCACCCTTAGTGACTATTACTTTCACTTAACTTGCCATAATTTTTTCACTACTTTCCAAAGTTTTTGTCTCAATTATTTATTATATATAAAACAAAACAGAAATAGATTATTGAATTACTGACCTTTCTTCTTATGCTAGTAAAGGCATAATGCTTAGGTTCTAGGTGTTTAACTAAAAAAACACTGAAATGAAACATTAAATTTACCTTGTACTCTTTTTTTTTTTTTTTTTTTTTTTTTTTTTTTTTAGTTAGTTAGTTAGTTAGTTAACAAAATTTCCAGCTACCTTGCTATTCTTCCGTAATTTTTTTGTGACCATATACCTGGAAAGAATGGTTTTCTGATTTCAAACTGTCTAAATACTTTAACCCCCCCCCCCCCCTTTTGTGCAAGTATATAGCCCAAATTATATATATCCCATATATTCTGTTTCTGTATCCCATACAGGCGACAGCAAACCCAGGTTTTTCAGTAGCTTAAAGACTTCATCACTATTGGGCTTCACGAGAAGCTGCTATGGTAAACAGAATGGGACTGCTCGAACAGCTGCTATGGTAAAAAGAATGCAGTACAATAGACTGCTAGGACAGCAGTAACAAGACAGTCTTTATCAGCTGCTTGACTATACAAGTTAGTCTGTATAGCGGTGTTTGGCTTTTTTCATGAGCTTCCAAGGATTGTTGACTTATGTTTTCTTTCATGTTAACCAGAAGGTCATGACGTGTACTGTTCTTTGGTTTGCTAACTTGGTTACTGAAATGCCGTCCCAATCTGGTCTTAGGAATGTCCCTAAGTCCCTAATTTTGGATGCTGCTGACTGTACGACCCCTGCCATAAACACTTAAACAATTAACAGGTAGAAGGAGGCACATACATTAGTTGGACATTGGAGTAGTTGGGGGAGATTGCACCAACTGACAAGTTTTTTCAGATGATGGCACCATTATGAATTATCAAATCTGCCTCTCCCTTTGCTATTCTGCATTTCAGCTCCTCAACTAGAGCTTTTTGTTTTATGCTATCTTCCTTAGGGCTATCACCATAGGAACTGATTGATCCTTTTGTTTCAAAGGATTCCTGTATTATTTGCCTTCTAAATTCAGTTGATTGTACAGAGAAGAGAAGGGGTGTGGCTACTTGATGGTTAATGGCTATTAGAAAGTCTTTTTACTTGGGCTGGGGGGGGGGAGGGTGCACCAATGTCAACTCCATAATTGTACAGGAAAACTGCATCATCAGTCTGTTTGGGGATACCATATACAGCAATGCTAAGACGTCTTTCAAGACGCTGGCACTCTGAACGTACTACCTGAGAAACATCACTTTAGGTTAATTGGGCTACTGGAAGTTGGGACAACTTAAAAGACATTGTAGAAACCACTAGGTCCTGAATGGTTGAAACAGAGCAAACCAATGGTAGAGAATTTTCAATATGGGATACCCTGTTTGCAATATCACTAACCTGGGCAGAAATATCACTTTTAATGTCAGTTCTCAGTTGGGAAAGTATTTGGGTCAACTGACTAGTGGTGGAAAACTCCTTCTTGAGATTGTCCATGAAAGATTGCAAGGAATTGTCTATAACAGGTGCTAGCTTATTTATCATAGCTTGCTCACTAGAAGGGGAGGAGGAGGGATAACTTTGCAGGCTGGACATGACCAGGAACAGGTAATGGATTGCATCATCTTGCTTAATAATTTATATTTCCCAGGCAACAGGTCCAGATATTCACAGCAGATCCGCTTCTCACAAACATCACACTCTATGGCAGAGGACCCCTCATCCAATTCAGTAGAACAAGCAGCACATCTGTCATGGCCTTTAACTGGACCTATGTGTTTTCTTTTAGCCTTACTGGACGTAATATATTCAACTAAATCAGCAAATGAAACTAATCAAAATATATAAAAAACAACAAACCTTAGCCAATTGTCAACAAATTGGTTTAATTATGTACTCAATTTGGTAGGTATATATTTCTTTATATACACAATGATGATTATGATGGCAGAATCATATGCTGAAGAAAAAGCTGTCCATAGCACTCCCTATCCCTTGATTGCCTCATATTTATTAGATATATTCAGATATCTTTCAGCAGATCTTTCGACTCTAGGAGTTCAAATATAAGATGATAGATGTCGATTTCTATGCTCTGTGTGTAGGTATAGTTGGCTAGGCTCTTGGCTGATAGTGGGATTTTGTGGTGTTTGAAGTATTTTAACAGTTTAGAAAGCAAGGTATGTTGTGCAGACGTCAGCATATTACATTCAAATAGGCAATGGTCAAATGTTTCATTATTCATATTACAATGCCTACAAAGAGGGGAAAGGGGAATTGAACCACTTGAATTAGAAAATTTATATGAGAATGCAAGGAAATTTAGTCCATTTGTTCCAGAACAAATTCTATGATATATTATAGAAAGATACTTATTGGGAAAGGATAGGATTAATCTTATTAAAATTAACATCTGATAGCCTCCATCGGTGAATATCTCTAATTGGGATTGGTCTCCCACTTGGCTGGTCAATATTTATAGCATTTTTTGCTATTTCATCAACCTGATGATTACCACTTATGCCAGAGTGGCTAGGAATGTACTGAAAGTAAGTTTTTATGCCACTTGAAGCAAGATTATCAATAATACTGAGACAATGATAAGTGTCAATGTCCAACTTATATTGAGGAGCTGAGGCCAGCAACTCAAGGCATGATAAAGAGTCGGAAGAGATGATAATATTCTTGGAATTTTCAATCAAAGATTGGTTTTGGTTAAGGTGTTCTAATGCCATGATTATGGAATTTAACTCAGCAAACATTATAGATAAATTATTAAATAATCTCTTGCCCATTGCAATTTTCAGGTGAGGAAGGAAAACACCACTTGCAACCTTCTCATTCATTTTTGACCCATCAACAAATATTTGCAAATTATTTTTATATGTAATTGTATTAAGTTCTGCAAGTTTTATATGGAAAAAACAATGGTGGTTAAATATTTATTACATTTTGAAAATTAAGTATATATTATGGGAAATGACCAGATACATGGAGGGGATTGTGGGAGAGTAGGTGCAATAGAATTTGCTGTTACAGGGAACTTCTTTTGAATATTGGCATACTCATCTGCAATACCTCTATACATGGCTGGATTTCTTAACCAATTATGTAATGTGTGTGAGCTATTTGATTCAATTTTTGTAAGATGTTTTATCAAGAGAAAGCTACGTCTCTCCCTTATTGTTGTTAATCCACTCTCCATAAGCAGAAACTTGGTGCTTGTGGTTTTCCTAAGACCAAATATGAGACGTATTATATCATTTTGTGTTGTTTCAATTTTTTGCATCTGGGTCTTTGCACATGCACCATATACAATGAGCCCATAGTCAATATGGGGTCTTATATGTGATTTATAAAACTGGAGTAAGGTTTTCTCCCTACAACCCCAGGGTGTGGAAAGAAGTCTTTTTAGTATATTTGCTTTTCTATAACATTTTTTCATTGTGTTTGAAATGTGGAGGTGAAAATTAAGTTGTTGGTCAAGCATGAGACCTAAGTGATTAATATTATTATCTTCTGGAATATTATCTTTGGAATATTATTATCTTTTGTTTTATTTAGAGTTAGTTTTGCATTAATATGATTTCGCTTCCGGTGAAATTGGATTATTTTTGACTTGGTGGGTGCAATGGGTAAATCTGAATGTTGAGAGAATTTTTCAAACTGGAAAAGTGACTTTTGCAGATTTGACTGTGCTATCTGAAAGGTGTTGCCAGATGACCATAGCACCAAATCATCAGCATATTGTAGATTCGTGAGGGGTAGGTTCATGTCCCAGAGATATAGGGCAAATAGGAGGCAACTGAGGACTGCTCCCTGAGGTAGGCCTTTGGATATTGTCTTTTGGGGTGAAGAGGCTGAACCAACACAAACAATGAAACTTCGCACTTCTATGAAGGATTTAATAAAGGATACTAGCTTAGGAGGTACACCAAGGTTTGCAAGTTTATTTAAAAGGATTTGGTGGTTCACATTGTCATATACTCCTTCAAAATCTAGGAAAGCTGCCACTAGGATATTATTTTTTGAGAAAGATTCATTTATTGCATTTGTTATCAAAATGAAAGCATCTGTTGAGGAGTGGTATTTCCTGTATCCAGTTTGAGTTTGTGTGATCATCTTATTTTTCTCAACAAACAAGAGGAGCCTGTGATAAATCATTTTCTCCATTATTTTCCCCATCACAGGTATAATCATTATGGGCCTATAAGACTCAGGGTTATCTTTTGGTTTATTTTTCTTTAGGATTGGTAGGAAGGACGAACACTTCCATATATTGGGGAACCTAGAAGATGCCCAAGCGTGATAATAACAATTTAGCAGTTCTTGTTTGTATGAAAGTGTGAGATTCTTTATCCATGTAGGGTGTATATTGTCATAGCTGCTTCTGGTTTTGGACCTAATATGATGTATTGCATTATTCAATTCCTGGATTGAAAATGGATTAGTTATGTACTCGGATCCTGGGCGTGGTTGGTAATTAGGGTTCATAGGAATTGTGGACAGTTTGCTTTGATTATTTGATGTTAGCTTATTAACAAAAAGAGTTGCAAATAGGTTAGCGTTTTCAATATCGTTGTCATAATGGGTATTATTATGTAAAAGCTCATACAGGAGTGGGTTGGGAGAAGTCTTTTTCACACATATGTGGCTTATGACTTTATGTATAATTGGCTCACGCATTTCTCTGGAGAGATTATTTGCAAAATTATTCTAGTATTTATATTTAGCATCTATTATAGTCCTTTTCAGATTAGATTCTGCTTGTAATTTTTTTAAATATGTAATAAGTGATGTTTTTTTTATGAATTCTGTCCTAGCTGCCTTTTTTATCCTCCATTTATTTAGGCACTCATTTGTCCACCATGCTTTCGGAATTTGTTTAGGGAATGTTTTCTTAGGTGTTGTCCTGGGGATAGCATGATTAGCTGTATTTATTAGTAAAGATGTCAACGCTTCAGCATGTGTATCAACTGTTGTGTTGGAAATGCATGAACTTTGGGTGAAACTTGTAATTTCATCATTTAGCTTATTTTGGAACATAGACCAATTTGCTTTAGTGTTGATATATTTGGAGGTATGAGATAAAGTTTCAGCAGGTTCATTTAGGGATCAAACTATAGCAAAGTGATCTGTACATAGACTATCAATTTTATTTATGTAAATTTTGTTCAAAAAATTTAAAGACACAATTTGTAGGTCAATTGTGGAGAATTTGCCATTTTTGGGGTTAAAATATGTATTCAGGTTTGGAGGGGTAGCAACAGCTAATTCATTATTATTTGAAGTCATATGCTCAATAAATTTACCAGCTTTATTTGCTGGTTTATTCCCCCACAAAAGGCTGTGGGCATTGAAATCACCACAAGTAATGATGTTTTTTAACATATTAGAATTATTTATATGATTAAAGAAATCCTTGGCATCTGTAGTTTGGCCATTAGGGTTATAAAAGCTTATTATGTAGGTTTTTAAATTATTCGGCCAAACACTTATACCAATTACATCAACATCATTTTCAAAATCTGGAAAATTGATGCCTCAGAATTTTATATTATTATTAACTAATAAAGCTACACCACCTCCTTTTCTCTCTGAAGATATATCCTTTCTCAGGATAGTATATCCCAGAGACTTAATTTGTTGATTTTGGGTTAACTGAGTTTCCTGGAGGCAAGCAATATTAATCGAATTATTATTCATAAATGATATTAGTTCATTTAGCTTGTTTTCTGTGAGTGATCTTACATTCCATTGGAGTATTGATAAATGTTGTGTTGTTGATTTATTCTTCATATGACTGTGTATCAATGTTCAGCTTTGTTAAAAGTAAAGCAAGATCTTTTTTTGCTTGAATGAGCATATCATCTGGGATGTAGATTTTTGCCAATTCTGCACTAATTTTTGTTTTCTGTAGTTGATGTATGTTCATGGCCTGAACTGCATTACAGTTTAGAATGAATAAGCATATATTTGGGGATTGCACTTTTGGTAGTGCATCCTGTTTGTTGGTTAAGGGATTGATTCCTGGTAGTGTTTCTGGTTTGTTTCTTCTTGGGAGGGAGGGCCAGGCTGGCCTCATCTCACCAGAAAACGATGCTTGCTGGCTTGGTGACTCTTCTGATAGGGATTTGAGCTCGGGGGCTTAGAAGATATTGTTGCATTTGGGGTGCTTGATGCATTTGGGGCTTTTGACTTGGGGGTTTTGGTTGGTTTCATTACAGGCTTTATTTGGTATTGTTGGGCAGCATTTGCTTCCATTGCAGCAAAAGGGTATGGGATGGCCTTCTCTGTTGATATTTGGAGCGTTAGAGCTCTTCTCTTGTATGCAGGGCATAATGATTTATTTGTAGATTCATGTGGACCTTTGCAATTGATGCATGTAGGCTGGGTGCTGTTGCAAGTTGTCAGCTCTTTAGGATGGAAAGATTTACAATTACTACACTCTTGGAGAATTTCATTGCATTTGTTTGTCGTGTGTCCCAGTTTGAAACACTTCTGACACTGAATAGGCTTAGGTTTGTATTCCTTGTGGGGTTTGATTTGCCCAAATAGGAATAATTTTTCTGGGATATCAATTTTATCCTTTAGTGTGAATAAGAAGGATCTACTAGTTTTTAGGCCAGTAGAGTTAGGTTTTCCAAGTTGGGTAACATCCTCGACTGGGATTGTGTTTCCAGCCCTATCTGATAGGCCTTCTTTTAACTCCTGAGTATATATCTCTAGGGGAACATTATAAACTACAATTTTTGTTGGTGATTGTTTTGGGTTCCAATTAGATGCAATAATTGGGATATTCAGAAGGGATTTAAGGTTAATTATTGTATCTGCTGATTTCTGATCTTCTACAGCTATTAGCAGAGATCCATCACGGTTAATGTTAAGAGATCCTCGAAAATCGAAATATATTTTCTTGTGATTATTATCGCTTCTAATCAGCAGTTGTACCAAACCTATCCTGCTCAAGTCATCCTCAGGGCTATACTGTGGTGTTTATCCTCCCCATAGTATAGTGCAGACGTTTTGGTATCATCTTTTTTCCCTTCTTGTTTTGTTTTATTTTTGTGTTTAAAGATTTTTCCAATCGGAAATTTTTAGACGTCCTCCAAAAAAAACGTCCCCCCAGATCCCAAATCAAATTCAATAGTGCAAGGATACCCATAATGGCTGGTCAAGCACATTATCTGAAAGTTCTATTGATAGATCTAATTCGGAGAATAGGGCAATGATAGCTGTAGATCCTAATGCAAACATAAATGATGATAATGGGCTTCAAGAGCCTTCTAGAAGCTCTAAAAAAAGGAAAAAAATCTCCCCAATTAAAGGCATTTTCCCTCTCCCTGCCCAGGATCCTCCCTCTAAAAACTTAGGAATTTACCTTAAAATTACTCCCACTACCCCCTTTGAAATAAAAATGATCACTGCAATAAGAGTTGCAATTTTTAAATTACTAAAATCAATGTTCTCCCTTAACATTAATTAGGATGGATCCCTTCTAATAGCTGTAGAGAATCAGAAATAAGTAGACAAAGTAATACACCTTAAATCCCTTCTGATTATTCCAATTATTGTATCTCACTAGAACCCATAACAATCACCCACAAAATTTGAAGTTTATAATGTTCTGTAGTTTCTAACCTATTTGCAACTCTTTTTGTTAATAAGCTAACATCAAATAATCAAAGCAAACTGTCCACAATTCCTATGAACCCTAGTTACCAACCACGCCCAGGATCCGAGTACATAACTAATCCATTTTCAATCCAGGAATTGAATAATGCAATACATCATATTAGGTCCAAAACCAGCAGCAGCTATGACAATATACACCCTACATGGATAAAGAATCTCACACCTTCATACAAACAAGAACTGCTAAATTGTTATAATCACGCTTGGGCATCTTCTAGGTTCCCCAATATATGAAAATGTTCGCCCCTCCTACCAATCCTAAAGAAAAATAAACCAAAAGATAACCCTGAGTCTTATAGGCCCATAATGATTACACCTGTGATGGGGAAAATAATGGAGAAAATGATTTATCACAGACTCCTCTGGTTTGTTGAGAAAAATAACATGATCCCACACACTCAAACTGGATTTAGGAAATACCACTCCTCAACAGATGCTTTCATTTTGCTAACAAATGCAATAAATGAATCTTTCTCTAATAATAATATCCTAGTGGCAGCTTTCCTAGATTTTGAAGGGGCATATGACAATGTGAACCACCAAATCCTTTTAAATAAACTTGCAAACATTGGAGTACCTCCTAAGCTAATATCCTTTATTAAATCCTTCATATAAGTGCGAAGTTTCATTGTTTGTGTTGGTTCAGCCTCTTCACCACAAAAGACAATATCCAAAGGCATACCTCAGGGAGCAGTCCTCAGTTGCCTCCTATTTGCCCTATATCTCTGGGACATGAACCTACCCCACACGAATCTACAATATGCTGATGATCTGGTGCTATGGTCATCTGGCAACACCTTTAAGATAGCAAATGTCAAATCTGCAAAAGTCACTTTTCCAGTTTGAAAAATTCTCTCAACATTCAGATTTACCCATTGCACCCACCAAGTCAAAAATAATCCAATTTCACCGGAAGCGAAACCATGTTAATGCAAAACTAACTCTAAATAAAACAACTATTCCAGAAGATAATAATATTAATTACCTAGGTCTCATGCTTGACCAAAAACTTAATTTTCACCTCCACATTTCAAACACAATAAAAAAATGCTATAGAAAAGCAAATATACTAAAAAGACGTCTTTCCACACCCTGGGGTTGTAAGGAGAAAACCTTACTCCAGTTTTATAAATCACATATAAGACCCCATATTGATTATGGGCTCATTGTATATGGTGCATGTGCAAAGACCCAGATGCAAAAAATTGAAACAACACAAAATGATATAATACGCCTCATATTTGGTCTTAGGAAACCCACAAGCACCAAGTTTCTGCTTATGGAGAGTGGATTAACAACAATAAGAGAGAGACGTAGCTTTCTCTTGATAAAACATCTTACAAAAATTGAATCAAATAGCTCACATACATTACATAATTGGTTAAGAAATCCAGCCATGTATAGAGGTATTGCAGATGAGTATACCAATATTCAAAAGAAGTTCCCTGTACCAGCAAAGTCTATTGCACCTACTTTCCCCCAATCCCCTCCTTGAACTTGGTCATTTCCCACAATAAATACTGAATTTTCAAAATGGAATAAAGATTTAACCCCCATTGCTTTTGTTCAGAAAAAATTTGCAGAACTTGATACAATTACCTACAAAAATCACTTCCAAATATTTGTTGATGGGTCAAAAATGAATGAGAAGGTTGCAAGTGGTGTTTTCCTTCCTCACCTGAACATTGTAATGGGCGAGACACTATTTAATAATTTATCTATAATGTCTGCTGAGTTAAATGCCATAATTATGGCATTAGAACACCTTAAGCAAAACCAATCTTTGATTGAAAATTCAAATAATATTATCATCTATTCCGACTCTTTATCAAGCCTTGAGTTGCTGGCCTCAGCCCCTCAATATAAGTTGGACATTGACACTTATCATTGTCTCAGTATTATTGATAATCTTGCTTCAAGTGGCATAAAAACTTACTTTCACTACATTCCTAGCCACTCTGGCATAAGTGGTAATCATCAGGTTGATGAAATAGCAAAAAATGCTATAAATATTGACCAGCCAAGTGGGAGACCAATCCCAATTAGAGATATTCACCGATGGAGGCTATCAGATGTTAATTTTAATAAGATTAATCCTATCCTTTCCCCCTTCCCCAATAAGTATCTTTCTAAAATTTATCATAGATTTCGTTCTGGAACAAATGGACTAAATTTCCTTGCATTCTCATATAAGTTTTCTAATTCAAGTGGTTCAATTCCCCTGTCCCCTCTTTGCAGGCATTGTAATATGAATAATGAAACAATTGGCCATTGCCTATTTGAATGTAATATGCTGACGTCTGCACAACATACCTTGCTTTCTAAACTGTTAAATACTTCAAACACCACAAAATCCCACTATCAGCCAAGAGCCTAGCCAACTATACCTGCACACAGAGCATAGAAATCGACATCTATCATCTTATATTTGAACTCCTAGAGTCGAAAGATCTGCTGAAAGATATCTGAATATATCTAACAAATATGAGGCAATCAAGCCAGTAGCTCTGTAGCCCACAGAGTGAAGCAAAAGGAAAAGGGCTAAATAGTTTTACTGAAAAGCCTGCCTGCTGTTAAATAGAAGAAGAAGAAGAAGAAGAGTTTAAAATAACTTAAGGAACTCTAGTTAATAGATGGCAGGACTGTATGGCAAATGAAGTACCCAATATGTGGGGAATAGATAGATATTTTGTTTTCCAGTCAATTTCTTTTGATAGATTAGACTTTCCTGAACACTTTGGTATATAGGACTTTATTATTTATGGACTGGGTCTTTTATTATTTCACAAAATTTGACAATTGGGATTTATTCACTGTAAATTAATTCATCAGAATCATCCATCAACACTTTGTTCAAAAAAGAAGTCTTGCACCAAATTAGCTACCAATTTGCTAAATAGGCCCAGTCTATTAAAGTAACTAGCTACTAAAAGGTCATGATTTACCCCAGCTAGTTTTAGGGCTAGTACTAGGTTTTGCTTTACATTCTAGTTAAAATTTTGTGGCTGACCATATCTAAAGGAAAAATGCAATAAAACAAAATCATTGCCATTAGGTTTTATATTTTATGATCTTTCCAAACACTGTGGTTTCTTTTCTGATAATACACCCTATCTTCCTTTCCTGGATGGTCCCAGATAGCCCTGGCCTAGGAAATATAAATAAATAAAAGAAAACACTAAGAAATAGTAGTAACCAGAGGCAAAGCTAAAGTTTTGATTTTGGAGGGGGACATGAAGAGTGTGCTAACACAATCGCCCAGTTTTCCAACAAATGCAGACACCTAAACTAAATTAAGATGTCAAAGCTCCAAGGTGTCAGCACTGCATGTTAATGCCTTGTAAATTTGGTGGGAGGGCCCCTCCCCCTCCTTAGCGGCTTACTTGTTAGTAACTCAGGCAAAGGTAGTTTCAGCTAGATTTAGACTTATTCAAATGGATTAGAGCTTAGCCTCTAATAAAAAGATCCTAATCTGAAAGGACCTTAACATAAGTTTGTTGAATGGATCACAGGAATCTATTGGTCTGCTGAAACTTTACACTAATTCACTCAAACAAATCAAATACCAAATTGAAGCAAAATGAACTTACTTCAATATTTCAGAGAAAGCAGTTGAACTCACATCGAGATATCACATATTCAAAAATGAAGCCCTCCTCAAATAAGTCCTAGCACTCAATTTGTAGATAATTTACTGACCTGGATTTATTGACTATTTGCATTGATGAAAGCTTACCTTCTTAAAGAAGGATGATTCTAATCTCTCTGAACATGTATTAATTGGAGGGGCCTCAGGAAGCCACTAGGAAATCTTCTCCTGAAATGTTGCATTTATTTGCTCTTACCAACAAAAATAATAGTTCTGTAGCAATTATAACATTTTTTTAATATCTCAGAGGAAGTAGTTGAGCTATATGAATTAACCTTTTAGGAACAACTAAATATCAATTCTTGAGTTGATCTACCCTTACTATGTAATAACCTGTTAAAACTCTGAATAATCTTATATACCCTGGCATAAAGAGTGGCTTTGGAGCAATTCTGCCTATGAAATCAAATACTTCCCTCTAGGAATTCCATCTTCAGGTTACATCTGCATTTTCAAGGCACTTCAAGTTCCAAATGGATAAACCTACAGACCAAATTTAGTTTATATATAAAATGCCATATTTTCATTCTATCTGGAGGCACAGTACCATTAAAAAGGGGGCTTTCTTGGTGATCTCAGGGCATAACCACTAAAGAACTGACAGAGAATACAAAGAAAACTTTATTTGCTAGGCCCCAAAAAACTAAACTTCCTGAGACTTGGTGTCTGAATCTGTCACTTGCAATTAAGTTTCTAGTGGTTCTGGCATCATTCTGTTGGGATTTCTTTTCCAAAATAGCAAGGCAGATATTTATGTGAATGAGATTTGTGGAACCCTGAGTATGAAGTTTTATTTTTACATTAGGAAGCTAAATGGAAGAGAAAGAGTATTTTGAAAGGAAATTAAGGACTAATTTTAGGGATTTCACTTACAATTTGGATTATTGATATTACCCTGTAGTAAGGAAAATATTGACATTGGGTTTATAGGAAGTGTTGTACATGAATTTTTTTTTTATAGATATTTTCCTAATGATGAGTTCAGTGACTGTCCTATGTCCTAATGGGCGAAGAGTTAATGTGAAAGTAGGACCGAATACAGTAGTTGCACAGGTAATATTATTTTCTTCTTATTATTATTATTATTATTAGCATAGCAACTTCAAAGATTCATACTAAATTGTTTCATACAATTGTTTTTACTAACAATTCTTTAATAAATATGTTATTATTGTGTTGATTTCAAGGTAGCATTTGAGTCTATTGAACAAAATCTCCTAGGAAATATCCTTTCAAATACTGACCCCATTTCAAAATGTATTCACCTACTCAGGCCCATGTATCTAGAGACTGAGAGTTGTGTGAAAGTAAGCAGTAGATGCAGCAGATTCTTTCCATTAATAATAGGAGTCAGGCAAGGTTGCTCAGTTGCTCCTGAGCTATTCAGTTTCATTATAGACCATGCTGTGGCATGCACAATCTGTAAGCAGAGCTTTTGAATGAAGTACAGGGACAGAGCTGACACATATTGTGACTTTGCTGATGACATAGCATTGGATTCCAACTCCAAGTCACAGCTACTCTAGGCTGTGAACATGTTTCAGGAGGAAGCTGCTAGGACTGGACTATCCTTTAACTGAAAGTCATGATATCGCAGCCAAAGTCTTATGCCAACAAATCAAAATACTCAATAACCATGAGACGAAATTGAAGTGGTCAACAATTTCACTAAAATTGGTTCTATTGTATGTTTGGATGGCTGCATCAACCACCAAGTTGTTGCCCGCTTTGCCAAGGTCTCTGCTGTCTTTGCTATGCTGAGCCATGTTTGGAAGAAGCTGATGATAAAGAAAGCTAGGATCTTTATAAATACAGATCTTTAGAGCTTCAGTCTCTTTGATCCTGCTGCATGGACCTGAGATTTGGCCTGCAACTACAGCTGTCCAGCACCACCTTGATACTCTTCAATCTAAGTGGCTCCAGAGAATTGAGGGAATCTAATTGACCCAATCAGTAGTGGCTTGAAACAACCAAGAGGAAGGCCCGTAGAATGACAGTCTTAGGACATTTCAAGACCAGACTGGAATTCCACTCTCGAAATTTGGTGGACCAGTGCTCAATATGCTGTTTTGCCAGGTGCAGTTCTGAATAGGTGGGTGATATGCTGCCAATCAAAGCTGTCTATTTACTTCATACGAGGTCTTCCCTTTGGTCGACGCCCTTTAACAGTCTCTTCATGTGAGCTCTTGGATAGTCGAATTTCTATTTTCTTGGCGTGCCCAAACCAGCATAGTTGCTGTCTTCTAACTTTTGTTTAGTATAAATAAGGGCTGTTCAAAGTCACAAGTAGTCACGGTTGCATGTTGTCACAGTCGCAAGTCTTCACAGTCACAAGGAGTCATAGTCGCAAGCGGTGACAGTTGTACTCGTAAGCAGCCTCAGTCAGAGTCACAAGTAGTTAAAGTCTCAAATAGTCTTAATTGCAGATGCAAGTTTTCGCAGCTGCAGCCACAATTAGTCGCAGTGACAAGCAGTTGCAAATCCAGTAACTGTCATAAGTAGTTGCAGTCCCAGTCACAAGTAGTCATAGTCTAAGTAACAAGTAGTTGCAAGTTGCCTTTGCCTCAGTCGCGAATAGTCGCAGTTGCAGAAATAGTTTTACAGTACTAAAAGTTCCAAATTAATACCTTTTGCTGCTCCTAAGATATTGCTGATGCACCATTTTAATAACCTGGATGCACATAGAATATTTTGATTTAGTGTAACATCCTCCTCAACATTCCCTGAAGTTTCATTTTATTACCCTTAGCCCTTTGCAACACACCCATGACCTAACATTCCCCCGCCTTTCCTGGTGGTAAATCCTGTGTGTAAAGAATTGTCAGATTGCATAGTTTATAACCCTTTTCCCTTGGGCTGTATGGGACATGACATCCCTAAAGGCTTAATTGTTAGATCTTTTGACTATTTTGAACAAAGTGACTATTTGAGAATTTTGATAAGTGTTGAAGGAGGAGAGGGATGGTGCATCTAGGAGGGCAAGGGGGTGCTTCGACCTCTAAGCACTTTTCAACATGCCCTGAAAGTTTCAACTTAATACCCTCATGCATTCCAGAGATATTGCTTGTGCGCCCTTTTGACAACCAGCATGCACTTAGTGTGCTTTGATTTAGTTCAACATCCCCCTCAACAGTCCCTGAAATTTCACCTTAACAAAGTTTCGATCAGTTTTGGGGATGGGACATCTAAGTAGGGTAATTGGGGCAGGGGCTTGGTGCCTTTCGATCATTTTTGAACATTCCCCTGAACATACCCTGAAAGTTTCAGCTATATACCCTCAGTCATCCCTGAGATGTTGCTGAAATTCCCTTTTGACAACGAGCATACACATAGTGTGTTTTGATTATGTTCAATGTCCCCCTCAATATTTCCTGAAAGTAGTCGTACGTTAAAGTAGTCCATTTCGCAAGCAGTTGCCGTCACAGTCGTAAGTAGTTGCCAATGAGGTCAAAAGTAGTCAATGTGGTAAGCAGTCACAATTGCAACTAGTCGCCGTCGCAAATTATCTTAGTCTGGGTTGCAGTAGTAGTCATAATTAGTTGCAGTCGCAAGTACTCGCAGTTGCAGTCACAATAGCAGTAGTAGTGGCCCTGAAAGTCTTAAGTTAAAACTCTTACTTGTTCCTAAGATTTTTTTTTTCTTGTATGCCTTTTTGATAACCTGGATGTACAAAGTGTCTTTTGATTTAGTTCAACAATCCCTGAAATTGCACTTTCATAATCTTAGTCTGTTCGGACACATCGAGGATGAAACATTTCCCCTTTCCCAATGATAAATCCTGCATGTAAAAAAGCAGTGAATCGCATGATATGCATTCTTTGCCCTGGGGCTGTGGGAGCCACAGCATCCCTGGAGGCATAATTATCAGATCTTTTGACTATTTTAACAAAAAAGCTTTTCAAAATGTCTATCAGTGTTAATAGGAGGTATCTAAAAAGGGTAAGGGATGCTGTTTGTCCTCTGATCACTCTTCGACATCCCCCTAAACATGCCCTGGAAGTTTTAACTTAATACCCTCAACCTTTCCTTAAATATTGCTGATACGCCCTTTTGACATCCAGCATGTACTTAGTACGTTTTGATTTTGTCCAACATCCTCCTCAAGATTTCTTGAAAGTAGTTGCAAGTAGAATCATTCACAACTTGTTGCAGTCGCAAGTAGTCACAGTCGCAACTAGGCTAGTCAAAGTTTCAGCCGCAGTAGTTGTAGTACTAGGAGTGGCCCAAAAAGTTTCAAGCTAATACCTTTGGGCCATTCCTAAGATATTTCAGATTCCTACACTGCTACTACTAATGCTATTATTACTACTACTAAGGCTAAGAGTATCAATATGAAACTTTCAGAGATTATTGAGGGGGTTGTTTAACTAAATAAAAACTCACTCTGCGCATGCAGGTTGTTAAAAAGAAGTATCGAAATATCTCAGGAACAGGTTAGAGTCTTAAGTTGAATCTTTCAGGGCACATTGAGGGGGATGTTGAGCTAAACCAAAGCACACTCTGTGCATGCAGGCTGTCGAAATGGCGTACTAGCACTACCTCGGGAACAGCTTAGAGTATTAAGTTGAAACTTTCAAGGGCATATTGAGGGGAATATTGAACTAACCAAATGGCACTATATGCAAACTACTGCTACTGCTACTACTGCTATTGCTACTGTTACTACTAATGCTAAGGTTAAAAGGGTGAAACTTTCAAAGAATATTAAGAGAGATATAAAACACAGTGTTTATGCAGAATGTATAAAGAACGTATCAGCAATATCTCAAGAACGGCTTAGGGTATTAAGTTGAAACTTTCAGGGCATGTTGAGAGGGGTGTTGAAGCAACCAAAAGACGCTATTTGCTTATTACTGTTACTACTGCTAGTATTACCACTACTACTAGTATTGTTGTTGCTACTACTACTGCTGCTATTATTGTTGTTATTGCTATTATTACTACTACTGCTGTTACTACTTTTACTTATATTATTACTACTAATACAACTTCTACTGCAATTTCTGCTGCTGCTACTACCAGGCTACTACAATTACTTATACTTTTACTACTACTACTATTACTACTACTACAACGACTCTGACTACTTGCAAATGTGACTGCAACAATTCGCAACTACTTGCAATTTTGACAACTTGTGACTGTGACGGTTTGTGACTCACTTGGACTACTTGTGTTGGTGACTGCAATTAGTTGCAACTGTGGATCTGACTACTTTCTTTGACTAAAATTACGTATGGTTGTGACTGCAACTACTTGTGATTGCGACTACTTGCGACTGTGACTGGGACTACTTATTTCTGCGATTACTTCTGACTGTGATTCCAATTACTTGCGATGTTGGCTACTTGTGACTATGACTAGCTGTGACTGTGACTAATCGCAAATATGATCGTGACAACTTGCGACTGAAATTACTTAGGACTGCAAATACTTTTGGCTCTGAATATTTGCGACCACGACTACTTGTGACTGTGACTGCGAACGCTTTTACTACTACTAAAACTGTGACTACGACTGCCACCGCTACTTCTGCTGCTATTACTGCTGGTACTGTTTCTACTTCAGCTACTATTGCTACTTCAACTATTGAACTAAGTCAAAAGACAATGCGTGCATCCAAGGATTTCAAAGTGCGTATCTGCGATATCTAAGGGACAGCTAAGTGTATTAATATGAAGCTTCCGTGGCATTTTGAGGGGGATGTTGAAGTAAATTAAAAGAAACTATCCAGGCTGTCAATAGGGAATAAAGAAACTATCCAGGCTGTCAATAAGGAGTATATGCTATATCTAAGAATGTCTGAGGTTATTAAGCTAAATCTTCTTAGGTATATTGAAGAGTATATTGAACTGAATTAAAATACATTATGTGCATCCAGATGGTCAAAAGAACGTATCTGTAGTATCTCAGGAACGCCTAAGGGTATAATTTACCTTAGGAACGCCTAAGGGTATAAGGGTATAATTTCTGTTCGTTTTAAGTTTTAATGTTGCTCCTTACTTTCAGTTGGTAAAACTTGTTTGTTTTTTTTATTTAATTTCTAATCGTTTTTTAAATAATCCCAGGACATCTGGCCCCACCTCCATGGAGAAATGTCCTCTAGACAATTCAATCCCGGTGAAAATTTACCCAGGACAATTACCCTTAACAACTTCAAGCCTAAAATTGAGATAGGAAAGAGAAAGCAAGACATATAATAAGAATTTTGTATAGGAATTTACGCAAATTCCCCCAGTGTATAATTTCTCCTGGCAAGTTCCTCCCTGGAAACTTCTCCCCCAATGGAAAATTTTCCCGTGGAAAAACCCCAGCAGCAAATTCATCCCCCTCCCACCCTAAAATGTATGCTTGCTTCCCAATAACAAATACTCTGCGCAAATGGTGGGCAAATTTTATAACTGAAAGGCCTTTCCCCTGGGTATGTGGGTTGGGGCGGGGGTCATGTTATATCCTAAGGCATAGTGATTGGACTTTTTAACTACGATGAACAAAATGGCTATCTCAAATTTTGGTCCGATGGTTTATGGGAAAAGGGGCGGGGAGGCACCTAGTTGCCCTCCAATCTTTTCGGTTACTTAAAAAGGGCACTAGAACTTTTAATTTCCATTCGAATGAGCCCTCTCACTATATTCTAGGATCACTGGGTCGATACGATCACCCCTGGGGAAAGAAAAAAAAAACTAAAACAAATAAACACGCATCCGTGATCTTTCTTCTGGCCAAAAATACGAAATTCCACATTTTTGCAGATAGGAGCTTGAAACCTCTACAGTAGTGTTTTCTGATATGCTGAATCTGATTCTATGACTTTTAGGGGGTGACTCCCCCTTTTTTCGAAAATCAGGCAAATTTTCTTAGCCTCGTAGCCGTTATTGGGTGAGTTAATGAAGTTAAGCCGAGTTAAACCGTTAATGAAACTTATATATTGAAAATCAGCATAATAAGCCGACTCGTTTGATATAACTTTTGGTACCAAAGTTCTGTTTTTTCAGCGTTTCGGTTACTATTGAGCCGGGTCGCTCCTTGCTTACAGTTCGTTACCACGAACTGTTTGAAAAACGTAAAAAGTTTTACAAACATTCCTTTTTTAGCCGTTAAAAAAATATGTCAATTAAAACGGAGAGAAATTGATTAAAAATAAAAAAAACCTAGTCTGCAAAGAGGTTTTACAAAGAAATTTAGGAGCGACATTAAATAGGAGCAAAAATAAAGTCATATAGTAATTCAAGTGTAAAGCGAAAAGAAACTTGGCTACAATAAATAATCAAACTAAACTTAAAACGAACAAAAAACTATCCCAAAGAGGTGTAGGGCTAACGCCTCCTGTGCCTTAAAAAAACCCGAACGTCATTTCCACTTTACTGAAAACAAAATAGGCTACATTTTAAACTAAAAAAAATATATCTACAAAATTAGTTTTACAAAGAAATATGAAGAGCGATATTAAACCCAGGACACGCAGAAATAAAGTCAAATAGTAATTCAAGCGGAAAACGAACAGAAATTACATTAAATAATCAAATAAAACGTAAAACGAACAGAAATTACCACAAACAGGCTTAGTGCTGCTAACTCCCTCTATGCCTGGTAAAACAGAAAGTCATTTCCTCTTTACTGTAAATAAAATTCATTTTAAATGCCTTTTCTTTTGTAATTTTAATAAATAAAAATTTCTGAGACTCTAAGGAATGAACATCAATAGGTTTAACTTCCAGTCTGCATTTTATTAGGTCCTTTTTGTAATCTTGGTAAATGTAATAATTTTCTTTTTTGTTGTTGCTGCTATGAAAAATAAAAACTCACTACTCGAATAAAGAATCGTTTTAAGTAAAGCGCAAGTGACAATCTTATCTTTAGAAGGCATAGCTCTACTCCTGCTTGTAGTAGTTTCTGCTAGTTTTAAAATTAGCTTGATTATTCATTGTAATTTTTTTTCGTTTCAGGTTCACTTATTTAGTGATAGTGATTTATTTTCGTTTTACACTTGAACTATTATTTGACTCTATATTCTCTCGTCTTAGGTTTGATGTAGCTCTTTACTTTTCTTTGAAAACTTCTTTTGTAATTTTTATTTTAATTAACTAAAGACATATTTGGAAATCCTCTTATTGAGCGAACATCTATCAGAAGAAAAGAAGCAACACTTCTGGGACACTGAGTTTTTTTCTTTTGAGATTATTGCAAAGAAGGGATATCCACTCACTGGCTACAATTTACAGTTCCTCCAATCTTTACCTTGCAAACATTGAAGTCAACTACGCTGCTGTATTTTTTTTCTTTTTAGATTATTGAACAAGCTTGTGCCAAATACAGTTATGAGCCGTGCCAGTTTGATCTTAAGTAAGTGCATTTGTTGTAAAGTATTTGAGCATAATTATGTTTTAATCATTCTAAATAATTTCATTCACAATGTGATTAGGGATCAACCAATGGATTTACTCTGCTTTTTGCTGGAGGCGTGGTTACTTGAGTGACAGATTAATAAAAGCAATAGAGGTGTTTTCAAAATGACGTATTCTTGGTGAGAACTTGATTTCATGGTGATACCGAGGGGTGTCAATTGGCAGGGGCGGACAATTACCCCTTTTAAATCGTATTGCTCTTTTTTAGATTTTAGAGGATACCTGTTTTTGATATTTTCGTTGGAAAAAAATCGAGAAAAACAAAATTGCTTCTCTCTAGAATTTTAAAATTACTCTTTTATCTTCATTAAAAATTGAAAAAAATCATTGCCCCCCCTTCTAAATTTTCGTGAATTGGTGCCTTTGGCAAGGGCTGTCTTAAGTCTAGCTCCTTTCTGATAATGAGTAAATTTAAAAAAAAGAACATAATTGAAAGTGTTCGATTTCAAGAAAAATAATCAATATTTTCTTTTTTTTTAATGTAAGTGTAGCCAAAATGGTCTAAAGACCCAAGGTATAAACCGTATCGACCCAGTATGCCCTCTAATCAGAAAGATTAAAATTTTTTACGTGAATCTGGTTTTTAACAAAATCCAAATTTATGAAATATGTACTTAATGTTTTTATTGTTTACACTTTAACATTACAATGTAAGCCTCCGATTCTTAATCAACAAGCTTAGAACTTTTTAAATACCGCATTTGGGAGAAATAAAAAGAAACGTTTGTTAAATATAAAAAATGTTCAAAAATTTTACATTCTAATTTTGGATTTCTCCATAGCAGTGTTAGCCTCGGATTTGCAATGAATAATCTCATACTACTAAACAACAGTTCTGATCGGAAGTAAACATCCTTTGCAAGATATGCTGTAAGTGTGCTATGATCTTAATGCTTTTTAATTATTATCGTTTGACCATTTAGGGCCTAACCCAAATAATCAGTGGTTGATCATTAGTCGAAAGGGGTAGCGTATTTCTAAATATTCAAATTTCAGATGAAGGAGAGGGTGTCTAGAAAGAAAACAGACCCAAGGGCCCAACTGTTGGTCGCCTAGTTACACACATAGAAAATCCTTACATGATTCTTATTTTTGCAAGGTGTGACAAAACTATCATTTTGAAATGTGCACATGAACCTTTTGTTTATTTTGGACCTCTATTTGTCAATAGTTGGTCGAATTTTGTAATCCGTGAGTTCAAAAGTCCTTGTAAGTCTTTTTTGTGGAAATAAAATATAATTTGCGGTATATACACGTTGTGGGTTTTGATTTAGGACAGTCATACGATCTTGAAAATGTTTAATTATTCATGATCGTGAGTAAAAATCAATACAACTTGTCTATATTTGTGAAGCGGTGGTTCTGCAGCATCAAGTTGCCTGAAGCCAATTCAGCTACGTATGCGTTTCATCCACATCAGTTTGTTCATTGCTTCACTGCTGAACCCTGGTACCAGAGAGTTCCAATTTCCTTAAATCCTTCCTTCCAAGGGCCTCTTCCCACCCCTTGATTCGGGGACGGACTCCTTTCCCTGGCTCCAGATGGACGGCAGAAAAGAAACATCTGTGGTAGTCTCTCATCCTTCATCGGCAAAACATGTCTTAGCCATTTTCTCTCATCATAGCCCAAGAAAGCGGGATAAAACCACATTTTTCGAAAACTTGTTGTTTAATATACGGTCAGTCAAACGGTACTCAAAGCTGTGTCTAGACAACTCTGCTGGAAAAGATCTAACACATCCTCCTCCGTCTTCCGAAGTGCCTTAGTTTCAGGACCGTACAGGTAAAAAATACATCATTTAACTCTGTTGTTCTCGTTTTGGTCGTATATGCAGCACATTTAGCCTTACATTTTCAATAAACAAGCACAGGATATCATTTTGATGAAGAAATGATGACTGAGATGGCAGGGGCCAAGGGTATGATTTTTGACCGTTCAAGCTTGCATATTGAAAATACTTGTTTGACTTTGATTTCAGTGACATTTAACCTGCATACCTTTCTATTAAAACGAATTTATAGAGCCTGTGTTATATGGGCTATGTTTATAATTTGGGCCCTTGTCCCTTTGAATACACTTTATATGTCGCCCTATGAGACACATTTTTAGGGGTCTTTAGATTATTCTAGTCAAAATGGCAATTGTGAAACTTTGATCTGGTCCCGTACGAGTCAGCTGAGGTACTTGGGTTCTTCTAGTCATTTTGCTTTTTAAAAGGGTATTGGACTTCTAGTTTGCAGTAGAATTTTTTAAGTATAGGCTATACGACTGAAAAAAACAAAAAAACAAAAAGAACACACACGCACATCGGAAATAAATCAATCTTAACTAAGTCAATACTAATTTGTTGGCGATGATTATGTGCTTTGTTAGTTATGTGCCACTGTTAAAATTTTTGGTTGAAGAAGGGAATTTAGAAAAAAAGGAAACACCGAAAAATATGAATAGAAATAAATTCGAATTGTTACCTTCTAGGGAAATAATAATGTTAAAGCTATGATTCAGCTCTGTTGAAGACTTGGGGTATCGGTAGGCCTACTTTGGAAGTGGTAAAATGAACTTCTTTCGTTTTGTTAGTAATCCTCAATTATACAAAATTTTGAATAAAGAGTGAGCGAGATATAGGGAATGAAAGTAATAAAGTATTTTTGACAAAAGGGTAATCAGTTGTGTTTGATCCAGTGTAATAAGAAAATACACGCAAAAGCTGGGTCAGTTTAGAGGACCATAGATTGTATTTATTTTGGTTCTAAAGTGTGTTATTTTTAAGAAAAAGTAACCTCTGTTAACTTCTAAATAAATATACCTCTTAAAGGCACATCAAGAGAGTCCTTAAGGCTGATTCAACTGTAAGATTTGAGCAAATACCAAATAATGCACAGTTGGAATTGGTTCCTGTTAAAAAGAAACGAAAAGAGACATCAGTGCAAGTGTTTATTCAGTTACCTTCAGGCGAACGATTGAGCTCCGAACATAACCCTGATGGTAATATTTCCTCCTTTTTCGCTTTAAGTCTTGACGTAAAGTTCAATATTGCTGATTATAATTACTTGAATAATATGTTTCTCATTAGTTGAGTTTTTCTTTTCTTTCCTCAATCATGATAGGAATCAAAGCTGCTGTCTATTTATTGTTGGAACGGTTTATTTTTTCATAAAGTACACGAATTCTGTACCATACATCGATTTGTCTTTCTCGTGCAAAAGGCTTGAAAATGCAGATTATTGGGATTTTTTAGGTTAGAAAAAAATCAGAGAGCGCAATAGCGCTGCCTAAGTAAAGAACGATGTGGGCATAATGTATTATTATTATTATTCTTTTTTTTGGTTTGTGTTAGACCAGGGCACTTCATCTAGAAGGAGTTGTCGTAGAAACTTTGAAAGTGGCTAATTTGATTGGAAATTGAAAGGTTTAGTGCCAGTTTTAATACTTGGAAGTGATTGGAGGTCAACCAGCCCCCCTCCCACCCCCCCCATCATTTCCCCCAAAACAACCAATAAAAATTTTTAGATAGCCAAAATTTTGAGATGAGTAATGTTAATGATCCCCATGTATTCTGAAGACCAGAACATAATTTGCACTTTGTTGAAAACAAAATACAGTTCAAATGTTTTCACTTTTTTTTTACTTTAATAAATAGAAAAAAAACTATTAAGACTTTAAGGAATAAATATCAGTATATGTATATTAAACTGACAATCCATGGTCTTTTTTTTTTTAATTGCAAATTATTTTCTGGTCTTGAGAATGCATGGGGATTGTCAGCCCTACTCTTGTTAATTTTTGTTCGTTTTCAGTTTAATTCGTTTTTTTTATTGTAATTTCTGTTCGTTTTGAGTTTTATTTATTTATTTATGGTAATTTGTGGTAGTTTTACGCTTGGAAGGCTGTGTTGACTTTATTTCTGTTGATTTTTGTCTTAACGGAGCTCTTCACTTTTCTTTGAAAAACTTGTTTTGTGGGAAATTTTTTTAAAATTAATATCACGAAAAGGTGGATTATTTAGACTTTTTTTTTAGAAAATTTATCAACTATCCTCCCGTAAAAAATCTCGGGTACTACTTGGAGTACTGTTCGGGGAAGAGGGTGGGGTTCTGGTCATTCTACTGTCATTCGTTTTCTTTTTTTTTTATGAAAGACTGCTCCTCGCAAATCAGCATACTGTATCTTTGTTAGAAAGGGACTAAAGGAAATTAGTATATGGAAAGGGTATCTCTATTAAAAAAAATGGCAATTAGTAGTAATAATATTTTCAATTTTTGTGTTTTACGTACAAATAGCCAAAGAAAGAAAAATACATAGAGTGTAAATTCTTTGTGAAGATAAAAAACAAAAAAAAATTTCCCTTTCTTCAAAACGAAATTCTAAGTCTCCTCGCCCCTGCCCCCTCCCTCCAAAAAAATTGTGAAAGTTTCATCTCCATCCCCCGGCTGTGATACAAAACAGTATTCTTCTCAAATTACGCATACAATTTGGCATCTTTTAATAAAAGCCGCTGATTGTATACAATCTCTTTAAACTGTATTCAATACTCGCTTGCCTTCAGGCGTCAGGCATAAAAAAGAAAACAAAAACGTATATTGGGTCCCCTGGTTATGGGGACACAACTGAATAATTGCAAAATCAATGGCTAGGAGGTACGATAGGGAAACTTGCTTAAGGTAAGATATTATGTTCAAAACTTGTGTTTTATGCGTAATATCTAAAATAAGGGGAGGTTTCATAAGTAGTTCAGATGGAAACACGATGACTGTCAAGTCACGAAAATGACGAAAAAAAGACGAAACACGAAAAAAGGAACTGCGGGAAAAGAAAAGTTCTAGCAAAGAAACTAGCCTAAGGCCGATGAAAAAGACAAAAAAGATAAAAATAATGCGAGAACTAATGGACGAAAGTCTTCGATACTGGCGTTAGAACTTTGTCTAAGTTTTTTATAGACGGTTTTCTAAAATTCCATTTTTCATTCCAGGTTTTGACTCTAGGAAAAAATTTCCAAGGCTTAAAACAACCACTCTATTATTTCCTCATTAAAACTTGGTATAATCGAATTTCAGCTTTGATCAACATAAGATCAACTACAAATCAATGTTTAGACTGCATAGATTTGAAATAATTTGTACGATAATAATATCGGATATATTTATTATTGATTTTCCTACTTCATTAACCGTTGTTATGCAGGCTTTATAATCCACTTAAACCTAAAGTTAATAATGTAACCTTAAGATAGTGTAGTTAAAATGAGCAGCTAGAAGTGTGACGTCAGGCAGATTTTAACGCCGAAAGATTAAAAAAAAAAATAGGGGAATCACAAAAGGAGTATATTTTATTTCAAGATAGATAATCACATTTTTTTAAGACAAAAAAAAAAAAATATGGCATAATCATATTAACGTATGTTGTTACGTCACGTCTAGATTTCAGAGTCCACACGAAATACATTTTTATGTCAGTTTGCAACAGTACCATGAATACTTGAGATTACTTTATAAATAATGTTGCTGAAGCAATCTAAAACATAATTTCAGAAAACAAAAATTGTTCTTAATCTTTTTTTGTATTGCCAATTTGCAATTCAAATTCTAAATCGCCTTTTTTTAAACATTAAGCGATTAAAATCGCTATTTTTGTAACACTCACGGAAACAGCCGTTAAATAATAAAAAAAAACGAGTAAAAGAATATTTTTTGGAGCTTCCAAGCCAAGGGATCTACATTCAATTTTAAAAAGATCCCCAAAAACCTATGCTCTTTGCTAATTTTCAATTATAATCGTTATTCTAGTAACTCTCTGGGATGTACTGGAAGTGCTGAAAGCTGACAATCCAGACAAAATGGATCTTTTTGAAGTTTCTGATGAAAAGGATCTATCCCTCATTTATGTTCAGACCGAAGTAAAGCAGTCAGAAATGAAAAAAACAACTTTGAGGAGCCTAGGACTGATAGCCGGACGAGGACTCATTAGGTAAGCCATTGTACTTTAGTGTTCAGAAGCCAATTGAGTAAGCCCATATTTTACATTTTAAAAAGTTTAGTGTCAAAGCACAGAGGTAACTCTTACTTTTTTTTTCTACTATTACTGCTTACAACTCACTGCAGCACCAAGCCGCCTGAGGCTAAGATAGCAGCATACGCTCCTCCTCCATCTCAATCATTTCAAAGCTTCCCTCCTTACACCCTCCCAAGAATTTCTTATTTTCTTTAAATCCATTTTAAGACCTCTTCCTATCCTATTTGGGGACGATTTGTTTTCGTTGGGCCCTCGATAAATGACCGAAAAGGCCGATCTTTGGCAATTTGTCATCCTTTATCCGCAAAACTTGTCTTAGCCATCTCAACCTTTCCCTCATTATAGCCCTAGAAATCGAAATAGAACCAGATTCTTTGTACTGTTTGCTGTCTGGAATACGGTCAGTCAGAAGGGTACCCAAAAGAATCCTTGGACGATTCCTGTGGATAACATGTAGCAACTTTTTAATATTTTTCCTGGCCTTTATCATCTCTTAATGTTCTTAATTATTCTTAACTGTTCCAGTAAATATTTCTTTTAATCTTGTTTTGATTGTTCACTCAGTTTGTTCACTCAGTTCACTTTATTTTTAAAATATCGAACATCTGTTATGGAAAGATTACTACTATTACTGCTAACAATTCACCGCAGCACCAAGCCGCCTGAGGCCAACACAGCTACGCACGCTCCTCCTCCATCCCAATCTATTCAACACCTCCCTTTTTACACCCTCCCATGAAATTCCCATTTCTTTTAAATCTTTCTTTATGACGTCCTCCCACCCCAGACATTTACAAGTTTCTTTTCAAATTTCCCATTTACAATTTTCCAGTCGAATATTAAGCATCTTTTTCTTATCAAACAACTTGTCTGACTCCATGATCAAATGTGAAGTATATATGAGAGATTAGATAAAAAAGCACGTTTTTTTCTACTGAAAGTAAGGAGCAACATTAAAACTTAAAACGAACAGAAATATTTCCGTATGTGAAGGGGTCTGGTCTCTCTTCTATACCCTCTCTTCATGCAAAGGTCTTTTAGTACTTTAAAAAAAGATTCTGGTTCTAATTAAACGGCCCTTGTGTTTCTGGAGTCGTTCTTAAAGAATTGGGACAAAAGGTCGAACTTTAGCACAGCCCTTAAATACGGAGTAATATCTGTTTGTTTTAAGTTTTTATGTTGCTCCTTACTTTCAGTAGAAAAAGCTTCTTTTTTTATATTTAATTTTTGATCATTTTTCAAATAATCCCAGGAAATCCAACTCCCCCTCCATCGAAAGTCCCCCCACGAAAAATTCCCCTATAGGAAGTTTTTCCCGCGTAAAATCCTTCCTCCTGTGAAATTGCCAGGACAATTCCATCCTCGCTCCGAATTTAAAAAAAAAAAAAAATTGGTCGATTGCTCTTGAAAAATACTCCTTAGCAGACTTTCATATGAAAAAGAAACTTTTTTTTTTTATTTATTCAGCATTTTTATATCTGATCCTATTTCAGTTCATGACCGAAAGCCCCCTGTGTGGAAAGTTTTTCCCCTCCCTCCCAATGCAAAATTTGTCTACCGCTGAAAATTTCCCTATGGATAATTTCTTCTGGTGATAATTCCCCAATGGAGAATTTCTCCTGGTGATAATTCCCCCATGGGGAATTTCTCCCGTGAGAAATCCCCACCCACATAAAAAAACCCAGAGAACTCCAACTCCGCTGAAAATTCCCCCTGAACAATACCATAGAGCATCTCCACTTGTAAAATGGGGTAACCAACCAGAAAGTAAGACAAATAAGATGAATTTCGTATAGAAATTCTGAAAAATTCCCCCCGTGTGAATTTCTCCTGGTTCGTTCCCTTCCATCCCGATGGGAAATTCTCCCCGTAGAAAATCCATCCCTAGAAACCCCCTCCCTTCCCCTGAAAAATGTTGGCATACTTTCAAATAACAAACATTATATGTAAACAATGGGCAAATTTCATAATTTGAGGCCCTTCCTCCGAGGGCTGTGATGGGTCATGTAATCCCTGAAGACATAGTCGTTGAACCTTTCAACTATATTGAACAAAATGACCATCTCGAAATTTTGGTCAGATGACTTTTCGGAGAAAAAGGCGTGGGAAGGGGGGTTAGTTGCCATCCAATATTTTTGGTGGTTTAAAAAGGGACTAGAACTTTTATTTTCCATTCAAATGAGCCCTCACCAATCTTATAGAACCATTGCCTCGTTACGAACATTGCTGGGAAGAACAGAAAACACACACACACGCGCATCAGTGATCTTTCTCTCGACAAAATCTACAAAATTCCGCATTTTTAAAGATGGGACCTTGAAAACTACAGTAAGGTTCTCTGATACGCTGAATCAGATGGTGCAATTTTCAATAAGATTCCTCGTCTTTGGGGGGACTACCCCCCCCCCCAATTTCCCTATTGTTTACACATAGTATATGTTATTGGGAAGTATGTATACATTTTCGTATGGGGGTGACGAATTTTATGCTGGAGGTTTTTCACTGGGGAATTTTCCATGGGGAGGAAAGTTTCCAGGGGATGAATGTTGTCAGGGAAAACTATGCATTGTGAGAATTTGCCAGAATTCCTAAACAAAACTCTTTTTACGTGTCTTGCCCCTTGTATCTCTGTTTTTGTTTCCCCCTTGTATCCCCTTGTTATGTTTTTCACCTTGTATCCCTGGCCATGGAGGCTTTCGAGGGGTTATAGGAGCATTGTATTTCAAATCTGTTAAACTTACTTGTTTACTTATTTGCTCTCTATTTTCCGTCTCAGTTTTACGCGTGGAGTTGTTAAGGGTAATTGCCCTGGGTAAATTTTAACCGGGATCGAATTGTCCGGAGATATTCCCGTGGGGAGGGGCTTTCTCCATGGAGGTGGGGCCAGATTTCCTGGTATTATTTAAAAAACGATCAGAGAATAAATGAA
This sequence comes from Artemia sp. Qi Xiang Cuo, assembly GCF_049724085.1. Taxonomy (NCBI): domain Eukaryota; kingdom Metazoa; phylum Arthropoda; class Branchiopoda; order Anostraca; family Artemiidae; genus Artemia; species Artemia sp. Qi Xiang Cuo. The sequence continues at coordinate 41,914,398 of NC_142805.1, forward strand.
AAGACAAGTTTTTCAACTGAAAGCAAGGAGCAACATTAAAACTTAAAACAAACAGAAATTATTACGTATATGAAGGGGAGTGCCCCCTCCTCAACACCTCGTTTTTCACGCTAAAGGTTGAATTTTGTCCCAATTATTTAAGAACGATTCCTGAAACACAAGAATCGTTTAATTAGAACAATAAGAAGCTTTTAAAAGTACTAAAAAACGGAAATTATTCTTTCTAGAGGTTCTCTCAGTAGAACTAGTGATTAGTATGTCTTGCTCCTAGGTTTTCTTCTTGATAATAATCTGTCCTTCAGGCGAGACTGTATCCTAGGTGGGGCCGCCCCCACCGACATTTTTGTCCCACACGTAAAAACGTATCAAAGATGCATATAAACACATTTTCATGCGTTTTTTTAAAGTTTTTCTTTGTAATCCCCCCCCCCCCGCCCTTCCGAACAAAAATCCTGGATACGACCTTGCCTTCAGGCATCAAATTAGTCTAATCAGTAGGGATATATCAAGAATTTTTGGAACTTTTATGGAAGTTCAAGTACATTTTTCCTGGGTCTATTGGAACACATAGCTCTGTTAACAAGCAGTTACTTAATTTACAGTCTTTTTATATTCTTTCATGTTTGTCTTTTGTTTTTCTTAGACAACACGGTAATGTTTTTCTGGCCCTAGGAACTAGTTTATCGCTTGTCTCCGATCATCCTACATATCATCTTCGTAATTCTGGCAGTATTTGAATTCCATCTATCTATCGGTCAGATTGGACTTCAATCCCATAACTGCCTCTCATGCTACATGGAATGCTCTGCCTGAATCAGCTAAAAAGTGTTATTTGTTTAGTGCCTTCAGAAAAATTGTAAAAAAAAATTGACCTTTAAATAATTTTATTATTATTTTTTTATTGCCTCCGTGCGGGGGATATCTCTTGGCCAAGTTGAAAATGTCTGATTGTATTGTTTATTGCGCATGACGCTTGGGTTTAGCTTGATTTTCGACGGATAATCAATGGTTAGCAGTTGTTCTTCATTTTTTTTATTTACTAAGTGTGCATGTGTTTTTTTCTTTTCATTTTTCGTTATTTTTCTTTTTTTTCCTTTCTTTGCATTCCGGGCATATATTATGATTCATTTACTTTTAATGTTTAAGTTTATAGTTGAATTAATTTTTGAACAATTTTTTTCTATCTTAAGAATAAATAAACAGCATCAACAAATAACGTGTTTATCTACACTGTTCTACTTAGATGTAACGTTACTTTTCGTTCTGTTTAAGAATGGTTCATAAGCCGAAAAATGCATCGTTGTCATGCTTTGGAGGAGGCATTTTACAGAAACCCAAAAAAGAAGTTCCGCAACTAGAAGCCAGGCAGCTAGATACCCCTTCAACTCCTACTTTAGTTGTCCCCGATCCAGTTGAAATCAAAGAAGATACCTTAGAAGCTGTGAAGCAAGAAGAGGAAAATCTAGGTGAAGCAGAACCAATGGATATAGAACTTGTTTCCAAAAAGGTAGGGCTGTTTTCGAAACCGAATTCGAGCTGTTTCGAAACTGAAACCAGTAGTTCACATTTTTTTTTTCTTTTTATAGAGTAAATGATTGACTCTAAACCTTGTATGTCAGCAAATAACTGAAAAAAGGAGAGAAAAAAGGAGAAGCATCAATATCCCAAACAACAAAAAATTTTGACAGTTTTTTTGGTAAAAAAAACAACTGTCAATTTAGCTAACTTTGTATTAAAACCTAAATGATCACTTTCTTTAAGCCCAAAAGACCACGGAAAAAAGCTTTTGTGTTTTTTTACCATATGATTAGTGCATAAGAATTAATACAATTTTCTCCGATGTTTGTAAATTTAATTGATTCGGCATCTGATCCACTAACGTAAATTTTCTACCATATAATATTTATATAAAAGGAAAACTTTATAGTTGTTGAAGTAAATTTATACTTTAAAATCTACTTATGCTAGTTTATACAAGTAGATACTATACTTTAGTATCTACTATACTACGAGAAAAGTACAAACTAAAACCGTTTAGTCTGCTACACGCAGGGTTATCATATGCAAAAATACAATGGAATCCATTGGTGGTTTATCTCGAAATCACCAAAACTAAAGAAATTACTTATTAAAGAAAGACACAAACACACTAAAGTTGTTCCGCCAATTGACTTCTATTGTCATTGTCATCAGGTGGTTTTGAGTCATTAGAGGCCTGTTGGATCATTTGAACTGTCAAATGGACTGGAGACCTTACATCCTTTTAATTGGCGAATAATTTATCATTTTAGATGACCAAATTGTAGATTGGTGACCTCTAGTGAGTAGAATACGCTAATACACTATCCAGAAAGAGAAATCTTCTATAGCAGACCGCCAATTTGATTTTCATTGCCATGGTGAAATAATACTAGATACTAGTTGTTTTAAATGACTTTTTCGTTATTATTTAATTTGCTAAAAGTAGATTCCTTTAAAGGGGGAGTTGCGTCAATTCATAAAAATGTAAGGAGGGCAAAGTTTGTTTTTTTAAAACGCAGGGGATGATGTAATTTTTTTTTCAATTTTTTCGATGAAAATACAACAAAGGTTATTTGACATTGACTAGGATTTATGACATTATTGAGAGTTTGCCATAACTTCTTGTTCGATCTGGATAATGATTTACAAAAACAAAGAAAAGGCACCACTAGAGCAAAACGGAAAAAATAACCAGTGATGAAAAAAAAAAATCTTTGAATAAAACCTCTTTCAGAGGCAACGCTATAGCGTTGCCTATAGTAAGGGCCATACGGCTCCAATGTTTTATTATTTATTATTATTATTATTTTTATTATTATTTTTTTTTCCAGCGGCACTTCCTCTGGAAGGGGTCGTCGTAGAAACTTCAAAAGGGGCTCATTCGATTGGAAATCGAGAGTTCTATTGTCCTTTTTAATAGTCGAAAGTGATTGGAGGGCATCTAGCCCCCCCCCCCCCCCCCACGCCCATCATTCCCCCAAACACATCCAATCAAAATTTTGAGATAGTCATTTTGTTCAGCATAGTTGATTTTCAAATAGCAAATATGTTTTTGAGGAGAACACTCTCCCACAACCCTAAGGGCAAGGGTTTTAATTTATGCCCTGGGGGCATATATGGTTTTTATAGAAGGCGTTGTCGTAGAAACTTCAAAAAGGACTCATTCGATTGGAAATTCAAAGGGCTAGTGCCCTTTTTAATAGTCGAAAATGATTGGAGGGCAACTAGCCCCCCCCCCCCCATGCCCATTATTCGCCGAAACACATGCAATCAAATTTTGAGATAGCCATTTTGTTCAGCGTAGTTGATTTCCAGATAGAAAATATGATTTTGAGGAGGACACTCCCCCACAACCCTCATGGCAAGGGTTTTAAGTTATGCCCTGGGGGCATATAAGCTATTTATAGAAGGTGTTGTCGTAGAAACTTTAAAAAAGACTCATTCGATTGAAAATTCAAAGGGCTAGTGCGCTTTTTAATAGTCGAAAATGATTGGAGGGCAACTACCCCCCCCCACGCCCCTCATTCCCCCACACACATCCCAAAAAAATTTTGAGATAGCCATTTTGTTCAGCGTAGTTGATTTCCAGATAGAAAATATGCTTTTGAGGAGGACACTCCCCCACCACCCTCAGGGCGAGGGTTGTAAGTTATGCCCTGGGGGCATATAAGGTTTTGTATAGACAACGTTGTCGTAGAAACTTCAGAAAGGGCTCATTGATTGGAAATTTAAATGGCTAGTTGTCGTTTTCATAGTTGAAATTGTTTCTAAGGCATCTCACGCCCCTTCCACGCCCACCATTTCCCCAAACACATCCAATCAAAATTTTGATATACCCATTTTGTTCAACGTAGTTGAAAGTTCTGGAAATTATATATTTGAGCAGGACGCTCCCCCCCACACTGTCTTCAGGGGCAAGGGTTACAAGTTATGCCCTGAGGGCATATATGGTTCTTATGGAAGGAATGCTCGTATAAAATTCAGAGAGGGCTCATTTGATCGGAAAGTGAAAGTTATAGTTCACTTTTTAGGCGTCAAAAGATATTGTAGGGTAACCAGGTCCCCCCCCAACCCTTTTTTCCCAAATGCATCCAATAAAAATTTTAAGATGGCTATTTTGTTCAAAATAGTTCAAAGATCATATAACAAAAAATTCCGGTGTCGACACAACCCCCCTGGGCCCGGGGGCAGACGGTGTAAGTTATGCCCTAGGGGCATATATTGGTCTTCTGTAAGGGATGCTCGTATAAACTGCAAAGAGGGCTGATTTGATTAGTTATTGAAAGTTCTAGTTTACTTTTTAAGAGTAAAAAGAGATTAGAGGGCACGTAGCCCCCCTCGCCACGCCCCTTTTTCCTCAAACCCAAACGATAAGAACTTTGAGATAGATTTTTTTTTAATAGTTCAAAGACCATATAACGAAAACTCAGGGGCCAACACAGCCCCCCAGGGCCCGAGGGCAGGTGTTGTAAGTTATGCCCTGGGGAAAGATATGTTTCTGAATGAAGGGAGGCTCTGATAACTTCAGAGGGCTCATTTGATTGGAAATTGAAAGTTCTAGTTCTGTTTTTTAGATTAAAAAAGAATTGCAGGGCAACTAGCCCCCCCTCCCCACGTCCCTTTTTCCCTATAGGCATCCAATAAAAAGTTTGAGATACTCATTATGCTACAAATTGCTCGAAAGTCAGATAACAAAACTAAAGTGTCATCAAAAACCCCCAGGGCCCTAGGGCAGGCGTTGCATATTATGCCCTGGGGTATATATGGTTCGTATAAAAGGGATGCTCGTATGAACTTCAGAGAGGGCTTTTTGACTGGATATTGAAAGTTCGAGCTCACTTTTTAATAGTCAAAAGAGATCCGAGGGCAGCTAGCCCCCCTCACCCCTTCTTTTTCAAAACCCGTCTGATAAAAATTTTGAGATAGACATTTTGTTAGAAATAGTTCAAAGGTCGGATAAGAAAAAATCCGGTGTCAATAGAACCCACCAGGGCATTCTATTAAGGGCAATCCTATTAAGTTCAATTCCAAACAGTCGTGATCCCTTTGTGTCAGCAAGTGAAATGGTCTAAACCCCCTTATTGGAGCTATTTTTTCAATTCATTCATTGTTGTTAATCGCTTTCCACAAGTTATGCAAGCTGTCTATTGTTCATATATAAGGTTTTTATCAGAGGTAATCGTATAGACTTTGAAAAAAGCCTCATTCTATTTAAATTGAAAGCTCTAGATCAGTTTTTTAAAGTCAAGAATAATCGGACAGTAAGCAACCCCCCCCCCTACCATAAAAACTTTAAAATTTTTGCAATCAAAAACTAACAAAAATTAATTTAAAAAAAAAAACTTTCCGAAAAATAAGTTTTTCAAAGAAACGTAAAGGCCATTTTGAACTTAAGCTCAGGAGATACGAATACCTGTTAAAATTCAAACTCAAAACGACCAGAAATTACTATTAAAGAATAAATGAAACCCAAAACGAACAGAAAATTAAATAAACAATCATAGCAAATAACATACAACAATTAATAGTATAAATGATTAAATAGATTTGAAAGAGAGTAATGCTTAGATTGAATATGAAAATCAAGCTTATAACGAAAAAAAATATTTTACTATTGAAGTATAAATGAAACTTAAAACGAACAGAAATTAAATAAATAATCAATGCGAACAAACATACAATATATATTAATGTAAATGAATAAATAAATCTTAAAACGAGTGAAACTTAAATTTAATATGCAAATCAAGTTTGAATCGAATAAAAATAACTACCTACAAGAGTTTGGGTATCGCCTCACTGCAGAAGCCTAAAACATACTGCGTCATTGGCGCTTTACTGAAAACGAATTATATTACAAATGTTTTCTTTAGTACTTAATATTGAAAATAAATATTAAAATTACAGTAAAATTTTGAACTGATGAGCTTTCAGCAATTAATGTCATGATACATCTTTAATTTATTAGTTTTTTCCAAGATTGGTCAAGACAAATATAGTTTCGCTACAAACAAAATTGGATACTGCCCCCTTCTTTAACTGTAAAAACCTAAAGCCTTCTGCGTCATTGGCACTTCACTGAAAACTAATTACTCGTATATTACAAATTTATTCTTTTGCAGTTCTTACAGCATTGAAAATGAAAATAAAAATTACAGTGAATAAAAATCTTGAACTGATGAATCTTTCAACAATTAATATCATTATATATCTAATATTCAATTTGATTTTGTTTATACTTTCCAAGACTGTTCAAGACTCATATAGTTTTCAGTAAGGCGCAAATGACGCAGTTGGTTTTAGGCTTCTGCAGTGAGGCGATACCCAACTTTTGTTTGTAGTTATTTTTCAAACTTGATTTGCATATTCAATTTAAGTTTCACTCGTTTTAAGATTTATTTATTCATTTACATTAATATATATTGTATGTTTGTTCGCATTGATTGTTTATTTAATTTCTGTTGGTTTTAAGTTTCATTTATTGTTTAATAGCAAAATATTTTTTTTTCGTTTTAAGCTTGATTTTCGTATTCAATCTAAGTATTACTCGCTTTAAGATCTATTTATTCATTTATATTATTACTTGTTGTATGTTTCTTGCTATGATTGTTTATTTAATTTCTGTTCGTTTTTGGTTTCATTTATTATTTAATAGTAATTTCTGGTCGTTTTGATTTTGAATTTTAACAGGTATTTGTATCTCCTGAGCTTAAGTTTAAGATGGCCTTTACTTTTCTTTGAAAAACTTATTTTTCGGAAAGTTTTTTTTTTTTATTTATACCGTGTAAAAACCTACATGATATATTGGCGCTTATATCATTGGCACTTCGTCGATGTGACAAAGTTAAAAATGAAATTTTATCCATTATTGGTAATGGGTAATATTTTTTCATTACTCTTTTTTTTAATGATCAATTCAGGTGTTTTAGTTTCAATTTTTATTCAGTGGTTTTCTTCCTCTTGCTTTTCATCATACTTAAATTTGTCTTTTATTTTGTCTGTATTACTTTTTAATTTCATTGAATCTTCAGATTGAGTCTGAAGAGTCAGGTGAAGAGAAACTAGAAGAAGAGGATGCAGCACCCTTACGAATTGTCATTCAGTTAAGTGGGACGGTATTACCAGAACCAGCGCCACCAAACTTGGAAAATATTCCCATTGAAGAAGAAGGACAAGTCTATCCTGTAAGAATTTATTAAGGTTTAAACAACAAAACCACACTGTAGAATTCTAAAATTCATACTTAAATCGAACTTGATTTTTTAACTCCGGTTAATATTATCTATGTCAGAATGTGTCAAGTTCTAAAGCTCCATAAATTTTTGTGTTCAACCTGGATTGGTAATTCTAGAATTCCTTAATTCAATAAGAATTCGAAGAATAGAAATTCTACAGAATAAAAACATATTCCATATATTTACTGGTAATTACCTCCACCAAATTTTAATCCCGTGAAAAATTATTAAAGACATAGAATTATTTAAGACATAGAACCACACTTAGTAAATTTCTTAAAGTGATACCGGAGTTTAACTGAAATTTTAATTCTTAAAAGATTATAACTCCTCATAGTCATATCCAGGATTTATTATTGTTTTTTTTTGGTGGTGGGGGGTGGGGGGTTACAAAAAAAAATTAAAAAAACGCAACAAAAATTCGTTTATATTCATTTTTGTTACGTTTTTACGAGTCGGACAAACATTTCGGTGAGGGGGGGGGGAGGTCAAACCCCATGCCCCCATCGCTGGATACGGTCTTATAACTCCTTTAGAAAGTTTTTTTTCTTTTGCCAGTTATATTGTGTTGGAAAAATGCGCTGGCTGTAGTAATTGAGTTTTTTTTACACTTTTTGCATTTGGTCTGTAATTGGGTATGATGTTGCTGTTTCTGCTGAGGTTCCAGTGCCTCGATCAGGTCGACTCAAGTGCTTGCAAAATCGATGTATAAAAGCTTAAACTTCTGACGATAATCCAGCAAAAGTACGTCAGTTCATGTCAAACCGTTTAACTTTGTCGGTATTCCAAAATTATATAATAAAAAAAATCTTTTTTCTGTTTAGCTGTTTTTTTTTTTTTTTTTTTTTTTTGTATTATATAGTCTTTTTATCAGTAAAAATATTTAACTGAACTACCGTCGTTCTCGGGTTTCAGTATCAGGTAATGGATGAGACTGAACCTACTCCCCCCCCCCCCCTCAAACCCCCATATTGATAGTCTTATTTTCGCTTTACTAAAAATCAAATAGATGGCTCCAAGTTTTCCCAATTGATATTTCGAGAAATTTTAACTAGCTATCGCTTTTCAATACATTTTTTTGTGTGGAATGGTTGCAGAACTAAGGACGCTCTGATAAAATAAGCTTGTTCTTTTTAAATACTAAAGAAAAGTTGCTGAGGTACATGTTCCCTGTGAAACAAGCAATTTTGTGATAAAACCCCAAATGTAACTTGCCTTAAAATGATAAGATACCTATTTAAATGGATTCACTCTGATCTATCCATTCACAAAGCCAGACATATGATAGTACTTATACTTTTTCTTAGAAAAGAATCTAAAATTGATTGCAAAATACGAAAAAAGTTGTTTTGTCAACGATTTTCAACCAATTTTCAATGCATTTCCAATCTAAAAAATCCTGGATCCCAAATTTTAAAAATATAATTCGGTAGATGGATGTAACTGAATCTCAGCTATGGAGTGATAGCATGTTTTTTGCCTTTCATTGATATATTTAAACTTTTTTTTTCTCGAAACTGGCTAAGGATTCCAAAATTTGATATAAGATTAAAGGTGAAATTATTTTCTTTCCTCTCATTCTATCTATCCATCTCTCACTCTCTTTCTTTATCTATCTATCCCTCTCTCTTTTTCTCTATCTCCCTCTCTTTTTCTCTCTCCCTGTTTTTCTCTCTCTCACTCTCTCTGTATCTTTCCCTCTCTCTCTCTCTTACTCACTCTCTCTCTCTCTCTCTCGCTCACTCTCCATATTGCAACGAAAATTTCATTATCCAACCTTTGCTCCTAATCTATTCCACAAAAAAGACTTTTCAGTTACGTTTACCTCGTCGGGCATTGTTTCAGAATTCCGAGTTCATTTGTATTATTTGCTAATCGTGGTTGCAGCACTGCAGCTTTTACATTTCTTATTTTTTTAGCTTGGTGAAAGAGATGCTTTGCTGTTTGATAAGAATGAAGTGAAATCTCCTGGAAAATTAGAAGTTGATGATGATTTTTTTGAGCACACTTTAGAAGATATAAAGCTGCTACATAAAGACCTTGTCAGGAAAAGGTGACTGTTTTCAACGTTTATAGTCTGAATTAACGAAGTTCCATAGCCTTTTTTTTCCATAGCCATAGCCTTTTTGGAATCAAGTTCCATAGCCTTTTTGTTCCATGGGCATAGCCTTTTTGGAACGTAACTTATTCTAGAACTTCTTGTTGGTCAGGAGTGTGCATAGTCAACAATATCAGGGAGTTTTCCCTGGTTAGTTAGTATAAACGTCTGTAAAAGAAAAAGTGATAAATGTGAAAAGTGATAAATTATAAATGTGATACGGCTCTCGGGCTTGCAAATGGAAGCAAAAACATGAGATATTTTATTCCAATCCATGCGCCTTGAAAATTGCTGTGGCGCAGTTGAATTGTCCAGAAGTCAATTCGACTATGTAAAAAAAAATGGGCAGTAGAGAAAATCTATATATAGGTGTATTTCATTAACAGTCCTTGTTCATTTATTTCTAAAAAAAAAGTAGAAAGCTTAACTTTTGAAGCTTAAAATAAATTTATAAAGACAGAGTAAGAAATTTGAGAAAAAAAAGGAAAGAAAAAAAACTCAGAACAGATTTACTGCCCGACATGCATCATCAATAAAAAAAAAACATGAATTGAAATAATAGTCAAGACTATAGGAAAGAACAAAAAAAAACATTTTCTTAGAATGAATACATTTGTTATTTTCAATTTGTGCTTACTATTATAAAAAAGCTACCTCTTTATCACTATTTTTTCCTTTACTTCCATTTCACTCAAAAGTGTTGACATTTAATGCCTAAAAAAGCCTTTAAGATATCAGCTGTTATTTTTAATCAATCTGTCTATTTTGTTGAAACGAATTTTAAATTCGCGAAGTATTATTTGATGAGGCAGTTATTTTTATACACTCGAAAGGAATGTATTCTAAAGGAAGAAGATATTTGACTGAGATTTGTTACATATTAAACTAATGAGACTAAACTGATTGTTTCAAATACGCTTATATATAAAAACACCTTAGAAGTTCGAGCAGACACAGTTTATCAATGTTAAAATTAAAAAGGATAGACTATTCCAAACATATTTTCTTTTCAAACAGTTCGTGGTAACGAACTGTAAGTAAGGAGCGACCCGGCTCAATAGTAACCAAAACTCTAAAAAACGGAATTTTGATACCAATAGATATATCAAAAGAATCAGATTTTTTTGCTGGTTTCAAATATATAAATTTTATTATGTGTAGTCTTACCCATCAAAGGTTAAGCGCCGGAGAAAATTTACGTTATTTAAAAAAAAACGGGCAAACACCCCCTAAAAGTCATAGAACTTTAACGAAAATCACATTGTCAGATTCAGCTTATCAGAGAACCCTACTATAGAAGTTCAAGCTCCTATCTGCGAAAATGTGGAATTTTGCATTTTTTGCCAGAAGAAAGATCACGGATGTGTTTTTTTTTTATTTATTTATTTATTTATTTTTTTTTTTTTTTTTTTTTTTATGGGTGATCGTATCGACCCAGTGGTCAAAGAATATCGTGAGAGGGCTCATTCGGACGGAAATTAAAAGTTCGAGTGCCCTTTTTAAGTGACCAAAAATTGGAGGGCAGCTATGCCCCCTCCCACGCTCATTTTTTTTCCAAAGTCACTTGATAAAAATTTTGAGATAGCCATTCAGCATAGTCGAAAAATCTAAAATCTATGTCTCTAAGGATCACTTAATCCTCCACAGTCCCCAGGGGAAGGGCTGCAAGTTTCGAACTTTGCCCATTGTTTACGTATAGTATAGATTGTTGCGAAATATAAAGACATTTTCAGGGGGGATTTTTTCGGGGGGGGGGGGACATGAGGTAGCCATTTTTATCACCATGGTCGGAAAATACAATAACTATGTCTTTGAGGATGACTTAATACCCCACAATCCCAGGGGGGAGGTCTGCAAGTTATGAACTTTGCCCATTGTTTACATATAGTATTGCTTATCAGGAAGCATACAGAATTTTTCAAGTGGGATTTTTTCTGGTATTTGGAGGGGGGGTTTGGGTTACGTGGGAAGATATTGCCATGGAAAAATTTTTAATGGAGGAAGCGATGTCGCTATGAAGGGGGCGCCGGATTTCCTAGCATTATTTAAAAAAACGATCAGAAATTAAATAATACAAAAAACAATTTTTTCAACTGAAAGTGAGGAGCAACATCAAAATTTAAAACGAAAAGAATTTATTATGTATATGATTGGGTTCGCCCCCTAGTCATTACCTCGCTCTTTACACCAAAGTTTTTTTTGTACTTTCATCACAGCTATTTATTCTAATTAACAACCATGGTGATTAAGAGGTTATTCTAAAAAAATTAGAACAAAATTTGGACTTTAGCGTAAAGAGTGAGGTATTGAATAGGGGGCGAACCCCCTAATATACGTAATAAAAATATACGAATATAGAAGTTCGTTACGTAAATTAATATGTAAGTTACGCCAGAACAAAATTTCGAGAAAGCCATTGAGCCAAAAAAAGTTAAATTATTATGCAAATTTCGTTTTAATTATTCATACACGGTGAGCCAAAATCAAAGCTGCATTAATTCAAAAACATTCAGAAATTAAATAAAAAAAAACAAGGTTTTTTAGCTGAAAGTAAGGAGCGACATTAAAACTTAAAACGAACAGAAATTATTGCGTATATGAAAGGGGCTGTCCCCTCCTCAACGCCTCGCTCTTTACGCTAAAGTTTTAATATGTCTAAAAATTTTATTTTTTAAAACAATAAAAAAATTTTGCGTAAGGAGCGAGGCGTTAAGGAGGGGACAGCCCCTTTCATTTACGGAATAGTTTCTGTTCGTTTTAAGTTTTAATGTCGCTCCTTACTTTCAGCTAAGAAAAACTTGTTTTTACATTTAGTCAACAAACTAAAAATGATACTCCAGTTTTAGAGGGTTTATGGGAGCTGCTGCCCTACTCTTATTTGGGGTAACTTCTCTTCGTCTTTAGCTAATTAATTTTATTTATTGTAATTTCTGTTTGTTTTGGGTTTCAATTGTTCATTCGTAAAATTTTCTTTTTGTTCTAATTTTTTTTTTCAGGTTTGAATTATTATAGGACATAATTTCTGTTCTTTTTTAGGTTTTTGAATCTCTCTACTTTTTTTAATTTTTTCTTGTAAGATTTTTTTTAATCAGTTAAACAGCTGATATAGTTCTGCTGTATGTTAATTGTACGAATATGTGTAAAGTATTTTAAGCTTTTCTTCTGGAAAACTAAAATATCCGATTGCCTTTTAAATTTTGGGCAAATTATGAATACTCTCTTGAAATTTTCGATCAGGCTTAATTTTGTGCAACAGTTTATTTTGTTTTATATTTTACTAAGCATTTGGTGTGAATGGGGAGGGGGATTTGGACTATGTCAAAGACCTACCTTTAGTATTCAACCATAGGGTACACTTGTAAGCAGATCCAATCACAACGATAAGCACAGGCTATGGGGGAATAGTTTTTTGGGCCAGGTTACTAGGAAGTAAACCTACCAAGCCAACAAGTTTCATGTGATGGAGCAAGCACAAGTTGGGAGTTCAAAAACGCTTAATTAATTTTCCTTAGACTGATTTCCTGAGATTGATAACTTTCCTCGATAAATGTTAAACCGCTGACCTTTACAGTCCAGGTACTTGGAGTATTAGAAGTTTCATAGCTCGGGGAATTCGCTTTTTTTGAAACTTTGAAGCCTGCTAATGCCTTCACTAAAAAAGACAACAACCTAAAATTTCTTAGGGGAAAATTTACTTTAATAGAGCTATGTGCCAATCAAATTTCAAGCGGAGCTAGAAACTTTAATGTGGAAGGTAGTGGAACTTAGTAGTAGCACACGCGGCCGAAAATCTGTCCCAGCCACATCAACCCCCCTATTTTGAGGCTCTTGTCCCATAAGTGTATAGAAGTGTTTTCATTCGAAGCTCGAAGAAATGTCGTACACCTCCCACACCCACCCCCCTATTTTGAGGCTCTTGTCCCATAAGTTTATAGAAGTGTTTTCATACGAAGCTCGAAGAAACGTTGTACACCTCAGGAAATCATCCTTCTCGTGTCCCATCTGCCCGAGATTCTTGTCACGCAAGTTGTTAGCTGATCAGAAAAAAGCAAATCTGCCTACCATCCTGTTGAAAAGCTGGCGGTGGGGGGCATCGTTGACTAGGGATAAGTGAATTTTGCGCGTCCAATTATACAAATTGAAATTTAAAATCTTTGCACAATATTCGGATTATGCAAGGTGCTGCATGTATGTGTAAGGATTATGCAAGGTGCTGCCAGTATACCCTTTTACTAAAATTCGGCGAAAGGTGCGCCGTTGGAAGGACCACCGGTCCATTTTGGTTCTCCTATCGCTTAGATTGACAATTTTTTTCTTCATTCCGGTTCCAAAAAGTGCACAAGCCTACCTGACTGCTTAAAAGGTGGTGGCTGGGGGACGTTGTGCCGAAGGGGGTGAAAACTCACTGTGGTCCTCCAATCAGAGAGACTGTAAAAATTTGCATGGTTCCAGTTGAAACAAGATGAAAGGTGCCCACCTTTTCGCTAAAATGTTCTTATTGAGGCAGGATATGTTTAATGGACCACTTCAGCTCTCAATTTATGCTGACTGAAAATACTTGTGTGATTTCGGTTCAAACAAGGGGCAACATATCCAGCAAGTCAGCTCACAGGTTGAACCCATTGCACTCTTGCACTGAGTTACAAGAAGCTTTCCACATAATGGTAATGAATTTATATCGCTTGGATCTAGATTGGTTTTACTCCGTTTTAGGGCTTAATTGTCTTAATTGACTTAATTGTCTTTTGCACCAAGTCACCCAAAATCTGCAGTCTGGATTTAGCTTGTTTTTGGATCAAATCAGAACTTATTTCGGTTCTGTCGTGAATCAGGAATTAGCCTTTTCTCGACCGCATAATCAAAATTATGTAGCTTGAACCTATGTAGCCTCGTTCTTGCAGTGGCGTAGAACATACAGTAGCTTGTTTTTGGACAGAGTCACATTTACTTCGTTTTTGCGCCGAATCAGTGTATAGCTTGGGCTTGGATCGTTTTTGTACTGACTGAGGCCTTAGCTCAGTTTCGCTCATAGTCAGTCCGCAACTTGGGCTTAGTTCGTTGTTACACTGAATTAAGATTCGGCTTGTTTTCACCGAGTCTGCCCATACGTTTTATTAAGGTCATTTTTGTCTAAAGCTGAGAATCATTGCTGGAGTCAAATTTAAACAAAGTGCAGCACTCCCACCTTCCAGCTTAAAAGTTTGCTTTGGAGCGGGGTGGTTGATTTGGAGGGATCTTGGGCCGAGTTCATACCTCTAATCGTACAGTTTAAATATTTTGCAGGATTTCGGTTTGAATAAGGGGCAACGTGCAAACTTTGTCTACTAAAACATACTCGTGAAGGAGGGGCCAATCGTATAATTTTAGATCCTTACCCCTGAGACAGAATGGGTTATGTTCCTCCCAAAAACATACATTTTGTAGCTTTTAGCCATTCTGGGTGAAATGTCTGTTTAAAAATTCCAATGTTCTATGTCATGGGGATCGCAAGGATGCCCGGAGTGGAACGTTTTGGGAAGATAGTGTTTCTCCTTCAATAACTCTTGGCCCTTAAAAACAGCGCTGGATCTTTTAATTTCCGATGGAATGTGTACTTTTTCAACTTTTTACGACCATTATCTCTCTTCGAAATAACCAGGGTGAAATAATATATGGGAGGCACATTAATCTTTATTTAGTGAACTGTAATGTGTTCACAGTAGCCGAAGCGTACTATACCTTGAAAGTTATATGTATAGTTGTGGCAGTTATCCATTTTCCGTTAAAATGTTATTTTTGTAACAAAACAGTGATTGGTGCATACCTATTTTAGTCTTATCTTAAATGAGTTCACTTGTTTATAAATCGTCTAAAATGAAAGTATTAAAAACCAAGGTAAAAAAAAAGCAAAAACTTTCAATTTAGTGGCTGAAAAGGAAAAGAAAATGTGGCCAGTTCGGTCTTGTTACGTTTCAAATCTTAATCAAATGGGAACGTTGCCTGAGTAACTTGAGATTCTTATACTGAATAAAACAAACAAATTTTGTAGGAGAGAAATAGAAGAAGAAACTGAAAATCTTCAAACGTTGATGTCACGAACGAAGAAAGAAGACATTCTGTTAGCCCAAAGAGAAGCAGACAAACTGGCGAAGCTTCATCGATATCCCAAGACAACTTTAAGAATAAACTTTGCGTTTCCTGACAATTCTGTGTTGCAAGCTGTGTTCCGCTCGTCAGAGACTGTAGCTGCTGTCATGGAATTTACACAAAAATTTATCAATATTGAGAAGCGGAATTTTTATCTTTGTAAGCCAATTTAGTGTTTATATTATTCCTATGTAGCACCCTGTGCTGGTGTGGTTCAGGCTAGTCTTGTGTTTACCATCACCACTCATTAATTAGATTGCGTTGTGGGAGCAACACTTTAATTTTGTGCTTTTATCCTTTAATTTTTTTTTTTCATTTTATTATGAGAAGGTGTTCTAAATTCTGTCGTTCTGTAGAAAGTGTGCATATCGGGCTGAATTGATGAATATGAATTTAAATTTTTAAATTTAGTTACGTATAATTCTTGTCTAGGGCCAAAAACGACGGCTGTTATGTGTCCTAGAGTCTATAATGTGTGAGTGGAAGGGACATTTAGGGGTTATCAGGTGGCCTTGATTAAAGTATATTACCTCAGATTTTTCACGCGGAGTTCGTGGGTTCATGAAACACATGATTTCGAAAACTTCGAAGAGGATCTCTTAAGTGGATCTTTTTGCAATTATACTTTATAATTGGAGGAATACAGTGGGCTCGGCCAACCCTCCACCCTTTCCTCTCTGGAGCAAAGCTATAACAGAACGGTATGCATTTTTACGTTGTTTAAAAGGGAATCATTCATAGAATTTCAGTGTTTACGCCTAGAGGAAAAAAGTGAATCCGTGGCCTCTCCAGCATTCGTCACCCCTCCCTTACTGCCGATCTTTTAGCACAAAATTAGGGATGGTCCTTGTTAGCCATGTTAAAAAGTTAGCCATGGTAAAAAAAGATCTTGGGTGAACTGGCATCTTACAAGGATTTTCAACAGGTATGATTGAAGGACTGACGTCGGCCCGTGGTATTTATATCATGCTACAACTGGAAGTGTGTTCCATAATCTTAAAGATGCCACCTGAGGACAAAATCGGATGGGACGTAACACGTGGGAGGGGCCCTCATGCTGTCAGAACATTGCTGGCAATACGACGAACTATACTCAGTAAATTTGACTAAAAAGTAGACATCCATATGGTAGGATAGTAAGAAATATACGATTGGATCAAGGCAAAGAAAAGAAGGCGTAGGATAGATCCAGGGAATATATGCTTCAGCTTATGCAAGATGCCTATATCTCTTGTAATCTTATCTTTTATTGCATTAATATGGACTTTGCAGGATGTACTCACTTATAGATCTAAAGAAAGTATACTTTTGGCGCATGTATCTTATGAATACCCTGAAAAACTATAAAAACAAAAACGTAGTCTTAGAACCAAATAGTTCACTTACACCAAATAGAACCAAATAGTTCATCTGACATAAAGAACTCCCTCAAATAAAGCGGGAAGATTTGTCTGCAGTGAAGCCTGGTCAAATAACTTACTGTCATCAGCGAATAAAGTTAGGCTGTCATTAGATTCTAACTGAAACATGGGTTCACTAGCGTGAGAGGTGTGAAACAACATGTAACAATATTTTGGAATGCTCTCACTCTGATGCGACCAAGTTTTCCAATTAGAATATCATGTTTCAAGGACTCAAGTGCCTTTTTTATATCCAAAAATAAAGCAGCTTGGGTAAACCAAGAAATAAAAAGACCAAATGAATGAAACGAAGGAGCGAAGCACATGCAAAATCAGTCAAAGGAGCAACACGAAACTCAAATTGAAATTGATGAAGGAATTGTTTTTCATCAAGTAAGCTTGCGAGTCTTGATAGCATAGGATTTTCAAAAAATCATGTTGAAGATTGGCAGGAGAGAGATCGGTCTGTAATTTTAAGGATTGCTCCTTGAGTCACCTTAAAAGAGAACTATTACCCTTGCATTTTTAAATGCTTCTGGAAAAATACCAGGATCAAACGAAGCTTGAATAAACTCTGTTAAGGGTAAAATAATTGCTGGTAAAATTAACTTAAAAATATTATTAGGAACATAATCCGGACCTGATGAGGAAGTGCCCTGTAGTGAAAAGAGAATCTTACAGAGTCCGGACTCTGTTATGGGCTCTAGTGCCATTGATTTTAGACAAGCTGGGCCTAAACAAAGATTTGTAATCTGGATCAAAAGGTATTAGAGAAATAGCTGCTGCTGTGTTTTTCCCAGCAGCAGAGAAATAAGATGCTAGCAAACGTTGGATAATTTCTTTTATTGGATACCAACTGGCCATTAGCAACTAGAGTTTTAGGTAAAAACCGGTTTTTGAGACCCTGGTTCTAGAACCGAGTTGTTGAGTTTTAGTTTTAGACATTTTTCTCACAGCTTTACCACATTCGGAAAACTTTTTTTAAAAATAGAGATGGGGCTTGGCGAATAATTAATTTAAATAGGTTCCTGAACTCATGTTTTCATCCAGGTCAAGGACAGGTGATGGAGATGTCCAGTTTTGTCAAAAATAAGTATTTCTTCTTCAGTTCTTTAGTAAACCAGGAGTCAGTCGTCCGAGGCTTTAAAGGCCGTTCTTTTTTTGCCGACCTTGGGAATATGAGAGGTTGCAAGCTTGGAGGATTGCAGTTTTTACTGAATCATAAGCCAATAAAAACATGTATTAAAATATGACACCAGCTTCAGTCTCGTCCTGCACTTGTTCAGTAAAACATAGTTTTAAATTATGACCTATAATCATCTACTACAATGGACATTTTCAAATTGCAGTCCTTACTTTTTTATCCAGTCATGGTCTAGTTTCACATATCAGTGTGTGTAAATCTTTCATGTTTTTGGGGAACAACTAGCTGCCAAACCATGTTTATCTTTGGCGATGATGGGCTTGCAACTTTTGGATTATTGCACCTATTATTATTATCTGATATGAACTTAACGCTAAGAACATTTGTTTTATTGCAAAGACTGACTTCTAAGCAAAAATTGTAGAGAACGTTTAAAAACATTTATACACTTGTGCTAAATCCATATTACTGATGTTTGTTTGTGGCTAACAAAAATTTTTCTCTCCAGAATGGAATTGTTTTCACTGTCTGATAGATAGTAGGTTTTATACTTTATGGCCAATTAACACAATATTAGCTTATTCATGCTTTGTATTTTTAGAAGTAGCAACATCTACTGGCTGAAACGAAAAAGAGAAAAAAGCTTGGTTTAAGCAGACACTTCGTATTTCGAGACTGTCTTTACGGAATATGTCTCATCTTGCTTACAGAAAATATTCTTCTGGGACATACTACTTTAAAAGTTGTATTGACAACTACAATGTTTAAATGATAGCGGACAATCAAAACTGAAGTATTGCTCCTACAGCAGTTTCGTTGGTGAAGCTGACTTTATGTTGCTGCAACACTTCACGCTGCTCTGCCAGCGTAAATACCGTTTTATTTTAGACATGTCTAATCATAGAAGGGGTCGAGGCAAGGTTTTACCCAAATGGGGGGTTAGGGGGGTTTGAACCCCCCCCCCCGAAATGTTTGTCTGACTCGTAAAAATTCAACAAAAATGGATATAAACAAATTTTGTATGCGTTTTTTTTTTTATGTAACCCCACCCCCCCAGAAATTTTTTTTTGAATAAAATCCCCTCCAAAAAAAATCCTGGGTACGGCCTTGGGTTGAGGCACAGTTACTGCTGAAAATTCACCTTGCGAAAATTCTAAAGTTTAGAAAAATATCCAAAGATATTAAATAAATCTAATATATAATAAATGTACGTTTGAGGGTTGTATTAACAAATATACTTTTCCTAAGACCCCTTGCTTAAGACTGAAGTCACCATATCTCGGTAAATAGCAAGGAGTGACATCCCTGGGCTTGGGAAATCCCAGCTATAATTAATCTAGTTCACTTCCAATGAAAAATCAGCCCAAGAACGCACTCTTTGGGCCCCAGTCATAAGCAGTACAATAGCGCTGCCTAAGTAAAGAACAATGTTGGCACAATGTATTAATTTTTTTTCTCCATACCCGGGCACTTTGTATCGAAGGATTTGTCATAAAAACTTTGAAAAGGGCTCATTCGACTGGAAATTGGAGTGGCTAGTGCCCTTTTTAATAGTCGAAAGTGATTGGAGGGCAACTAACCCCCCTCTCACGCCCACCTTTTCCCCCAACACATCCAATCAAAATTTTGAGATAGCCATTTTGTTCAGCGTAGTTGATTTCCAGATACAAATTATGTTTTTGAGGAAGATAGTCCTCCACAGCTCTCGGGGAAGTGTTTTAAGTTATGCCTTGAGGGCATATAAGAACGATGCCTGCACAATGTATTATTTATTATTTTTTCCTTTAGAGCAGGGCAATTCGTATCAAAGAAGTTGTCGCAGAAACTACGAAAAGGGCTCATTTAATTGGAAATTGGAGTGGCTTGTGCCCTTTTTAATAGTCGAAAGTGATTGGAATGCAACCAACACTCCTTCCACGCCCACGATTTCCCCAAACATATCCAATCAAAATTTTGAGATAGCCATTTTGTTCAGCGTAGTTGATTTCCAGATAGAAATTATGTTTTTGAGGAGGGAACTCACCTGCAGCCCTCAGGGTAAGGGTTGTAAGCTATGCCCTGGGGGTATATAAGGGTATTATATAACGCGTTGTCGTAGAAACTTCGAAAATGAATCATTCGATTGGAAATTGAAATGGCTAGCGCCCTTTTTAATAGTCGAAAGCGATTGGCAGGCAACTAACACCCATTCCAAGCCCACGATTTCCCCAAACACATCCAATCAAAATTTTGAGATAGCCATTTTGTTCCACGCAGTTTAAAGTTTAGGAAATTATACCTTTGATCAGGACATTCTCCCCACAGTCTTCAGGGCCAGGGTTATAAGTTATGCCCTGGGGGCATATAAGGTTTTTATTGAAATCTTTGTCGTAGAAACTTGAAAAAGGGCTCATTCGATTGGAAATTCAGAGGACTAATGCCCTTTTTAATAGTTGAAAGTGATTTAAGGGCAACTAACACCCCTCTCACGCCCACCTTTTCCCTAAGCACATCCAATCAAAATTTTTAGATAGCCGTTTTGTTTCACGGAGTTCAGGAAATTATACCTTTGAGCAGGACACTCCTCCCACAGTCTTTAGGGCAACTAACCCCCCTCTCACGCCCACCTTTTCCCCAAACACATCCAATCAAAATTTTTAGATAGCTATTTTATTCAACGTAGTTGAAAGTTTTGGAAATTATGCCTTTAATTATGACAAGCCATCTGCCCTCACAATCCACAAGGCAAGGTCTGTAGATTATGCCCTGGTAGCATGTAAGGTTCTTTTACAAAGCGATTTTGTTAAAACATAAAAAAGGGCTCATTCAATTAGAAATTGAAGGGGCTAGTGCCCTTTTAATAGTCGAAAGTTATTTAAGGGCAACTAACTCCTCTCTCACGCCCACCATTTCCCCAGACACTTCCAATAAAAATTTTGATATAGCTAATTTGTTCAACGTAGTCAGAAGTTCTTGATAATGTATCTTTTAGGATGATAACCCAATCAGAACCGTCTGTGAAAGGGTTTTAGTTGCGCCCCGGGGAGATATAAAGCTTATATAGAAAGTTATGGTAGAACTTTCAAAAAGGTCTCATTTGTTTGGAAATTGAAATTTCCCTTTTTAATAGTTGAACGTGATTGGAGAGTAATTGACCCCCCTCCCACGCCCACCATTTCCCCAAACACATTGAATCAAAGTTTAGAGATAGCCATTTTGTTCAACGTAGTTGAAGGTTCTAAAAATTATATATTTAAGGATGACAAATAAACCCAGAGCCCCCAGGGCAAAGGTTGTAAGTTATGCCCAGGGGGCATATAAGGTTTTTATAGTTAGAGTTGTCGTAAAAAGTTCAAAAAGGGCTCATTCAATTATGAATTCAAAGGGCTAGTGGCCTTTTTAATAGTCAAAAGTGATTGGAGGGTTACTAACCACCCTCTCAAGCGCACCATTCCCCTAAACACATCCAATGAAAATTTTTAGATAGCCATTGTGTTCAACGTAGTAGAAAGTTCTAGAAATTAGGTATTTAAGGGTGACACCCCCCCCCCCCCCCAGCCCTCAGGGCAAGGGTTTTAAGTTATGCCCTGGGGGCATATAAGGTTGTTATTGAAAGCGTTGTCGTAGAAAATTCAAAAGGGTTCATTTGATTGGGAATTAAAAGGGCTAATGCCATTTTTAATAGTTGAAGGTGATGGGAGAGTGACTAATCATTTTCCCAACACATCCAATCAAAATTTTGAGATAGTCATTTTGTTTAACGTAGTTGAAACTTCTGGAAATTATGTCTTAGAGGATGACAACCACCCTCACAGCCCTTAGAGTAAGGGTTTTAATTTATGCCCTGGGGGCATATAAGGTATTTATAGAAAGCGTTGTCGTAGAAACTCAAAAAGGGCTCATTCGATTGGAAATCGACAGGCCTAGTACCCTTCTTAAGAGTCGAAAGTGATTGGAAGGCTTGAAATTTTATAGTAAACGTCGATGCGGGTATAATGTATGATTTTTCGTTGTTGTTGCTGTTGTTTAGACCAGGGCACTTCGTATCGAAGGAGTTGTCGTAGGAACTTCGAAAAGGGCTCATGTGATTGAAAATAGAAAGGGCTTATGTCCTTTTTAATAGTCGGAAGTGATTGGAGGGCAACTAATCCCCTTCCCACGCCTACCCTCCCATTTGCCTTTATGTTTAAAAACTAAATGTTGCCTGTTTAAAAAAAAATACAATACAAATGAATTTGCTTTGTCAGTTTAATATACATATACTGATATATAATAAAAATGTTAATATTATTTGATTTATTAAAGTTATAAAAGTAAGAACATTTATATTTTTTTCAGTAAAGTGCAAATTATGTTCTGGCCTTGGGAAGGCATAGAGGTTTTGAGCCCATCTTGTGTTAATTTCTCTCGTTTTGAGTTTGACTCGGTTATTTTTTGTAATTTATGTTCGTTTTGGGTCTCATTTATTTATCATTGCTGATTTTCGGTAGTTTCACGCTTCGTAGATTATTTGATTTTATTTTTGCTCATTTTTTGTTTAATGGAGTTCTTTACTATTCTTTGAAAAACTTATATTGTGGAAAAAGTTTTTTTAATTAATATCCTGTAAAGGCTGAACTTGGTGACATTAATTTTAGTCTTATGTATTCTTCTATGCAAATCAGTAAAATTAAAAATTTGTTTATTTAATGAAAAATTCAAATTCACTCCTATTAACTGCCGTACTGGCTAATATTTCATGAGGATCCCGCAACCTTTGATGAAGGGTTTTAAACAGGAACTATAATTAACTTTTTGATGGGGGTGCAGCTAATCAGAGATTGGGATATCGCACGCACCCCAAGTACAGCTATGGAATGCCTTGCTACTGTTTTCTTTTCATTTTTTACTCTCTTTTTTTCTTTTTTTTTGCGAGTTGAAAGAATTCAACCTTTATTGTCCTACTGGGCAGCAATTTTTTCTACATAGTGACAACCATGAAAATTTGTTATTTTTTTCATCAATGGTAAAAGCCATAAAAGAGAAAGCATTACTTTGTAATTCCATGGTCGGTGCAAAAATGACATATCAACACAACCGCAATTAATTCTGTCTGTTGATGCTCGGGGAATTCATGGATTGCCCACGGCAGGAATATTTTTTCCTTTTGAGTTTTGGCTAAACGACATGCAGAAAATTGGCCATTCTGTCTGAGTCCTATAGTTGCCTTTTATTTTTTGCATATACCTTTGCCCCGAAAACAAAAGATTTTGTAGTTAGTTGGCCGACCTTTAAGTAGGGAAGGAATTGTTCATATGCTTTTTTTCTTCTTTCTTGGTTTCAAGGCTACATTCTGTGAATTATATAGTGAGAGGAATCAGCCCCAGCGTGTGGGGAGGCAAGCTTTCAGGTTCCTGTCCTCTCCCCTCGAATTATTAGACTTTGTTCAGTTTCTCCAGTAACAACTTGTTATTTTTCATAAATTGTGTTATACTCTCTATATAATTTGTCAGGCTTTTTTCGTTTTTTGATTTTTTCTTGTTTTTTAATCTCTACCTCAACCAAGATAACTTGATTTTTATAACTGTTTTCTGTATGCATGTCTGAGTAAGCAGTTTCAGCGCCCTATCACTGAAAATATTCTACTATCTTTGTGAAAGCTTTCATCTTGACGTTTGGACCCTTTTTGGCCTTTATTAGACAATAATTCTACTATCCTTACACCCCCGCCCCACCTTGTCCAAAAAAAATAAAAAAATAAGCGTGCTCCTCTCCAATACTTGTTTCACCCGGTAGAGATTGTTCCAGCCTCTTATTATTGCCTGTGATTAGTTATATAAACATTCAATCTTCTACAGTGATTAATTTAAAAAAATGTTTTTCCAAAAAAGTGTTTTGGAAAGAAAAGTAAAGAGTAATATTAAAACATAAAATGAACAGGAGTAAAGTCTTACGATAGGTCTAATTCAAAACAAGCAGAAATTACTATGAATATATATATGTGGCCATTCAGCGTGTCCCCAGGTGGCGATAGGGGAACGCTCTACAGATATGTCTTCCTAGCTAATTTATCTACTATGGGTTGCCTCCCCGTAGTAGCATAATATTTGTAGGCATGAATATATAATGAGTCGGAGGTAATAGGTTTGAGACTGTCTGTACAGGATTTCGACTCTTGTTGATAGAAGAACATCGCCAAGTGCTGAAAACTATTTTGTGACCAAGATGGGCTCAGGATTGCACAAAGCCTCTATTCATACTGGGGTCCCAGGGACTTCTTGCTGTCCCGTCCTAAGCCAGCTTAAACGCTTCTGTGTATATTTGAGAGGATATGTGATCCCCGTCCTGCACTGGTATCCGACATCATTGCTTTTCCTGAGGCAAAAATAATTTCAATGATTTAAAGAACATGAAAATTGGAACTTGGTATGTTACGACATTAAAAAATGACTATCGTATCGATATTTTGACTGACGAATTCAGACGATTCGAACTGGATTTATTAGGAATTTCAGAAACTCATATCCCAGGGGTAGGAAGCATGACATTAGGTGACACAGAATTTGTTTACTCAGGCAAGAAGGATGGGGTACATAGACAGGGAGTAGGGCTCTTGATAAATAAGGAAGCTGCTAAGTCTTGTTTAGGCTGGGAAGGTATTAATAATATATTACTAATTGCTCATTTTATGACTAGAAAGTTCAGGGTATCAGTTATAGTAGTATACGCCCCTGTAGAACCGACTGACGGAGATACTAGTGACTCAGGGGAATTTTACTTACAGTTACAGGATCAAATAGACAGGGTCCCAGGTAGAAATATGATGTTATTACTGGGAGATTTTAACGCCCAGGTTGGTAGAAATAGGGATAGATGGTATCCCAGTCTAGGTAAATTTGGTGTAGGAAAAGAAAACAGTAATGGATACAGACTTTTGCAATTTTGTAGGTATAACAATCTAGTTATAACCAATACGGTGTTTGGTCATAAAATGGCTCATAAGTTAACATGGTACTCACGTGATGGTAAGACAGCAAACCTTATTGATTATGTTATAGTAAACCGAAGACTGGCAGGATCAATACCAGATACTAGGGTTTATAGGAGTGCTGTTATTGATGTTAAGAGTAAAGATCATCATCTAGTACTGTCTAGGGTTAATTTAAAGCTAAAATATCGGAGGGGTAACTACCTTCGGGAAGTTATGATGTTGGTAGACTCCAGGATGAGAATTTGAGAGAGACTTTCCAGGAACAGTTAAAAACTATACTTCAGAGTTTAAAATTTAATAATGTGGAAGATGGTTAGAATAATTTTAGAAAAATAATTTGTGAAGTTGCTAAAGGTGTATTAGTGAAGAAAGCTAGAATTGTAGCTAAGAATATTAGTGAAAAAGCTTAATGTTTAAAAGAAAGGAGAAAGGACTTGTACAAGAATTATCTGAGTGATAGATCGTATGAAAACAACAGAAATGTAAAGAAAGTGAAGAAAGCATTAAAATATGAACTAAGGAGGTGTGAAGTGGAGGCCATGGATAAAATTGCCGAGGATCTGGAAGATGCAGCTAGACGGCATAATAGTAAAATATTATGCTGGCAAGTTAACAAATTGAGAGGGAGTAGTCAATCCGGACCTGGCCCAGTTAAAGATAGGAATGGGGTTGCAATTAGCGATAAGGAAAATACTAAAGAGAGATGGGCCGAACATTTTGAGAATTTTCTTAACCGAGATAGAGTTGCAGGAAAATATATAAAGTAAAATGAAAAAGTTTGTGATACCTTGAATGTGAAGGAAGATTTGTTTTGTGAGGATGAATTTGTACCAGTACGAAAAGGATTAAAAAATAATAAGGCTCCAGGTGCTGATAGGGTGGTAAATGAATTTCTTAAATGTGGTGGCTCTGAGGTTAGAAATACGCTATTGAAGATTATGAATACGATTTTTGAAAAAGGGGAAGTACCTAATGATTTTAGGTAAACCTTAATTAGGTCCTTTTAAATGAAAGATTATAAAAGCGACTGTGGTAAATATCAAGAAATTAGTCTGGTTTCTGTAGATAGCAAATTACTTAGTAATATTATACTTTTTAGACTGAGAAAAGCCGTAGACAAAGTTTTAAGAGAATAACAGTGCGGTTTTAGAAAAGGTAGAGGATGTGTCGACCAAATTTTCACTCTTAGGCTAATAATTGAGAAGCGCATGAGTTTTCAAACACCCTTGGTCCTCAGTTTTATAGATTATGAGCAAGCATTCAATTCTGTTGATAGAAGAGCTTCAGCAAAGGTCTTATCCTTGTACGGTATAACAAACATATACAATAAAGTGATTAGTGCTATGTATGAGAATAACATTGCTGCGATTAAGGCACGAAATGAGGTTGGCAGCTGGTTTTGTATTAAATCAGGAGAGGGTTGTGTTCTATCCCCCTTTGTATGGATTGTTTTGATGGACTTTGTTTTAAGGATCATAGGAAAGGCAATGAGAGACCACGGAATCAAGTGTGGAGGAAGAAGTCACCTGGACTTGGATTATACTGATGATTTAAGCATCCTAGATGAAAGTGTGAGGAAAATGAATGAAGTTTTAGAGGTTTTGCAAGTTCAGGGTGCTAAAATTGGTTTGAAAATTAATGTTAGGAAGACTAAGTCACTAAGGCTAGGAATAAATGAAGACGAAAAGGTGACGTTGGGTAATGAAAAGATTGATCAGGTGGGTAGCTTCACTTACCTTGGTAGTATTATTAGTAGAGATGGTGGGAGCAGTGAAGATGTTAAATATAGAATAGCCAAGGCTCATGGTGTTTTTTTACAGTTGAAAAAAGTCTGGAAGAATAGGAAGATAAGTCTGCAAACCAAGATTAGAATATTAGAAGCTACAGTGATGACAGTGGTCAAATATGGCTCTGAAGCATGGACGCTCCGAAAAGCGGACGAAGATTTGCTAGATGTTTTCCAGAGAAATTACTTAAGGATTGTTCTGGGTACCCGGCTGACTGAACGTATTTCAAACAATAGGCCATACGAAAAATGTGGTTCAATACCACTGTCTGGGGCTATAAGGAAAGAAAGGTTTGGTGGCTAGGGCACGTTGTGCGGATGAAGGATGACAGGATGTCGAAGGTTTTTCTTTTCGGCCAACTTTCTTGGGCTAAACGGAAAGCAGGTCGTCCCCGTCTGGTGTCGGAGGATGTCATAGAGAAATATTTAAAGAAAATAGTAACTTCTTGCGAGGTTGTAAAAAGGGAGGCTTTGAATAGATTCAGATGGAGGAGGAGCGTACATAGCTGTGTTGGTCTCAGGCGACTTGGTGCTGCGGTGAGTTGTTAATAGTAGTAGCAGTAGTAAAACGAACATAGACTATGTTGAACAATCAATTCAAATTTATAACAAAGAGACATTACCATGGATGAGTAAATGAAACCTATAAGGAACTGACATTGGTCAAAGACTTGTTAGGACTAATTGGACTCTAGCTCATGGGCTCGCCGAATTTCTAGTGGATCCGTGCACTAGTACAGAATATTAATGGGTATCTGAAAATCCACCTCCTTTGTCCGTTTAGTCCAAGAAACTTTCCCCTATAAGTTTTAAGTGCTTTTGAACATTTTTGTGTGAAGTTCAGAAAAGGGGTATATTCCTCCGAAAATCATCATTCTCATGTTTTGTTGACCAAATGTCGTTTTGCCCTAAAGTTCAAGCAAATAAGAGATACAAAGTGCCTACCCTTTCTGCTGAAAAACTTGGCATGTTTTTCATGGCTTTGTAGTTTTAATTTTATCGAGTGCTTTTTCTTTTAAGACTGCTTCTGTCTCAAGAACCTGATCCAACATGCCTTAATTAAGATGTACTAATATCGATCGTGTTTGGTAGTTCAATTAATGAAAATGGTGAAACACAATTGTTGCGAAAATCTCGTTCACATTAGGAATTACATAATCCTTGATGTTTAGCAGTCAGATTAATAAAGCCTAATATCTATTATCTCATTCGGAAATTGCAGACACTTCACCACCAAAAAAAGTCCTAGGGAACTTTTGGACCCGTAAGCACGACTATTTGAGCTTGATCTAGCACTTGGTAAGCAAACCTAACCTAACCGTAACCTAACCTAACATAAACGTAAGCAATACGTAACCTAACCTAATCTATGTACCTTTTTCCCCCTAAACCCCCAAAAAACAAAAGTTCAAATTTTGTAAACGCAATGACAAACCATGGTTTGCAATCCAATTCTCTATTGAAAGAAACCCCTTTGACTAATATCTACTATCTCATTTGGAAATTGCAGACACTTCACCACCAAAAAAAGTTCTAGAGCTGGAAGCACGACTATTTGAGCTGGATCTAGCACCTGCTTCTCAGCTCTATGTTGCACCCAACGAAGAAAAGAAAGAGCTTCGTGACGTATTCTGGTTAAATGAAGAAACAAGAGGAAAATTGTCTTCTTATAGAGCAGCTGAAAATCTCTTGGAAACAGCCAGGTAAATAATCTGTTGTTCCTATTTTCGATTGACTAGTATGCAGTGATTTGTATTCTAGAATATGCCTTGAAAAATGCTCTTAGCCAATCAATTTGATTTCGTCTCTCTTTTTTTTAAGGTTAGGGTTGGATTTGTGAAGGATAAGATTTTGCAGTGGTGTGAATTTCCTCCTCTTACCAAAGTAATTTTTGTCTTAAAATCAGGACTTCAAAAAAGGAATTAAAGACGAAGCTGTTTGTTGGGATCCTCCCTATTGTTATCAGTACATTTTCTGACCGGCTGAGGATGAAGTGAATTACAAGGCAGCGATCAGTATCTCTCTGTATTTCAAAGGAGATTGCAGGGAGATATTGGATTATTCTTTTTTTCTGGAATACTTTGATCACTGTTTAAGATAACCTCACTCTCTTTTGTGCTCTCATGCTTGATTTAGCTTTTCTTTTGCTAGTTTGAAGATTAAGTTAACTTTTTTTAAGTCTTCTTACTTTTTTGGATTCTATGAGGGAAAAATATGGGAGTCTGATTAGGACCTAATCAGTCTACATCTGCCAAAGCCGGGAGGATGCATCTAGCTTGTCGATGGTTTTTTAGAGGGCTGGTTCTTAACGACTCACATCTTTCAACCCGCACCTGTTTTGGACCTCTCAGAACTAATCGTGGTGGTCTAATCAGCCTTTTTATGCCAAAACATGATGGAGCCATCTAGCCTGCTGTGCACTCTCTATGGCTCTAGGCCAAGCTAGGTGACCTTCTGAGTCTTTGGACTTTTTTACACGACTCTTCACCGGGTAGCTTTTTCGATATTTCGAGTGCAAGATTGCCTATATGTGGCTTTGGGTGATCAAGCAAAATGCTGATTTGTAAACAAATATTTGGGGGGGGGGGGTGTTGGCCACAAGAACTTAAAACTAGATTTGTTGAGATTTCCCTGGGAATATAGATAAATTTTTAGGTCTATAGCTATTATAAAAAAGTTGCAGCCATTATAAGTAGGCTGTATTTATTGTGGGCGCGTTTTAGTTAAAGTTTTTCCTAGTTCAAGGTTATCTATGGGCAGCTTTGGCATTATTCTTTATTGGTAGGTCAGGAAGAGGTTAAGCAAACCCCTCATACTTTTCTTGCCTCGGGTGCATTTCCTTTTTGTGTTTTCTCCAATTTGGGATTGGGGTTCAGGAAAAAATGTGTATTATAAAATTTGATTTTTTACAAATTTTTGAAGGATCTTCCTAGATTTTGAAAAATAATTGGTTATTTTGTCAAAAAATAGGATGCAGTAGTTTTCTGATTTTTAAAGTGCTTTTGTTAACGAAGGCGTTGCAACACATACAATTGGATTCTACCATGATTTGTAGGTTTTGGCATAGAAATCTTGTTTGGGATATTTTAGCAGCCTGTCTCGAGTAGGAGTTTTTGATTGAATTATTCTACAGTTTTTGCCTATTTTTGCTGGTTGTGCTTTAGTGTAGAGTGATATATTTTAATAAGGATCTATAATAAACAAAAAATCGCGAAGAAAGGAAACGAGGACAATTAACAGCCAGTGAAAAAATTGAAAAATTATGCAAATATTTCGGTCAAGACCTCCGCTTGACCGTCCTCAGTGCAGAATAAAACTGATAAAAATATAAAAACCAAACCTTAAAATAAAAACACCAAACTAAAATTGGACGACCCTTTCCTAGTAACGGTAAAAGGGTAACTGAATAAAAAACACAAGTCTAAATGGCATTTCAGAATTTCATTTTGCGTAAAGCACTTTTAAAGGCTGATCGCTTTCCAGTTTGATTGTTATCGGAGACTCTATTCGATTGCACAATATAACTTTGTGGATGTATGTAAAAACGATCAGAATTAATAATTTTGTCATAAATGGGACTTAGAAAAATTTCTCCAGTGTCTCTATTGAGAGCTACCTTTTGGTGAATGTGCCAAAGGCCTGAGGTTTTTGATTCCGCCTTGGCGCAACATGTGTACGAGAATCCACACCATTTCATTTTGTTTGACGAGGCCTCTATCGTTGCCCCCGTTAAAGGTCTCATGCAAGTTTTCAGGGAGGCAGTTGAAATAAAAAAGCATATTCACCAAAAGGTAGCCCTCAATAGAGACACTGGAGAAATTTTTGCATAAGTCCCATTTATGACAAAATTATTAATTCTGATCGTTTTTACATACATCCATAAAGTCATATTGTGCAATCGAATAGAGTCTCCGATAATAGTCAAACTGGAAAGCGATCAGCCTTTAAGAGTGCTTTACGCAAAATGAAATTTTGGAATGCCATTTAGACTTGTGTTTTTTATTCAGTTACCCTTTCACCGTTACTAGGAAAGGGTCGTCCACTTTTAGTTTGGTGTTTTTATTTTAAGGTTTGGTTTTTATATTTTTATCAGTTTTATTCTGCACTGAGGACGGTCAAGCGGAGGGGTCTTGACCGAAATATTTGCATAATTTTTAAATTTTTTAACTGGCTGTTAACTTTCCTCGTTTACTTTCTTAGAGATTTTTTGTTTATCATGATTAGCCAGTGTGGTCTCAGAAATTATTTACAAATAGCTTACGGGGAGCTTTTGACCAGGTCTGTTCTTAATTATTTTGATTTTTCTAAGAAACACGCCAACCTTATTAATCCACAAGAATTTTTACAGCATAGTAGAGTAGAGAATCATTCCGATTTTTCTTCGTGTAAACCTCAGCCTAGGAACACACGCCGAATAGCACTTTATGGAGAGAGTTTATTGTCAGTCTTTATTTCACACTTTAAAATACCAAAAAAAAAGACGTTTTTTCCTAAGTAATACAATATCAAAAACTCGACAATTTCTACAGCAAAACCTTTCACCGACGGATTTTCAGCAGATATCTAGAATAGCTCAGAATACTTTCCGCCACGACTTTTGTATGGCTAAGGCTCGTTTATCAGAAATGTTTGAAAAATTAGAGTACGAAAAATTTCAGAATTCCAGATGTTTTCTTCCGAGATTTTGTCCTGGTCCGGCCATTGAGAACCTATCTTCTAAAGTTCTTACTCCGGAAGAAACCCATGTTTTGTCCAAGGGACATAAATTTTGCCTACCTCAAACACAAGTGAATTTCGCAGAGATAGTCTCCAATGTGGAGGCGGGTATATTTGGTTCACGTGGTGCTGTGGAAAATCCAGATTTACTTCGAGGAGAGGTGGTTAAGAATATTCTTGATTTCATTCCATATTCCCCAAGGTTAAAAAATCAGGAAACACAAACTCTCAAAAAATTAAAAAAAAAGACCCACACATCATTATCACCAGGGCTGATAAAGGAAATAAAATTGTTATCCTTGATAAAACTTCATATAATACAAAATTTACAGATATTTTATCTGACAGCCATGATTACAAGTCCTTAGATTTAGACGCCACCAATAAGTTCAACCACTTAGTACACAAGGAACTAGAAACTTAGTAAACTGAAAGACTTATTACTCCACAAATGTATAAATGATTTTACCCTAAAGGTTGTTCAGCTCCTAACTTTTACGGGCTCCCAAAACTCCACACAGATGGAGTCCCTCTACGCCCAATTGTGGCTTCTTATAGCTCTCCGACTGCCAGATTGGGGATATGGTTGTCCAACCTTTTTCGCCCCCTTATGCAAACGCAAACTTCATACATAAGAAACTCAGTTCACCTTGTTGAAAAACTAAAAGACATTGAAATAAAAAAAGATACAATTTTGGCCAGTTTCGATGCCATTTCTATGTATACGTCTTGCGACATTAAAAAATTTGAACTAGCTCTTCAAAGGAAATTAGAAGATAATATTGACCAAATGGACTACAAAACACTGGATATAGAAACAATTATGCGTCTTGTCCGTCTTTACAATAGTTCCTCCTCATATTTCCGATGTAATACTCAATTTTTCACCCACATTAGGGGGTTACCTATGGGTCCAAGTCTATCACCATTTTTTGTAACTTTTTATATGGAATTCATAGAAATATCTGCTCTGGAAAATTTTCCGATAAAACACCGTTTCTGGGGTAGGTTTGTCGATGATGTTATTTCTCTGTCGGAGCATGGAGGAGAGTCACTTAACTCCTTCTTAACTCATCTAAACACTTTGGACTCTAACCTTCAGTTCACTTTAAAACTAGAACATAACCACAAACTTCCTTTCCTAGATGTTTTAATTTTCAATAAGTCTCCTGGCCTTGAATTTTCTATTTATAGAAAGCCTACGCATAACGATAGGTATTTGCATTTTTCCTCCAACCACTCTCCCTGCATAAAAACAGGAGTTGTTATTTCTTTGGTTGACCGAGTAATAAGAATATGCTCAGAGCCTCACATAGACTCAGAATTGAACTATATTAAGGACATTTTATTTTGCAATGGCTACCCTATAAAATTACTTGAGACCATTATAGACAGAAGACGAAAAAAGGCAGAGGGGAGGGCATCAGGTCCACAAGCCCCAACAGATACCGTCCCATTGGTGGATGATAAGAAACTTTTCCCTGTTCTACCCTATATTTCAAAATTGAGCGACAAATTGAAAAGAATCCTTAAAAAACATAAACTTAGCGTCGCCTTTAAGAATTCAAATATTACACAGAACTTTTTTAACAATAGCAAAGATAAAACCAGCCCCATTCTGGGTAGTAGTGTTTATAGAATTTCTTGTTCTTGTGGCTGCTTTTATGTCGGTAGAGCCCAACAGCAATTGGGGGAGAGGTTATCTGAGCACAAGTCCTCAATTGACAAGGCAATGAGGTTACGCCAAAGGCCTGAGGTTTTTGATTCCGCCTTGGCGCAACATGTGTACGAGAATCCACACTATAGCCTATCATTTTGTTTGACGAGGCCTCTATCGTTGCCCCCGTTAAAGGTCTCACGCAAGTTTTCAGGGAGGCAGTTGAAATAAAAAAGCACATTCACCAAAAGGTAGCTCTCAATAGAGACACTGGAGAAATTTTTCTAAGTCCCATTTATGACAAAATTATTAATTCTGATCGTTTTTACATACATCCACAAAGTTATATTGTGCAATCGAATAGAGTCTCCGATAACAATCAAACTGGAAAGCGATCAGCCTTTAAAAGTGCTTTACGCAAAATGAAATTCTGAAATGCCATTTAGACTTGTGTTTTTTATTCAGTTACCCTTTCACCGTTACTAGGAAAGGGTCGTCCAATTTTAGTTTGGTGTTTTTATTTTAAGGTTTGGTTTTTACATTTTTATCAGTTTTATTCTGCACTGAGGACGGTCAAGCGGAGGTCTTGACCGAAATATTTGCATAATTTTTTCACTGGCTGTTAATTGTCCTCGTTTCCTTTCTTCGCGATTTTTTGTTTATCATGATTAGCCAGTGTGGTCTCAGAAATTATTTAAGGATCTATAGATACTAGGTATACAAATTGATAGATTGTGTGCCAAGATAGAGTTGTGTATTGGGTTCCTGCAACGTTCACGAGTGTCAAGGATTAGATTGGCTATAGTAATTTTCGTTTAAAACTAAAATGTTTGACCTGAACAATATTTTATTATTTATATCCTAAACATATTTTTGTAAAAATTAGAAGTTATAGGACTTACACACGTCCTGTTGTTAAAAGATAGACGCCATAAGTCACGTAAAGTATTGATTATTTTTTCATTTGGGCTTTCAACGGAGATCTTGAGATCTTGGCCAATCGGAAATCTTGAGATCTTGGCCAACGGAGATCTTGGCCAATCGAAATTCCAAGTTGAATTTTGGTTGTTTGTGTTAAAACTCATCACTTTGGTAATCTATGAACGTTATTACTAAGTTGATTATCGGTATTGTTAGTCCTTTGGGATGATGCATGTTAGAACATGATATTTTCTGGTTTTTGTATTAATAGCTACAGTGTAGTAGTAGCGGTGGTGACACTCGTTCAATCCGTCAGTTGCAGAAATCTAGCAGACCATAACTTTATCCTAAAACTATTTGGCCATAGAAGAGAAGAAAAGGTGAGAAGGAGCCAGGAAAGGAGCTGTGAAAAGAGAGTAAATAGCTCCGCAAGAAGCATAGGATAGGAAAGGATGGAGAGAATCTTTGGCATAATGCTCGAAACGCAAC
Organism: Artemia sp. Qi Xiang Cuo; assembly: GCF_049724085.1. Lineage (NCBI taxonomy): Eukaryota > Metazoa > Arthropoda > Branchiopoda > Anostraca > Artemiidae > Artemia > Artemia sp. Qi Xiang Cuo. The sequence goes on from NC_142805.1 coordinate 41,948,940, forward strand.
AGTAGCGATGTTGTCAACCAACCTAAAGGAAAAATGAAGTATCTAGATGGTCAATCTGGTATGCAAATGATTTGTTTAGTTTTACCTTATCTTATAATCGTTTTTCAAGAGATCAAGACGTACCAGCCGTTAAACTTGAAATATGAAGGTGCCTTTCATTTTTGCTGCCGTCCTTGACGACCGAGTACTAGCAGTTGTCAACCTAAAACTTTATAAATAAAGCGCTTAGAGACAATCCTGTGTGCAAAGTAATTTTAAGCTCATGCTTTCCTTTGAGACCAAGTTGAAGAGGTTGGAAGGCATACGAAAATCCGTGTAAACCGTCAAGTATTAAAATTGGGCCTGATAGAAGGCAAGTGCACTATGCAAACAGTCTTAGAGTTTTTGTCTCCCTCCAAAAATTCGAGAAACTGAGAGCAACAGTCCCTAAATTATGAGACAGTTAATTTGCAAATCGTCTTTCTGTTTGACTATGACTTGTTAAAGAAGGGGAAAAGGCATTAAAGAAGGAGTATATCTTAAGCTGAGGTAAGATGAATCAGCCTTTTGATACAAGCTCAAGGAGGAAAAAGAAATTGTCCTTCTCATCAGAGGCAACGCTGTAGCGTTGCCTATAGTAAAGGCCATACGGCTCCAATGTTTTATTATTATTTTTTTTCCCCAGAGGCACTTCATATGGAAGGGGTCGTCGTAGAAACTTCAAAAGTGGCTCATTCGATTGGAAATCGAGAGTTCTAGTGCCCTTTTTAATAGTCAAAAATGATTGGAGGGCAACTTGCCCCCCCCCCACGCCCATCATTCCCCCAAACACATCCAATCAAAATTTTGAGATAGCCATTTTGTTCAGCATAGTTGATTTCCAGATAGAAAATATATTTTTGAGGAGGACACTCCCTTGGAACCCTGAGGGCAAGGATTTTAATTTATGCCTTAGGGGCATATAAGGTTTTTATAGAAGGCGTTGTCGTAGAAACTTCAAAACAGGCTCAATCGATTGGAAATTAAAGGGCTAGTGCCCTTTTTAATAGTCGAAAGTGATTGGAGTGTAACTAGACCCCTCCCCCCCCCCCACGCCCATCATTTCCCCTGACACATCGAATCAAAATTTTGAGATAGCTATTTTGTTCAGCGTAGTTTGAAAGTGATTGGAGTGCAACTAGCCCCCCCCCCCACGCCCATCATTTCCCCAAACACATCCAATAAAAATTTTGAAATAGCAATTTTGGTCAGCTTAGTTGGTTTCCAGATAGTAAACATATTATTAAGGAGGGCGATCCCCAAAAACACTCAGGGCAAGTGTTGTAAGTTATACCTTGGGGGCATATAAGGTTTTTGTAGAAGGCTTTGTCGTAGAAACTTCAAAAAAGGCTCATTCGATTCGAAATTCTAAAAGCTAGTGCCCTTTTTAATAGTCGAAAGTGATTGGAGGGCACCTAGCCCCCCCCCCCCCTGCCCATTATTCCCCCAAACACATCCAATAAAAATTTTGAGATAGTCATTTTGTTCAGCATAGTTGAATTCCAGATAGAAAATAGATTTTTGAGGAGGACACTCCCCCACAACCCTCAGGGCTAGGGTTTCAAGTTATGCCCTGGGGGCATATAAGGTTTTTTATAGAAGGCGTTGTCGTAGAAGCTTCAAAACAGGCTCATTCGATTGGAAATTAAAGGGCTAGTGCCCTTTTTAAGAGTCGAAAGGGATTGGATTGCAACTAGCCCCCCCCCCCCCGCCCATCATTTTCCCAAACACATCCAATCAAAATTTTGAGATATCCATTTTGTTCAGCGTAGTTGATTTCCAGATAGAAAATACGTTTTTGAGGAGGACACTCCCCCAGAACCTTCAGGGCAAGGTTTTTAAAGAAGGTGTTGTCGTAGAAACTTCAAAAAGGCTCAAAGGTTTTTATAGAAGGCGTTGTCGTAGAAACTTCAAAAGGCTCATTCGATTGGAAATTCAAAGGTTGATTTCCAGATAGAAAATATATTTTTGAGGAGGATACTCCCCAACAACCCTCAGGGCAAGGGGTTTTGAGTTATACCCTGGGGGCATATTAGTTTTTTTTAGAAGGCGTTGTCGTAGAAGCTTCAAAACAGTCTCATTCTATCGGAAATTAAAGGGCTATTGCCCTTTTTAATTGTCAAAAATGGTTGGAGGGCAACTCGCCCCCCCCCCACGCCCATCATTTCCCCAAACACATCCAATCAAAATTTTGAGATAGCCATTTTGTTCAGCGTAGTTGATTTCCAGATAGAAAATATATTTTTGAGGAGGATATTCCCCCACAACCCTCAGGGACAGGGTTTTAAGTTATGCCCTGGTGGCATATAAGGTTTTTATAGAAGGCGTTGTCGTAGAAACTTCAAAACAGACTCATTCGATTGGACATTAAAGAGCTAGTGCCCTTTTTAATAGTCGAAAGTGATCGGAGGGTAACTAGCCCTCCCCCTAACACCCCTTATTCCTCAAAATACATCCCATAAAACCTTGGAGATAGCCCTATTGTTTTGCGTAGTCGATTTCCAGATAGAAAATATATTTTTGAAGATGACACTCCCGAACAACACTCAGGGCAAGGGTTTTAGGTTATACCCTGCGGGTATATAAGGTATTTATAGAAGGCGTTGTCGTAGAAACTTTAAAAAAGGCTCATTCGATTGGAATTTCAAAAAGCTAATGCCCTTTTTAATAGTTCAAAGTGATTGGATTTCAACTAGCCCCCCCCCCCCCACGCCCATCATTTCCCCAAACACATCCAATCAAAATTTTGAGATAGCTATTTTGTTCAACGTAGTTGATTTTGAGATAGAAAATATGTTTTTGAGGAGGACACTCCCCCAGAACCTTCAGGGCAAGGGTTTTAAGATATGCCCTGGGGGCATATAAGGTTTTTATAGAAGGCGTTATCTTAGAAACTTCATAAAGGCTCATTCGATTGGAAATTCAAAGGTTGATTTCCAGATAGAAAATATATTTTTGAGGAGGATATTCCCCCACAACCCTCAGGGACAGGGTTTTAAGTTATGCCCTGGTGGCATATAAGGTTTTTATAGAAGGCGTTGTCGTAGAAACTTCAAAACAGACTCATTCGATTGGAAATTAAAGGGCTAGTGCCCTTTTTAATAGTCGAAAGTGATTGGAGGGCAGCTAGCCCCCCCCCCCCGCGCCCATTATTCCCCCAAACGCATCCAATCAAAATTTTGAGATAGCCATTTTGTTCAGCGTAGTTGTTTTTGAGATAGAAAATACGTTTTTGAGGAGGACACTCCCCCAGAACCTTCAGGGCAAGGGTTTTAAGATATGACCTGGGGGCATATAAGGTTTTTATAGAAGGTGTTGTCGTAGAAACTTCAAAAAGGCTCATTCGATTGCAAATTCACAGGTTGATTTCCATATAGAAAATATATTTTTGAGGAGGATACTCCCCAACAACCCTCAGGGCAAGGGTTTTAAGTTATGCCCTTGGGGCATATAAGGTTTTTTTAGAAGGTGTTGTCGTAGAAGCTTCAAAAAAGGCTCATTCGATTGGAAATTAAAGGGCTAGTGTCCTTTTTAAGAGTCTAAAATGATCGGAGGTCGACTAGCCCCCCCCCTCCACGCCCCTCACTCCCCCCAACACATCCAATAAAAATTTTGAGATATCCCTTTTGTTCAGCGTAGTTGATTTCCATATGTAAAATATATTTTTGAGAAGAATACTTCCCATCAACCCTCAGGGCAAGAGTTTCAAGTTATGCCCTTGGGGTATATAAGGTTTTTATAGAAGGTGTTGTCGTAGAAACTTCAAAAAAGGCTCATTCGATTGGAAATTCAAAAAGCTAATGCCCTTTTTAATAGTCGAAAGTGATTGGATTGCAACTCGCCCCCCCCCCACGCCCATCCTTTCCCCACACACATCCAATGAAAATTTGAGATTGCTATTTTGTTCAACGTAGCTGATTTTGAGATAGAAAATATTTTTTTGAGAAGGAAACTCCCCCAGAGCCCTCAGGACATGGGTTTTAAGTTATCCCCTGGGGGCATATAAGGTTTTTATAGAAGGCGTTATCTTAGAAACTTCATAAAGGCTCATTCGATTGGAAATTCAAAGGTTGATTTCCAGATAGAAAATATATTTTTGAGGAGGATACTCCCCTACAACTCTCAGGGCAAGGGTTTTAAGTTATGCCCTGGGGGCATATAAGGTTTTTATAGAAGGTGTTGTCGTAGAAACTTCAAAAAAGGCTCATTCGATTGGAAATTAAAGAGCTAGTGCCTTTTTTAATAGTCGAAAATGATTGGAGGGCAACTAGCCGCCCCACGCCCATCATTCCCCCAAACATATCCAGTAAAAAGTTTGAGATAGCCAGCTTTTCAGCGTAGTTAATTTCCACATAGTAAATTTATTTTTGAGGAGGATAATCCCCCACAACCCTTATGTCACGAGTGTTAAGCTATGCTCTAGGGGCATATAAAGTTTTTATAGAAGGCGTTGTCGTAGAAAATTCAAAACAGCATCATCCGATTGGAAATTCGAAGGGCTAGAGCCCTTTTTTATAGTCAAAAGTGATTCGAGGGCAACTAGCCCCCCGCACGCCCATCATTCCCCCAAACACATCCAATCAAAATTTTGAGATATCCATTTTGTTCAGCGTAGTTAATTTCCTGATAGAAAATATGTTTTTGAGGAGGACACTCCCCCAGACCCCTCAGGACAAGGGTTTTAAGTTATGCCCTGGGGGCATATAAGGTTTGTATAGAAGGCTTTGTCGTAGAAACTTCCAAACAGGCTCGTTCGATTGGAAATTCAAAGGGCTAGTGCCCTTTTTAATAGTCGAAAGAGATTGGAGGGCAACTAACCCCCCTCCCCCCACTCCACGCCCATCGTTCCCCCAAACACATCCAATCAAAATTTTGAGATAGCCATTTTGTTCAGCGTAGTTGATTTCCAGATAGAAAATATATTTTTGACGAGAACACTCCCCCACAACCCTAAGGTCAAGGGTTTTAAGCTATGCCCTGGGGGCATATAAGGTTTTTTATAGAAGGTTTTTTCGTAGAAACTTCAAAACAGAATCATCCGAATTCGAAGGGCTAGTACCCTTTTTAATAGCCGAAAGTGATTCGAGGGCAACTAGCCCCCCCCCCACGCCCATCCGTCCCCCAAACACATCCAATCAAAATTTTGAGATATCCATTTTGTTCAGCGTATCTGATTTCTAGATAGAAAATATGTTTTTGAGGAGGACACTCCCCCAGAACCCTCGGGACAAGGGTTTTAAGTTATACCCTGGGGGCATATAAGGTTTTTATATAAGGCGTTGTCGTAGAAACTTCCAAAAAGACTCATTCTATTAGAAATTCAAAAATCTTGTACCCATTTTAATATTTAAAAGTGTTTGGAGGGCAACTAGCCCCCCCCCCCCCACGCCCATCATTCCTCCAAACACATCCAATCAAAATTTTGAGATAGACATTTTGTTCAGCGTAGTTAATTTACAAATAGAAAATATGTTTTTGAGGAGGGCACTCCCCGACAACCATAGGGGCGAGGGTTCTAAGTTATACCCTGAGGGAATATAAGAATGATGTTGGCACAATATACTAGTTATTATTTTTCCTTTAGAGCAGGGCACTTCATATGGAATGGTTCGTCGTAGAAACTTCATAAGGGGCACATTTGATTGGAAATTGAGAGCTCTAGTGCCCTTTTTAGTAGTCGAAAGTGATTGGAGGGCAACTAGCCCCCCCCCAAGCCCATCATTTGCCCAAACATATCTAATCAAAATTTTGAGATAGCAATTTTTTTCAGCGTAGTTGATTTCCAGATAGAAAATATGTTTTTGAGGAGGAAACTCCCCAGAGCCCTCAGGGCAAGGGTTTTAAGTTTTGCCCTGGGGGTATATAAGGTTGTTATAGAAGGTGTTGTCGTTGAAACTTCAAAACTGGCTCATTCAGTTGGAAATTCAAAGGGCTAGCGCCCTTTTTAATAGTCGAAAGTTATTGGAGGGCACCTAGCCCCCCCCCCACGCCCATCATTCCCCCAAAAACATCCAATAGAAATTTTGAGATAGCCATTTTTTTCAGTGTAGTTGATTTCCAGATAGAAAATGTATTTTTGAGGAGGACGCTATCCAAGAACCCTCAGGGTAAGGGTTTTAAGTTATGCCCTGGGGGCATATAAGGTTTTTATAGAAGGTGTTTTCGTAGAAACTTCAAAAGGCGCTCATTCGATTGGAATTTCAAAGGGCTAGTACCCTTTTTAATAGTCGAAAGTGATTGGAGGGCAACTAGCCCATCCCCATCCCCACATCCATCTTTCCTCCAAACACATCCAATCAAAAATTTTTGATAGCCATTTTATTCAACGTAGTTGAGAAATTTGGAAATTAGGTTTTTAAGGATGACAAAACCCCTCACCCAACATAATTTGCACTTTACTGAAAAAATTTTCAAATGAATGTGCATAGTCAGTTTAATATACATATACTGATATTTAGTAATCAAAATGTTAGTATTATTTTATTTATTAAAGCCATAAAAGTAAAAACATTTATATTTTTTTTAGTAAAATGAAAATTATGTTCTGACCTTGGGAAGGGATAGAGGTTTTGAGCCCAACTTATGTTAATTTCTGCTCGTTTTGAGTTTGACTCAGTTATTTACTGTAATTTCTGTTCGGTTTGGGCTTCATTTATTTATCGATGCTGATTTGTGGTAGTTTCACGCTTGGTAGATTATTTGATATTATTTTTGCTCATTTTTTGTTTAATGGAGTTCTTTACTTTTCTTTGAAAAACTTATTTTGTAAAAAAGTTTTTTTTTAATTAATTACAGTAAAAGTCTCAAATTACATTAACTATTCTTATTTTTACTACACATGTATTTTCAGTATCTGATAGTATTTTAAGCTAAGTCTTGGATGATCGTGATGTAGAGTTAGCTCATGAAATGAATTTGTAAAGCAGAAACAAAAAGTTTAAAGACGAAAAAAGTTTTTTTCAGACGTTTTATCAATCCCCCATTGAAAAAGAAATCAATTTTAATAGGGTATACGTAAACATCAATATAACAATAAAAATTTATTTATTTGGCCACAAAAATATTGTAGAATAAGTACTAGAATGTGGAGTAAATTAGAGATTCAGGTTTATACAGAGATTGCATGTGTACAGTTTTTTACACATAGTGATTGAATGCTTCTATATGTCAACCGTTGGGTGCCATATTTCAACCAGTGGACGAGGGAAGGGGGTATAATGTCAAAATATTTTTAACCTCCGTCTACGTTTTACCACCATTTCTTGAAGAGGACTTTCTTTTGATACACTCTCCTTTCCACGAATCTTTGAAAAAATGAAAGACTTCCAACTCGCCCATGTAAATAGCCCATTGATTATAAAACTTCAGACCTAAGTTGCACTTCTCAATTTCAAAGAAGATCACCAGTCTTTAAGCATACCACATCAGCGGTTGGATGCATGAGTATCTATCTGGTTCTAATTCCAGTTCATCAATCTTTGTACAAGTTTGTACACTTTTTACATCTTTGTACAAGTTTGTACAAGCACACTTGACCGTATTATCTGTACTTTTTTCTTCTTTTGTTTTTCTAGCTGAAAGAGGTATCTCATTTCTCGTATCTTTACAATTCATATCTTTACAAATCTTAATATTCTATCCTCGTTCTCTTTTTTGCTCCTATGTGATTGTCGGACCTAGTTTTGGAGAGACTTTCTTTTCTGGTATACTTGAAGACATTTTCTTCTAGCGCTTGCTTGCCCACTAGTAACTACGGTAGGAAGAGCTACCCCTATAGTTTTTGTCATAAGATGTATTTTTCTCTGCGATTTAATTCAAACTAATATGATTCCCGTTTTTTCATCCAACTGAGTTTTACTTAAAGATATAGCAGAAGAAAATTTTAAATGAAACACAAAACTGTAAATATATAAATGAGAATATTTTTAATCACTAAAATGTCCAAATTTTGAAGGCAATTTTGGATTTTGTTCAGACTAAACATCACATTTTTTACAGAGACGAAAACAACTTGAAGCAGAGAAAACAAAATACAGCTGAAACAATAACTTGGTATGGGCTATATTAAAAGCCTTAGATCTAGGCTATGTAATCATACTCGTCCAGATGCTTTTTTGATCTCTGTATATATTCTTTCTCGATAAGGTCTTCAATAGCTTGTTTAATGAGCTGCACACTAGGAGCAAAATGACTTCGAGCTTGAGTCACAACCTCTTGTACTAAGGCATTATGCGTCAGGGATTTCCTCGATTTCATTATTCTGACTATAGTGGCCTGCAGGAAATTTTTTCTATCTTCTTCCATGTTTTTCACTTCTTTAATTTCCTGAGTTTGAGATTCTCTTGTTTGAGCAATATGCACTTTAAATCGATTCTTTTTACTCTCAAACGACAAATTGACGCGAACTACCGTATCACCGGATAAATCCTTGAGGTCTGATTTATCAGTAAGTAGAATTTTCTGTTCGAGAAGGCCATATAGATTCCTAGCAAACTCATCTTCATTCAAATTAGTGGCTTGTTGTAACTGGCTACACTTAATTTCATCTACTGTCTCAAATTGTGAAAGGATACCATATTGAAACGCAAAAACATTGGCAATGTACTGTCGTTTCAGGTACGTAAGTCGAACATCAACTAAACCATGTTGATGCATCCATGTTAACTTTCGTCCATTGAAAGTCCGTCCGTAAAAAGTTTCAAACTCAGAAACAGACTTTTCAAGAGGCTGAGGCAAAATAAACGGAGCAACAGGGGTTGAAGTGAAAGGCCAGGCGCCTTGCTCCATTATGTTGAATACCAAATTATGCCCCAATGTGACTCCCTTTTCTGACATTGAATCTATAAATTTTTCTTGAAGATCACTTGATACGATTTGACTTGTATAAAGTCGATGCAATGTGTTTGTGAACTCACGGCCACAAGCTTGCTTCAACCGATTTATCATTGCCTCTTCTGCATCCATAGACGCTGATGATTTATAGATCAACCTTTTAGCTAGAAGTTTGGCATAATGTCTTTGAAACAAGTCCTTATCGTCTAAGTACCTAAAAACGGTGACAGATTCAGCTAGTTTTTTATCAATATCATTATCACTTGTTCCTTTAGCTGATTTACGGAGAATTATATCACAATATTTCGCTAACAGTGCAGCAGATCTGGGAACAGTTATATTTTTTTGTTTGGCATTGACAAATGAAACGGAGGCTTTTCTCAAGGTACTTTTGAAATGCTCGTCGTTATGAAAACAGGAGGAAATCATATCGGCGTAGGTATTATGAATTTCCAAAACAGCATCCACAAAAGTGAGCGGAGCATTAGGTTTATCAAAGTCCAAATTTTGTGTTGCCTCTATTCCCATTTTTCTTATATGATCTTCAACAAGTTTTACTAGCTCATTTAGTCCACCTTGCACTATCTTCAATACTTGATAGGCATTAGCCAGGTCTTTTACTCTTTCTTTGTCCATCATACTAGCTAGCGTACTCTGAAGGTAGTTTAGATTCTTTGATTTATTTCATTGCTGACTTTGACGTAAGACGATTCATCAAGAAACTTCGAACATCGCGTTTTCTCCTCTTCTCTTCGCTGCAATACCTTTTCCATGTATTGAGATACAGAGGTTGAATGTATCTGATCATTGGATTCTTGTCGATAATATTCTCCTGTTGATTTTAAATATGGCTTCTCAAATATATCTTGATAAAGCTTCAATTGATCGCTGGGTTTGTTGTACTTTCCAGCACTCACAAATGAATTTATCACTGTCTTTATTATTCCCTTTTCCTTCTGATCCGTTATAATATCTGTTCGATCTATCTTCACTCTATCAAGGAGTAGACTGACTAAACTCGACCCAAGTGGTTGAATCATGTATTTTACCCACAATTCAATTCCGAGCTCTCCTATATTCTTCATTTGGTTATCAGTATCGTTATTAGTATCGGGAGTTTCAGGAGGACGTTTTACAATTGGCTGAGAATTGAAATAATGATACAGTCGATTCAAATCGTCAATCCCTTGATTGTACTGTTCCCAATATTTTTTATAGTTGGCTAACTGATGATACTTATCATCGCTTGCAATCTCTGTGTACAACCCTACTACATGCGTTTGAATAAATTTCTTCGTCTCATCATAAAGCCGCTTTTCAAATGTATCTGGACTGGCGACACAAAGGAAATAAATATCTCTGATATTTTTATTCCAAACTCCCTTTGGCACAGGTTTCAATTTGATAATATTATCAATAGTCTTCTCTAAGTCTGACCATGTGGCTTCAAAATCCATTGGTCTTGCTATCAATGACATCTTTGTTATATCTGGTAAATTTCAGCACTGATATGCTTCCATTTGAATGAGCAGTCTTATACCAGATTTTACGTCATTCTTAGAAGTCAATTAGATGACGTCGTAATCAGCCTCTAATACTAATCCATTTTTATATGATTCTCATTAATGCAAGTACTTTACATTTAAGATGACGTCATAATTGGAGTTACTGGTCTGACAATCTGAGGTGCCGTTATGATGCGTTAATACAATATGTTATCATAATGAGTTCTTTGTTTTCTAACTAGTATGTTTTAAAATGTAAATTTAACGATTTTAGGCTAAAACCTTATTTCAGTCTTCCATTAAACGATTCCTACCCGAACTGGACTCAAGCTTTGATTCTTTTTTAGCTTCTCTTCTTCCTTTTTCGTTGTTAATTCATTTATCAGGTATAAGTCAGTTATAGATATACTTATATTGTAAAATGTTCAATTACGCCGTTGTAACAACTGGTACCTCTAGAAAAACATAATTTTGATAACAATAGATTCATCAAAAGAATTGGCTTTGTATGCTAATTATATTTAAAAAAAGAGATTTTTTCAATTGAAACAAGAGCAAGGTGTTGAAGATGGGGCAACCCCCCTCATATACGTAATAATTTATGTTCATTTTAAGTTTTACTGTTGCTCCTTACTTCAAGTTGAAAAAACTTGTTTTTTAAAATTTAATTTCTGAACGCTTTTTAAATAATGCCAAGCCAGGACATCTGGCTCCACCTCCACCAAAAAATCCCCCATACCCACGGAACGATGTTCTAGACATTTCAATCCCGCCGATAATTTACCCTGGTGAATTACCCTTAAAATCTCCACGCATAAGAATGAGTTGGCAAAAGCAATTAAGATAAATTAAAGAAACGTATAGGAATTCTGGCAAATTCCTTCAGTGCGAAATTTCCCATGAAAAGTTGACCCTCCGGAAACTTTGCTCCCCATGGAAAATGTTCTCGCGGAAAATCTCCCCAGCAGAAAATTCACCCTTCCCCCTGCACATGGCAAATGTGCACATACTTTCCAATAACAAATACTATACTTAAACAATGGACAAATTTTATATCTTCAAATTCAAAACTTTTCCCCGTGATCTCTAAGGGTCATAGTATCTAAAAGCAAAGTAATTTTGCCTTTCAACTATGCTGAGCATAATGGCTATCTCCAAATTTGATCAGGCGATTTTGGAGAAAACGGGAGTGTGAGAGGGGGCCTAGTTGCCCTCTAATTTCGGTTCATTAAAAAGGGTACTAGAATTCATAATTTCCGTTTTAATGATTCCTCTCCCGATGTTATAGAATTATTGGGTTCAGTGCGATCACCCCTGAAAAAAAAAGAATGCAAATAAACACGCATCCGTGATTTTTCTTCTTGGGAAAAAAATAACGAAATTCCCCATTTTTGCCTCTAGACTGGAGATAAATAGGAAAATAAGGTATTGGAAATAAGATGATAAATGCTAGTTTCTTTGACAGGATTGTTTCAAATCCACCAAGCTTGTATTGATGTAATTATTTAAGTTGAAGTGTGTATGAAAATGATATATTTTTAGTTCATATAACACCAGTTCACTCGATCATCAAGGAACACTCAATCGATTACAATGAATCCACATTTGTACCGAATTGATCATAGGCAGCGCGATAGCGCTGCCTAAGTAAAGAACGATGTGGGCACAATGTATTTTTTTTTTCTTCTTCTTCTTTCTCCATACCCGGGCACTTCGTATCGAAAGAGATGTCGTAGAAACTTTAAAAAGGGCACATTCGATTGGAAATTGGAGTGACTAGTGCCCTATTTAATAGTCGAAAGTGATTGGAGGGCAGCTAGCCCCCCCCACGCCCATCATTCCCCCAAACAGATCTAATCAAAATTTTGAGATAGCCATTTTGTTCAGCGTAGTTGATTTCCGTATAGAAAATATTTTTTGAGGAGGAAACTCCCCCACAATCCTCGGGGCCAGGGTTTTAAGCTATGCCCTGATGGCATATAAAAACGATGTTGGCAGAATGTATCATTTATTATTTTTTCCTTTAGAGCAGGGCACTTCGTATCGAAGAAGTTGTCTTAGAAACTTCGAAAAGGGCTCATTCAATTGGAAATTGGAGGGGCTTGTGCCCTTTTGAATAGTCGAAAGTGATTGTAAGGCAACTAGCACCCCTTCCACGCCCACCATTTCTCGAAACACATCCAATCAAAATTTTGAGATAGCCATTTTGTTCAGCGTAGTTGATTTCCAGATAGAAATTATGTTTTTGATGAGGACACTCCCCCACAGCCTTCAGGGCAAGGGTTGTAAGTTATTCCCAGTGGGTATATAAGGTTTTCATAGAAGACGTTGTCGTAGAAATTTCAAAAAGGGCTCATTCGATTGGAAATTCAAAGGGCTAGTGGCCTTTTTAATAGTCGAAAGTGATTGGAGGGAAACTAGCGCCCTCCCCCCCACGCCCATCATTCCCCCAAACTTATCCAATCAAAATTTTGAGATAGCCATTTTGTTCACCGTAGTCGATTTCCAGATAGAAAATATATTTTCGAGGAGGACAGTCCCCCACAACCCTCGGGGCAAGGGTTTTAAGTTTTGCCCTGAGGGCATATAAGAAAAATGTGGCCATAAAGTATTATGTGTTTTTTTTTTCCTTTAGAGAAGACCACTTCGTGTTGAAGGTGTTGTTGTAGAAACTTCGGAAAGGGCCCATTCAATTGGAAATTAGAGTGGCTTGTGCCCTTTTTAATAGTTGAAAGTGATTGTAAGGCAACTAACACCCTTTCCACGCCCACCATTTCCCAAAACACATCCAATCAAAATTTTGAGATAGCTATTTTGTTCAGCGTAGTTGATTTCCAGATAGAAATTATGTTTTTGAGAAGGACACTCCCCAACAGCCTTCAGGGCAAGAGTTGTAAGTTATGCCCTGGGGGCATATAAGGTTTTTATAGAAGGCGTTGTCGTAGAAACTTCGTAAAGTGCTCATTCGACTGGAACACATCCAAACAAAATTTTGAGATAGCCATTTTGTTCAGCGTAGTTGATTCCCAGATAGAAATTATGTTTCCTCAAAGGCCTAATTTTCAGAACTTTCAACTACTTTAAGCAAAATGGCTATCTCAAAATTTTGAATAGATGAGTTTGGGGAAATGGTGGGTGTGAGAGGGGCGGTACTCGCTC